>NW_026294551.1:37073414-37445914 GCF_007827085.1 Peromyscus californicus insignis
GATTAAATTTCGACAAGGCGACCTTTTAGACATGCTGTGTTAAATGAAATACATTCTTAAAACTCACTTCACTTAAGCTGGGTACATGTCTGTGACCCCAACACTCAGGATGCAGGAACAACATAGAAAGACTCTGTCTCACACCCACCCACTCAAATAAGGAAGAAAAATAAAAGTGAAGAACATAATACTTAACCACGACCCAAAGTACCCTCAATCCAAAACTTGAAAGTTAACTTCACATGTTAAGTTTATACAGAGAAATCCAGCCAGGCGGTGGTGGCACATGCCTTTAATCCCATCATTCCGGAGGCAGAGGCAGGCGGATCTCTTTGAGTTCAAGGCCAGCCTGGGCTACAGAGCAAGTTCCAGGATAGCCAGTGATAAATAAAATAGGAAAAATGCCTGGCATGAGGAGATACAGCCCTGCAGGGCACACTGGAGAGTGACCAGGTTGGACAGCACACTGTCCAGAACTTGATGAAAAATGCCTCTAACTCTATAATGTTTTAAGTATCTATATTTTTTAAAAAGCTCTGCACCCTGTTGCATATTGGGAGGAAAACTAATCTTAGCAGGAAAGGTGTTGCACAGTGGCCTGATGAGGCTGTCAAAAGGTAGGCTAGTGGACACTGATTTGGTATTCCTCAGATTTGGAAATGCTAATGATCAAATGTGGGAACCACCTAACTGGCAGCAGGGACTAGCCAGGTGGTGGGATACTATCACGAGGGAAATCTAGGGGACCATGTGGCTCGCAATGCCTCTCTCTCCTGGAAAGGGAACAAACAGGAAAGCAGTGGAAATCTACCAGGGTTGGGGGGGTGGAGGGGTGGGGGGTTGGAGGGGTGGAGGGGTGGGGGTGGTGGGGGGTTGGAGGTTGGGGGTGGGGGTGGTGGAGGCTTGGGCAGGGGAGGAGATGGGGGTGGGAGGAGGGAACACCGTGACTAAAGAAACCCTCAAACAAACCTACCCAGCAACACCAGTAATCCCAGCAAATGGGAGGCAGAAACAGGAGGGTCAATGCAAATTCAAGGCCGGCACTAAGACAAAACCCAAATAAATAATGTCAAACAAAACCAAATGTCCACCAGGCAGAGGATGCCAGCTGCCTGGAGTCTCAGGGTGCCCTGCTTCCCCTTATCCAAGAACACTAGATCACTGGATAAAGATGCAAAGTTACCCTTGTTACATGAGGCAGGAGGATGAAATGTCATAGGAAGTCATCTCTACCTGGGCAAAAGCCAGCTGATCAATTTTCTTTTCCTTTAATAAGAAAGACTACTCTCTCATTTTTACGGAGAAAACTGAGACAAGCTACCTGGTCAACCCTAGGCTTTTTGATGTTAGAAAAAAAGGATGAAGCTTTTCAACACTGAAATTTGTGTTCTGACATGCCTCTGTGTGCTCTCATACAAAGGTCCACACCAGCCGGGTGGTGGTGGTGGTGGTGGTGGCGGCGGCGGCGGCAGCGGCGGTGGCACACACACCTTTAATTCCAGCAATCAAGAGGCAGAGGCAGGCAGATCTCAGTGAGTTCAGGGCCAGCCTGGTCTACAGAGTGAATTCCAGGACAGCCAGGACTGTTTCACAGAGAAACTCTGTCTTGAAAACTCCCCCCACCCCACCCCTAAAAGAAAGAAAGAAAGGAAGGAAGGAAGGAAGGAAGGAAGAAAGAAAAGAAAACAAAGGTTCGCACCAAGTAAGTCCCTAGTTTTAATCGTTTCACTCTGGCTCACCACTCTCGGGTTTCTTGGTCTACTGGAGTCACAGAACCACCATTTCCTCGTTATTTCATGAATCTGCTCTCACCCGCCCCATTCACTTATTAATTCAACAGTCATTCCATTAGCAGCATTCCAGCATTGGAAAGCCCAGAAAGTACTAGAGAAGACTGCAGAAGAGTGCAGAAAGACTGCAGAGCTGACGGAGGAGAGGAGAGCTATTCAACACTGCCTTCTGAACACACATGGCCACTGCGGTCATTGACAGCCCTGGCTACCTGATAAGCTCTCTGAGATTCAGGATGAGCAGAGGGACGTGCTAGGGGCTATGAATGACCTGTCAGGATCTTTTTTTGGGGTGGGTGAGGAGGTCCATATTTTAATTTTACTGATGTGGTTCTCGTTTTAATAATTTTCTTCCCAAGTTCAGCAGGGAGGGTCACTGAGATGGATTTCAGTTCCTTTATTAAAGCTGGTTACTCCAGTGGGGGAAACTTGGTAAGAGAGCAAAAAACTAGCAATTTCCCTCTGAACATGCAGGACTAAAATGCACACATTTAGTGAATGCCAGTCACAGACACATGGCAGCCTCAGCCCCCCAAATTAGGGTCTCACTATGTAGCCCTGGCTGGTCTGAAACTCACTCCATAGACCAGTCTAGCCCTGAACACACTCCTAACTGCTGAGATTAAAAGTATGCACCACAACACCTGAAAACACTTGTTTTCTTTATACTCGCCTCAAAAGGTCCCCAAGCCTGGGCACATCTCACAGGCCCTTTTCCATGACTGTAGTTGGGGTAACAGTACTAGAAGTACCTCAGCATCAGCAGCTTTAGGGGTGCTCAGCCTAAGAAAGTGAAGTGCAGACAGGCTGAGGCTTCCCAAGAACCTGAGAACATGTCCCAGAGGTGCAATGGCTTCCTTTCCTTCCAACCTTGCTAATCAGATTTCTCTCTTAAAAGCTAAAGTCATGCCTCTGCTGGTGACAACAAGTTAAGAATCTTAAATCTCTGAAGGACAGATGATAACCCAAGACTATCATCGTGCTTTGGAAAGAGGAGGCTGTGAAATGGCCCTAAGTGTCTGATAGGAGACGTTTCTCAGACAGCTTGGAAAGGCGCGGAGAGCGATAATGATAAGAAACCAATTCTAAGTAGGTAGAGCTTGAAGTGAAGGGACTGCCCGACATGAGAAGGGAGCAGTCTTAGCCTCTGAGAAGGACAGCCGTGCAGAGCAGAGGTAGCAGGGGGGTGTGCTGGAAGGAAGGCAGCGCCAGAGCCTGGATTCCACAGTGAGCGTGCCTCCTAGATGCAGGGCACACATCTTTCCTTCAGGAGAACCCTCCTAATTACACTAGATATTGTCACACCAGTGACTGTGATATTCCCGCCACCGCCACCGCCATTCCCACCCTGGTTCCTTTATGGTCACTCTACTGTTTCCGGGTGCAGATGCCAGAACTATGGGGAGCCAGCAGGGACTCAGTTTAGCACCATTCTTCTTTACCTCATTTTACTGCAACATTGTTTTACTAAAGAGAGTCCTAGGGGCCGGGCGGTGGTGGCGCACGCCTTTAATCCCAGCACTCGGGAGGCAGAGGCAGGCGGATCTCTGTGAGTTCGAGGCTAGCCTGGGGCCAGCCTGGGCTACCGAGTGAGTTCCAGGAGAGGCTCAAAGCTACACAGAGAAACCCTGTCTCTAAAAACAAGACAAAACAAAACAAAAACAAAAACAACAAAAAAAGAGAGTCCTGGGAGCCACCCTTTTCACCTACAATCTGCTGTGACTGGGAACTCAGTTATGTTGTTGACCAAGACAATAGAATTCAAGCAGCCAAGACTGCATCGATCCACTGTCCTATAAATCTCTGTGTTTTACCTAAGACCAGAAAAATCCCAAAGGCCTATAAAATTAAAAAAAAAAAAATCTTCATGTGTGGAAAGGTAGCTTTCCTCTTCTGCATGCCTACCAGCCATTAAATAAATGTCAGAAACTGTGCATGAGCTAGAAAATGGGCTTTAAGAATGCCAGTCTATGGATTCCTGTGACTCCATCAAATATGGAAACTTTAGCTGTAAGGACACACCAAGATTTTTCTCTGAAAGTCCTGGGAATGGCAGATGTATTTCTAACTAGACCCTCTTCCTTGCCCTATGTGTGCCCCACGTGACCCTCGCTTTTCCTGCCCCTGTCAGGATGGGAAGAAATCGTCCTTAGAAGACCTTTCCTTTTTTATATTTCACAATCTCATCTCTGGAATTCAAGTCTAAGTCCTCCACAGCCCAAATAAGAAGTGCTTGTCACCAGGAAGGCGGCCATCTAAATAAGCAGCAGCTGGATGGATGAGAAAAGAGGGCATGTCAGCCCAGAGCAGCAGAAAGGGTTTCTCACGGCAGCTATTTGCAACCCTCCAAGGATCTACAGAGGCTGCCCATTAAAACCCTGTTAAAACACTTCTGATGTTGTCAGCAGCAGAAAGCTGAAATAGCCCAGCCATCGCTGAGATGCTATCTGCCTCCAGCAATTCAGTGGTACTGTCAATACTATGAGCAGGAAGGTACAAGATAAGCAACAACCTAATTTCTACATCAAAATTTCATAGACTCCCTGAGCTGGCAGCACCGATGATGTGGATATACAGAGACCGAGTCAGGGGCCCCCTTTGGGAGAGAAAGATCTGGGTCGAGAGCTGCCCCCTCCCCCAAGTCTTGAACTTACACACTGGGTGATTCCTGGTGAAACACGCCTGGTGAAGAATTACAGGAATGTTCTTCTTCAGGACACTTGAAGTGCGGTATTTCTGGGCAGAGTTTTTACAAGGTGTGCCTGTGGGAGCATCCTCTGTCTACCATTCACCACCCATGAGGAAAGTCAAACATCATTGAATTTCGAATTTCAGATTGCCTACCAAAATTTCAGTTGCAGAGCTAAGAATTGTACTAGAGACTTGTTGTCAGTAACAGAGAATGAGGAAGATGTCTTACATTGCATTCAAGGGACACACTATACTGAAAACAACAGGACATGCATGGTGGAGCAAGGATCCTGTCATTATTCGTATGATCTCCACAGACTCGTGCATTTAAACACCTGCTTCCCAGTTGGTGTCACTGTTTGGGGAAAGTTATGGAACTTTTAGGAGGTAGAGCCTTGCTGGAGGAAAGTACATCACTGAGGGCAGGCTTTGATGTCTCTACATGTTCTCTGCAGCCTGTGTGCTGATGGAGGAATGTGACCAGTTTCCTGCTCCTACTTCTGTGCCTTCCTACCATTGTGGACACTCTCCCTCTGGATGGTGAGACAAAATTAACCCTCTTCCTCAAGTTGGCTCGTCCAGAGTATTTTATCACAAGCACAGAATAGTTGCTAATACACAGTAGTAACTCTTTTTTAAAGCCCCCGTGCCTACCATGGGGTGGTAAGTAGTTGAACGGATACATTCACATGGGCACAGCAAATGAAACTGGGACACAGGTGTTATCAGACAACGTAAGTGGGGACTTTTTAAAAAAGGACTGAAAAAAACTTATGTGCACTTCTGTATATTAGGGGTGGGGGTTGTGCAGACAGCTGTGAACCACCTCATGTGGGTACAGGAAACCAAACCTGGGTCCTCTGCAAGAGCCATGTGTGTTCTTAATCATGGAGCCATCCCTCCAATCCCCAAGAATTAGCTATTTTATTACAAATGAATCAGGAAAATGGAACGAACATTCAGACCATCAGCTTGATATCTTGCTTGCCTAACAAATAATAAGCTACCTAAAACACTGTGAAGATCCTACCCCAACCGTCTTTAGTGAGAAGCAACCCAGTACCAAAATAATGATAATGCAATACAATTTCTCATAGCAGCTTCATGGGCAGGCTATTTCCATAGACTATATCAGACACCAAGAATATGAAGGTCTCAGCCAGGTGGTGGTGGTGCACACCTTTAATCCCAGTGCCTGAGAGGCAGAGGTAGGCCAGCCTGGTCTATAGAGTGAGTTCTAAGACAGCCAGGGCTACACAGAGAAACCCTATCTTGAAAAATCAAACCAAACCAAACCAAACCGAACCCAAACCCAAAGACCAAAACCAGCCAAACAAAACCAAACCAAAGAATATGACAGTAGAAAAGTCCACATCATGTGAGGAACCCCAAGTTTAATGCTCAACATTGCAAAAGGCCTTTTTCTCTTGCCCTAAGAACAGATAGACTTGGGGTTGGGTATTTTCTACTTTGTTACAAGGATTTAAACTAATCCGGACAATCAGAGGAGAACCCTCCATCTTCCGTCTCCAGCTAGCACACTGATCTTCTGAATGCGACTGTAGCCACTGTACCAATGGACTCACAGCGGCCCACCCACAGGGAAACAGAAGAACTGAAACCAAGAAAGGCTTCATGAACCACCGAGGGGCCCAGTGTTAACCTCTCACAAACCAAAATTGGGCACTTCTTCCTTTAATTGTCTGGGTCTCTGTCAAGTGGACAGAGACGGTGGGTGTTAGGTAGGAAAGTCAGATATCTAGACTCCACATTCAGAATGCAACCAACAAGCAAGTTATTGTATTTGACCCTGTGATGCTGGTGATGCCCGACATAGCCTCTCCCATCAACAGGCTCCAAAAGAGGCCCGCTTCTCTGTCACAAGAGTTAAATCACTGGGCATAGGTGAAATATATCCCTGTCACCTTGTACTGGGTGGCTCAATATTGTGATGCCATAAATGGACCTAAACCACAATATTAAAAGGGGAGCTACATGGACAAGGTCAGATAGTGCACGAATTCTGAAGGTAGCCAGTCTACTTAAATAACCAGAGACTTCTTACAGCACCACTCATTCGAAACCCTAGAGGTCGCTCAGTGACGTCACGAAGTTTGCCACCACCATGTTTAGAGAAGCCTGCATTTGGGACTTATAACTAGGATTTTCAGAACCGCATTGAGGAACAGAAGGGAGAGGAGCTTAAGTGAGTACAGGCAAAGCAGCCTGGGATGACACATGGTGAAGGAAAACCTCTCTCAAGCCAATCAATAAAAGGTCTGAGGACTCTGGTTAATGACACCAAGTCTGAAAACAACAACAAAACCCTAATGGAATGAAAATGTGGAATTCTGGAGTGTGCCCAAGTCCTGGGAATACGCTGTCCATTTACTTGCTCATATCTTTGTGGCTCGAATAACCATGATGGGGTGAAGAGTATTTCCGCTCTTACTTCCTGTTTACTTTTTCAAGAAAGGTTTCCTATAATTTACATTACAGGCGAGCCAAACTGACTAAGCCACAGTGACTTCTGGGCCACAATATTCTTACCAAATGCCTCCAAACTGTCACAGAGACTGGAAGCTGTCCAGGTAGAAAAACAATCTATTCTTTTTAGGAATCTAGGTTTTTTTTTCCTTATCATCAAAGTGGAGGACATTTTAAAAGCTAATGGCAATTTTACACTATACACATGCATGGTACACATACATATATGCAGGCAAAACACCACACACACAAAATTAACACATCTAAAAGAATTAAAACTGATTCTGGCTATATGCTGGAGGAGTTTGTAAGATGCTGACATCTGGGTCTAATGTCATGTCCTGACTGTAGACTAGGGACGGGGGATTTTTAGGGATGGGGGATTTTTAGGATCTTTAAGGAATTCCCGTGTAGAGTCCAGGGTGAAATTGACTGTTTTTAGAGATAGTATTCGTATCCAGATGGAGCCTGGCTATAAAAACAACTGAGGGGCTACTAAAATAAAGAGACAGCACGTGAAGAGATGGAGATAGGAGAAGTTGAACTTCTGTGTTCACTTTCAATCCTGCAATTTTGATTTGAGCTCAAGGACTCTGCACTCACATAAAGAAGGCCGCTCAGCATCACCAGCACAATGAATGCCGGTTCCCACTCCAGGCAGGTGTTGGACACAGTTGAACGTTGCTTACATTTCCCAAGTCATACATCCATAAAATACAGACCTGGAAGGGAACTAGGTGTCATCCAGTTTAGGTGCTTCATAAAACACAAGCCTGAAAACAGGGGAGGCTGAGCACAGTGTAGTCATATGTGCTCAAGAGGCTGAGAGGGAGAAACACCTGAGCCTAGGGGTTCAAGGCCAACTTGGACAACATCTCAAAAATAAAATAAGCGCCAGGTGGTGGTGGCGCACGCCTTTAATCCCAGCACTTGGGAAGCAGAGCCAGGTAGATCTCTGTGAGTTCGAGGCCAGCCTGGACTACCAAGTGAGTTCCAGGAAAGGCGCAAAGCTACACAGAGAAACCCTGTCTCGAAAAACCAAAAATAAATAAATAAATAAAATAAGCAAATAAAACTAAAAATAACAAGAACAGAGGCATGAATCATCAAGTGGACAGAGGCGGTGGGTGTTAGATAGGAAAGTCAGATATCTAGACTCCACATTCAGAATGCAACCAACAAGCAAGTTATTGTGTTTGACCCTGTGATGCTGGTGATGCCCGACATAGCCTCTCCCATCAACAGGCTCCAAAAGAGGCCCGCTTCTCTGTCACAAGAGTTAAAGCACTGGGCATAGGTGAAACGTACCCCTGTCCCCGATTCTCAGGGAGCTCAGCCAGCTCCCTAATCTGAAAAGAATTAGATCAACTTAAGGACTGATTAAGGGAACAAGAATAATAGACAATATGTGAAATTAATCCTGGTTAGTTATATTTTCTGCTTATCTGCTCCAGTTCTCAAGAGATCCCGATTAGTCCCTTAATTTCCATCTGTCTACTGGGTGAAGATGCTCCGTGCAGGCTGTTTCTTGAGGGCAGTCTGTGTCTTAAGTACACACAAGTGGGATGTGTGGGGAGACGAAGCCAACGGGGCGGCGATGGCTAGATGCTTCGGGCCACTGTTACAGTACATAGTTAGCAGGGCACGTTCTTCTTATAGGTAACATCCAGTCTCTCCCAGAAAGGTCACTAGCTTGAGGTGCGTTAATTCCGAAGACAGAAGCTAGCAAATGTTCCTATAGTTGGAATGAGTTCTGGAATAAGTCATAGAAGGAGCCATGAGAGTTAGCCAGCTTCTCAGAGCCCCACAGGAACTCAGGTGAGCGCTGGCGACCCTGGCTTTCCTTGCCTTCCAGTCTGGAAGATTCTGGCTGCCCTCATGCCTCACTGGGCTTCACTTTGTACCACATTACTCCAGACCTTTCTCTGCAGCCCTGGGGCAGTTACAGAAGAGCAGAGGCAGAGCTGAGTATCTCATTCAATTCCTTCCTGGCTGCTGGCAGTTGAGACTTGATACTCAAGGTGCACTAAACCATATCCTGAAAAGTGTAAATGTGCAAATTTTAATCTCAGCTCTTCCACAGATGCCTATCCATCCCTCTGTCTAAAATGCTGATTTCCCAATGTTCATTACTTTAAAAACAACTGTGAAATACTTTGGAGGCCGGGTCATGAGTTTCAGAGCACCTTGGGCCACATGAGTTTGAGGCCAGTTTGGGGATAACAGAGTAAAAGCCTATCCCAAATAAAGAAAAATAAAAACAACAAAGAGAAACAATCCCTTCAGGAACACAAGGTAGGATGGTTAGGGGATGAGCCTGAGTTAAATTTCCTACTGATTAAATGAATGATGAACTTTTCTTCATGCCTCACTTTCCTACATGGAAAACAGACTGCCAAGGAAGGCAAGTTAACACTCATGGGATAAACAGCGAGCAAGTGACAGGGAAACAGAAGAGCTATGACTTGGGTACCTCCTCAAAGAAGTTTCTACTGAGTTGGGATTTGGTTCTGAGATACAAGAGCACTGTATGCATCTAATAAAGCAGGCAGTACCCATTGGGGAAGGATGGTAAAGGGACGTGAAGAACATACAGACAGGCAAACTTCACGGAGGGCGCCCACAGAAACCAAGCTAGCCAGAATGCTAGGGAAGGGACATCCACAAAGCCAATGCACTTCCCACTGTGGTTTACAAGAGGTGCAGAGATGGACCGAGGAGACCCACTAAGAATTGCAGGCGATCTGGTTTTTTTTTTTTGAGTTTTCCAGACAGGGTTTCTCTGTGTAACTTTGTGCCTGTCCTGGAACTCACTTGGTAACCAGGCTGGCCTCGAACTCACAGAGATCCTCCTGGCTCTGCCTCCCAAGTGCTGGGATTAAAGGCGTGCGCCACCACGGCCTGGTTGATCCTCCCTACGCTAATTCCCTGCCGGGTTCCACCCTCCTGAATGCTTAAGGAAAGATCCTTGTCTGTGTATCCTGCATAATGGGCACTAACAGCTTAGATGCAAGATTGTAAAACATCCTAGTGAACTTCTGCCCTCCAGGGTTCTCCCATGGTCCTGAAAGCCTGTATTTAAGACCTCCTTCCTCCTTCAATAAACGACATGGGGGTGGGGGTGGGGAATTTACACTGTATCAAGCTGATAATAGAAAAATAAATAATAAATAAAAATTACAAAAAAAATTACAAAAGAAAAAAAAGAATTGCAGGCGAGGTTGGCACGGTCTCACTGTGTCAGTGGGACAGTAAGTATCAGCAGCCTCACACATGCTCACATTCCTACTCCACAGCCTTGCTCTCACTAACACACACATGCCCACATTCCTACTCCACAGCCTTGCTCTCGATAACACACACATGCTCACATTCCTACTCCACAGCCTTGCTCTCGATAACACACACATGCTCACATTCCTACTCCACAGCCTTGCTCTCACTAACACACACATGCTCACATTCTTACTCCACAGTCTTGCTCTCACTAACACACACATGCTCACATTCCTACTCCACAGCCTTGCTCTCACTAACACAGCCAACTCCAGGTAGTTCTTTCAAGACAAAGAACTTCCTTTTCTATAGACAGTGCTGGTTTCATTGATATACCATCTTATTTCAGAACTACTTGAGTGTCAAAAATGAGTGCCTTTCCAATAGAACAGATCTCTTCACAGGTTACACGTGTAATCTTTAAGGAGCAAGTTGAGGAGAGAAATCTGTCAAGTCTAGAATATTCCTACTGAGTTCTACAAATGGTGGAAAACAACAGCATTCCAGTTCTTTCTAACATTAGCTGCTTTGTTCCTCCTCATGGCCTTAGAGAGTATTTGCAATCTTCACATCCTTACAAAATATTCAGACTCCTCAATGAAGCGAGTTTCCCACATTGTGGAAACACCCACACAGCGAACGCAACAGTGAATGAAATGGATTATAGTCAAGTCTTTGGCAACACTCCCTTATGCTAAGGCCCTGCTATGGTGGGCAGCTTTCTCTCTAAACCTATGCCCGAACATTTAACCCAGCAAACACACTCTGAACCTTACAGGAACTGTTGAGTAGTTGAGTCATAGCTTTCTGTGTGTGGGAACAGACTGCTTGCGAACACAATGCTAGTTCCCTGGCTGAAATGGCAGGGACATTTGGGGGAGAAATGGCATGGACTCAGAGAGCACATCCTTGGTCTGATGCTGCAGATTCCTACTAGACCAAGGCCCTTACGCAAACTGACCTCAGGAGAGCCAGCCTGCCCTCCCTAGCCACCTCTGCTCCTGCGCAGCACACCATTCAGCCCGCTGCTCTTACTGGGAGCAACACTCACTTCACATTAGATTTCCAGAAGCTACTCATCCGAGGGAGGTCAACTCAAGAGGGTCAAACTGGACACCAGGACACCCAAAGCTAGAGATACAAGGAATGAAGTCAAAGGGACCAGGTGAGAGTTACTGTCCCAGCAGCAGACTGGGCTCCCAATACTGAAAACTATTTTAGTTTATTTATCCGTGTGTCCATGCACATTTGTGTGTGCAGAGGGCGGATGACAACCTTGTATATTGTTCCTCAGAGACTGAGCAGTCCACCTACTTTGGTTTTGTGTTTGGGACAGGATCTCTCACTGGCTTGGAACTCACTGACCTTCACAGGCACATTGCCATGGTGTGCATACATCGATGTGTGTGTGTGTGTGTGTGTGTGTGTGTGTGTGTGTGTGTGTGTGTGTGTGTAATGTAACAGAAAAAGAAAAGGGGGGCGAGTCTGAATTTCTTCATGCCTAGTAGGCAAGAATCAGATGGTGTCAGCAGAAGCCTCAGTGGCACTAAATCAGCAGGTTGAGCACCAGTCACCAAACCTTCTCCATAACCAGGGCCACTGTTAAAGAGGGTCACAAGGTGTTTCTGAGTCTGCTTCTGTTTCTCCCTGTGCTGGGATTACCACAATGCTCGGCTTTTTTAAACATCGGTTCTGGGGATTGAGCACAGGTCCTCACGCTTATAAGGAAGTACCTTACCACCCGGGCGATCTCTGTAACACCTTAAAAACATATACATACATATATATCTAAGAAATAAACTTACCATGTGTCGTGTATGTGTGTATGTGGCAGAGTGAGACACCGGAAGCCTTCATTAATGATCTCTGCCTCATTTCCTACAGTCTTTCATCGGATCTGGAGCCGGCCAGTTTTGGGCAAGGCTGGTGGCTGGGACTAGAGGGCTGCATGACCACGACAAGCCTTGTCTATGGGTGCTGGCGAACTGAATTCAGGTCCTATGTGCAGCCACCTCGTCACACGCTAAAACTATATTTTTTAACAGCCTTCAATCACAAATACAATGACCCTGGTGACCAACTGGATCTCCTCCTGGCGAATGTAGGCAGCGGCTTTTCGATTATAAGAAGGCAGGGGGAGCTGAGGGAATGTCAGAGTCAGAGGACATGGGAAGGTCTCCTCAGCAGCCTTTCCCTTCCTCCTTCAGAGCGAGGAGGTCTGAAGGCAGGGGGAAGATGGCCCATGGTAGACAGGAAGAAAATCCTTTTGGTTGTAAGGAATGAGGGCTACATACCTCTCCCTCTTCCCAAGATGAACCTATCCTTACCAGGAAAGAAGGAAAGTCTGGGAAAGGGGATTCTCTATTTCCCTCACACCCCTGGCTGAGAGATGCAGGGTACTAGGAGCTGAGAGGGCCCTTTGGCTCCAGGCATTCAGTATGCAATTACTCAACTGGAGAAACACCTTGTGACCCTCTTTAACAGTGGCCCTGGTTATGGAGAAGGTTTGGTGACTGGTGCTCAACCTGCTGATTTAGTGCCACTGAGGCTTCTGCTGACACCATCTGATTCTTGCCTACTAGGCATGAAGAAATTCAGACTCGCCCCCCTTTTCTTTTTCTGTTACATTACACACACACACACACACACACACACACACACACACACACACACACACACACACACATCGATGTATGCACACCATGGCAATGTGCCTGTGAAGGTCAGAGGACAACCTGCAGGAGTTCCAGGGATCAAACTGAGGTCACCAGGCTTAGTGACATGTGCCCCTACTCACTCTCTCTTTTTCTTTCTCTTGAGAGAAGGTCTTCTCATATAGATTATGCTGACTTTGAACTTGTGATCCTCCTACCTTCCCCTCTCCAGTATCTGGGATTATAGGTCCATGATACTACACATATTTATAATGATTACTTTTCATGCTGGCTCTTTCTTCAAAGCTTGTCCTCGGCATTTTCTGTTAGAAGTTTTGAATATAACTTAATAAACTGTAAAGGCAGATTTCAAAATGGGCTCCAGGAAGGAGTCTTCAGAGTCAATGAGATGCTGCACATGCCTTGTACAATAGGTACCTTTACCTCCCAGGTGCCCCATGCTCTGCTTGACAGGACGACATCACCTTCCACCACGACAGTGACTTGACGCCTACTGAGTCGACAGGTGCTGGGAATTCTGATAAGCTCTGTACATTTTAGCCTTTCTATTATTGTATACTTAAGCAAACCCTGACACGTTCTTTTTGAAAGTGCTGATGGGGCCAGCTCCCAGCTCTGGTCTCATTAGGACCTGTCCTGCATCAGCTGAAGGCTGCACCACTTCCACCCCAGTTCAGTCTCTTTAGGACAGAACAGCAGTAGTTCCACTGCAAAATGGTGCAAGGAAGCCACCTAAAAGGGTGGGCGAGCTTCGTAAATGGACAGGAAACAGAAGATGAATATTGGGCGGATGACAGACCCCTTCATTGCCCTTCAAAATACAAGCTGTTCTATTAAACATAGGGCCATTATGCTGGCCGGCCATCCACTTTAAACCCCACAGTGATTAAAATGCTGGCAGGAAATGAAAGCTCTCTATTGAAGGCCCTTCCCCGAGGTCCTAATTTCAAACCAAATTTTACAGCACCACACAGGAACAAAGGAGCCCAGTCTCCAAGTCTTCTTTTTGTCACTTTGGACAAAGACACCTCCTCATACTCCTCAGAGAACAATGGCCTCTGTAGAGCCATAGCCATGCCAAGAATGGGCACAAACCATACAGCAACACATTTTAAAAATACATTTTACACTGCCCTTGACATTTCAGATAAATAGAAACCACTGCATTGAAATTCCAAATATTTCATCTTTCCCTCCACCCTTTGCCTTTATAATGAGAATTTTCCTATTTTCCCAATCTACTTGATCTTTGACATTCTGGCCTCTGTGACTAGAGGACACAGGCAAGTAGTCAAATAAATTAATTATTCAGATAATTGCATTTTATTAAATAATCACTTAACTGAGACAATCGCATGGTTTTCACCAAGGAGACAAGGTCACCTCCAAACCTTTAAAATTGAAGTCTAGGGTGGTCTGTACTCCATGGCACACTCTAAGAAGGCAGGAAAACATGCTTATCAGAATGGAATTTTCTTTTTCTTCACTAGCTGTTGTTTCGGGGTGGCCTTTTGTTGTTACTGTTATAAAAAATTGTTTTTTCCTTCTTCTTCTTCCCCAAACAGCTTATAAGTTTTCACTCAACCCCTCCAGACTCACAGTTCTGCACAGGGGGTGTTTACTTGGGGTTGGCAAGCTGAGAAGAGCTGCTGGTTTCCAAGGGATGGAACACAAGCCGGCATGTATTAACGCTGCAGCAGCCTGGAAGGTGAGCTGTTACTCGGGGTGTCCCTTGCTGAAACTGTCCATTAAACATCCAAAGGATCTGGGGTGTACAAGAGATGCCGCGTGCTTTTTCTCTCCAGTTCCCTTCTTTCTTTTAGCACTTTGTTCTTAGCAATGAAACCATTCTTCTAGCACTTCGTCAGATGTGTGCCACAAGTCTGCAGAGAGCACTGGGGAGCTGAGGAGGTCGCTGCTTCGGGGACAGCCACCTTTTCAACAGGAAAAGACAGCTACATGCACTTTTTCTGTGGAATCACTTTGGGAACGCCAACGACATGGATACCTGCCTTCCCCACAGAAGCATGGGCTTCTTGAAATAGCTCAGGAGTTGAAGGGCTTGTTGTACAAGCTGAGGAGCTAAGTTCCTTCCCTGAATCCCACCATGGAGGAGGAGAACCTGACTCCTCTGAGCTCCATGGGTGGGCCTGAACATGCACACTTGCATGTGCCCTACACGCACACTCACATACACTAAATAAAACAGAATGTGAAACAACAATATCTGACTTTTGCATTTAGGCTGCTGTGTACTTTTCTTCCTCAAATGAAGCTGATTCGAGACAAAGTCAAGCTAAGCAAAGAATAGTCCCAAATGGAAGAAAACCCTGGGCTCTCTAATGACATTTATCATCATTTACTTGGTGATTCACCATTATTTACTCGGAATGTCAGAAAATGAAACTCTGGATTCAACATCAGGGTGAGTCAAGAGAAATCTGCAAGGCCACAGCAGAGCGTCAGAGGGGAAAGTCTCATCCCTGGACAAGCCCAGCTTTAGAAAACATGGAGTACAGTGTCTAACACGGTGGCTCTCAACCTTCATGACCCACGGGTTGAGAAGCACTGGTCTAATACATGAGACATCAAGCATGGGGATGTAGACCAGAAACCACCAGTCCCAGGAAAAGCCACCAAACCTCCCACACTAAATTTGTACATTCAGCTGCTGGGCAGTGGTAGTGCACACCTTTAATCCCAGTACTGGGGAGGCAAAGGGAGGTGGATCTCTATGAGTTCAAGGCCAGCCTGGGCTACAGAGTGAGTTCGAGGACAGTCAGGGTTACACACAAAAAAAAATCTTGTCTTGAAACACAAAACAAAAAAAGTATATTCAAGTCAATACTTTCTTTTAACTAGTTGTTAAAACATTCTATCTACTTAGTTTACGGGTGTTTTGCCTGCATGCATGTCTGTGTACTACATGTATGCCAGGTGCAGGTGGAGGTCAGAAGAAGGCACTGGGAATTGAACCTGGATCCTCTAGAAGAACAGTCAGTGTTCTTAACCACTGCGCTACCTGACCACCCATATGTATGTTCTTAAGACACCAACCAGTGCAAAAGAAAAAGGCAGCACACAAGGAAATATGCCCGATGAGGCTCACTGCAGTTTTGTTTTTGAAGCAATAAGTGTAAATCCACCCACAGCTTATGTATCACAGTGCAAGTAAGTTCAATCAGTTGGGGTCCTGTTTTAGAAGCAGTGATTTTCTTGTAATTATCTGGGGTTTGGCTGAGGTGGCATTTTGATCTACACTGGAGTCCCTCCCTCGGTTAGTCATGTAGCCACTCAACAAACATTTAATAAGTGCCTACAATTAGGAGTGCTACAAAGAGAATTACACAAGTGCTCCTCCAGGAAAACGTAAAAATCCTCCAGAGCGAACGAGAGCTGGAAGCTAGGATTCTACTAGCTGATCATCTTAACCGACTCTTTAGTGGGGAAGAAGTTCATACTCTACTGGTCTGCTGGGTAGGGACTGCTAAGAGCTTTGGGGAAAGGAGAAAGGCTGACCTTCATCCTCTGCTCCCCCTCAGAGCACACCCTGAAGGCACAGGGACCATGCACCTACTCAGCACCTGGCCTGGAGAGGTGAGCTCAGAGCCACTAGCAACTTTCCAGAGTGGGATGCACTCGCGTAGCCAAGGGCTTAAGGACAGGAAAGAGGCCTAGCCCTAGCCTTCACTGAGGCCCAAAGGCAGGGCAGTCCCCGTGGCATGTGGGAGTAATCACTAAGAGCAATTTGTTCCTTGTATGTCAAGGTCAGTGACATTCCGGCTGGGGAGACTGTGGCGGCCACTGCAAGTCTGCAGCAGTTCCTGAGTGTCACACGGGATCACCTATGGTGTTTGTTTGCTATTTCCCTCACGCTGGCGCTCTCCACACCCCCCCCTCCTCTCTCCCTCTCTCCCTCTCTCTCTCCCCTCTCTCCGTCTCTGGTGGTCTTCCCTTGGCCAACAGACAGTTCTTTAGCTGATGACAATGTGGGGGGCCCACCAGGAAGACCAGCTGGATTTGTTGAATTAAAACAAATTTTCTTTCCTAAAACACACATTATTTTTTTAAGTCAGGAAGCTGGCCTCTGGCTGTAGCCCTCTTAGGCAACACTGTCTGCTCAGGCTGTGAAAGGCAGAAGAGACACCTATTTTGCTGGTGGTGGTTTTGTGTTGCCCCTCCCCCTTTAAGGTAGCAAGGGGAAAGTCACATTTCTTTTGCATTTCCCAGACATGTAAATTGAAGAGAAAGCCAGGTGTATGTGGTGCTTTCTTAACTGGCCTGAGGTGCTGAGCGGAGGTGACTGCCAATAGTCCATGCCACAGTGCCTGTCCTGTCCTTCAAGGTGTGGACCTTGATTTCAGATGGAATCGGCATTCCCAATGTTCTCTATCATCCTGACTTACCGTTCAAATTGTCTAAAGATTTTCTAGTTTCCACGGCAGTTTTCATTCTCAGCTGATAAAAAGACTAAGTGATACGATGGGAATTAGACCTGAGGGAGGAAACATGCCACTGTGTTTTCAAAGGCAATTATATTCTAGAAATATTTAATGAAAGGGCCATAAATCCTGCTTTTAAGAAAGTCACAGCAACGAATCTTGTTATTTTTAACATGGGTATTTTAGTTTTGAAAGATTCCACTCCATGTTTCCCAAATTCGAGTTTTTCACATAATGTCTAATACGTGTGGGAAAAAAAAAAAGACAAATCCAAACATGGAATATTTTTCGAAAAACAGTGAACTAAATGTAAAGGTCCCGTAAGATGGGATATCTAGAGCCTTCTGAACTGTTCACATGACCTTCCTTCTATTTATAGGGCAGAAGCAATTCCCATTTGAATATGGAGAGATACCTTGTAGAAGAACATGCTTTAGTGCAAATAAACTTGAGCAAAGTGTTGACTTAAAATAAAACGCTGGGAGAGTGGGGAGGGCTTTTTCCCCCTCTGTGAAAATTTCCGTTGCAGTTGTAAACAAAGACAGGTTTGGCTCAGTGGCTCAGCTGAGCTGAGGAGGGCTAGGAACACATCAAACCTCCCAGGGTGAGGAAGTGTTTGTAAAACAGTTAGTAAATCACAGGCTGCTTGGGTCGCCATGCTGAGCAGCAGGGACAGGCTGCCAAAAGCCCAGCTGTGGAAGAAGGGTCCAGGCGTGGACAGAACCCCAACTCTGAATGGTCTCCTGGTTCCATTCCTCACCCTCTCACCTCTGCCTCATTAAAGCCCCTGAGGTCACGGCTCTTGACCGATATCCCCTATGGAAAGCCAATATGGAACTTCTCCAGGACAGTGAATTTGTCTTTGGGACTAGGGACAAGGTTGAGTGTTCCAGCTGGGAAGCAAGAATCACATGTGAGAAATGGTGGTGATACAGGACTTTAACCCCAGTACTCTGGAGGCAGAGGCAGGCAGATCTCTGTGAGTTCGAAGCCAGCCTGGTCTACAGAGCGAGTTCCAGGACAGCCAGGGCTACACAGAGAAACCCTGTCTGGAAAAATCAAAACTAAACCAAACCAAAAAATCACAAAAAAGATGTGCAGGGGCACAGATGGAGTCAGAGCTCCTGTGAATTGCAAAATACCTTTTCAAGTGTTTACAATCACTGCCTTCCCCACCAAGTCTATGAGGTTTCCCTTGACTCTTCTCCAGATTTTCTAGGAATGTGGAAACAGTAAGTTCTCCACAAGCTCGTTAGACCTTCTTGTCGCCCTTGAAGAACATCTGTGAAGCCCTGTTGTAGAATTTTCTGATGGGACTAACATTCATTCTCCTCCTTAGTCTTTACACTCCAGAAATACCTCCTTAAACTGCATAGTCCTTCTCTAGGACAGAATCAATCTGCCCATGTACTGACAGCTACTATGTATGGAAGCCAGACTATGGATGCAGGATAATTAGCAGTTTTCAAAGAAGGATCACACAGATGAAATATGGATTTAAATCTTAAGATGAAAGGAATGTGGGACAGACAGAAGCATGTAGCCCCTTACAAAAAAATGGAGAGGAGGAGAGGGCAAGAAGGGGAAGCAGGGGGAGAAGAGAGGAGAGGAAGGGATGGGGGAGGGGAACAGAAAGGAAGTGAGGGAGTCATCTTGAAATTGTGAAGAAAAACATTCTTTCTAGGAGCTGCCCAAAAGTGAGCTCTGTTTTTGGAGAAGCGTTGAGGACAGGCACAGGCATTGGGGAACGCTCCCCAACCACACACTGTGTACTACCAAATTCACAACATCATGAGGCCACCCACGCTGACCCTGTTCAGGGAAAAGTCAATACCGTGATCTTCCTAAACTGCAACAAGTCACCCTTCACCACGGAAAAGCCACTGGTCTGTCATGGCCACTGCCGGCCGACTGCTCCATTGCTCAGAAAGTTAAAGACAAGCAGGGCAGTAAGATGTGCTTCCGGGTCTAGGTAGCACAGAGCCGCCCGGCCCTGCTCCTGGCTCCTCTGGTAACGGCAGCATTCTCAGGCAGCATCTGTAAACGTTAATTTCATCCACCTAGAGAACAAACAAGATTTGGGGCCCAATAGGACTGTATTCTAATCTAGGCACCTTCTGTCTGGAAAAAACAAACAAACAAACAAACAAACAAAAAACCCAAGGAAATCCAGAAGGGAAGTCAACTTTTTTTTTTTTTTTTTGGTTTTTCGAGACAGGGTTTCTCTGTGTAGCTTTGCGCCTCTCCTGGAACTCACTTGGTAGCCCAGGCTGGCCTCGAACTCACAGAAATCCACCTGGCTCTGCCTCCCAAGTGCTGGGATTAAAGGTGTGCGCCACCACCGCCCGGCGAAGTCAACTTTTAAACAGGAAGGAAAAAGTGAGGTAAGACAAGTATTGTTGAGAATTCTAATAAATGCTTTGAGTAAATGCTTCTGGGTAGGTGAGGAAGGGCACTGGGTATGGTGACAGATCTAGGATCGAATCCTGACTCAACCTTATTGCTTGTGTTGGGCTGGGCCAATCATTTCCCATATTCTAAGCTTCTTCTGTAGACTGGGGTAAAATCATCAGCTGAGGAACGACGGACGGATGGACAGTGCTAAATGTGAGACGTCCCGGCTACACACCAGTGGCTGCACATGGATTTCACTGGCTCTTTCTGTGGATCTCAGTTGAACAGACCTACCCACCCCTCTCCATCATCCCAAGGAGGAGGAGGGAGTAGGCTTGCACAGACTAGACGGACCAGACTCAGTTTGGATATTTAGCAATTTAAACATGTTGCTCACAGCTCCTGCTCTCAGCCTCAGGAATTCCTCTTAGATCTCTCTGCAGGAGCAAATGATGGTTTCCACATTACACTGATCACCCTCTTATTCAGCAGGCAGTCAAAAGTTCAGAACACACACACATTTCAGTGTGCTTGTAAGTCAGAAAGCGGGTGATTGAAACTGGGCGGAACAATGACTTCCTCCCTAGACTGCCTCTGTCAGTGGTAGACACATGAAATAAAATGATTTACTGCTGCCACTGATTTCTGACATAGATGTAAACTTATTTATAGATTACATAAAGTTTTTAAAGAAGAGCCTATAATTTTATCAGAACTAAAAGACAAATAATGATCCATAATAATTTAAAAAGTTATTTGTCCTCTTTTGCTCCGTCTGTTAGATGGGCAAAGAATTCTGAGGAAGAATTTTAAGTATCTGTTCTGCTAAAAATGGCTCAGAGTTCACAATGTGTTTCAGAATCCTATGAGGGTTCTGTTTTTGAAACAGGATCCCATGTAACCCAGGCTGGTATCAAATTGGCTACATAGTGAAGGATGACCTAGAATTTATAATCCTTGACTCTACTTCCTCACTAGTGGGATTACAGTGTGTCAACCATGTCTAGTTTTGTTGTTGTTTGTTTTTAGACAAGGTCTTTCTATGTATCCCTGGCTGTCCTTGAACTCAGAGATCTGCCTGCTTCTGCTTTCCTACTGCTAGGAATAAAGGTGTGCACCACCACGTCCTGCTCACACCTAGTTTTTTGTTTTTTTTTTTGTTTTGTTTTTGTTTGTTTGTTTGTTTGGTTGGTTGGTTGGTTTTTCGAGACAGGGTTTCTCTGTGGTGTTTTGGTGCCTGTCCTGGATCTCGTTCTGTAGACCAGGCTGGCCTGGAACTCGCAGAGATCTGCCTGGCTCTGCCTCCCAAGTGCTGGGATTAAAGGCGTGCACCACCACCGCCCGGCTCATACCTAGTTTTATGTGGTGCTGGAGGTTAAATCCGAAGCTTTACCCATGTAGGAAAGCACCAAACCAATTAACCTACCTGCCTAGCCCTGGCTCCCAGCACTGTGGGCTTTTTTTTTTTTCTTCCTCTTCTTAGAGAGGCATCATCCTATAGCCCAGACTGGCATTGAGCCCAAAAGTATTTTTCTTCTGCTTCTGAAGAAAGTGCTAAGGTTTCAGGTATGTACCACTGTGCCTGGCTGCATTTTCCAGTTCTACTGGAAATATCTACACTTCATTATTAAGCTGGAGTGATGAGCTGTACCTTTTTGTATGTATATGGCAAAGAAAAAAACCCAAATAACTTCTGAAATAAATCAGAAGAAGGCGAGGGGAATACATTATTTGGAAAGCACCTGCTTTGGCAAGCATGAAGACCCAAGTCCTATCCCCAGAATCCATGTAAAAAAGGTGGGCATAGCGGTACACACTTGTAATCCCAGCACTGAAGAGACCGAGTCTCACCAGTCCCCCTAGACAGTTCCAGGCCAATCAGAGAATCTGTTTCAAAATATAGGGCAGATAGCTCCTGAGGAAGTAAATTTGGGGTTGTCCTCTGACCTGAGTGCACACATCCATACATGACTTAAAAGGAATCTGCTCTAGTGTAACTACAGCCTCTGAAGCAGGATCAGGACCTGGGATGCCAGGACTCCACGCCAGCTCTGCCAGCCATTCACTGCATGGTCTTGCCAAGCCCAGAGCTTGTATGAAACTCAGGCTCAGCACTATGGAATGAAGACAAAAATCTCTCATTGCATTACTGTGTCTACAAGATCATGAATGTGATGATGTTTTTACCCGTAGTGAGCACCACATGACCTTAGCCATTACTATCATCAACAGTCTATTATTCTGGCTGCTAAGGATATAAAGACAGAACAAGTTGTACAGTTTATGAGTCTATCTTTTATTTCCTTGGGCACTGACTTCCTCTAAGATCCTGAGGAGGTCACACTGGAACCTACATAAAACTCTTATCACTGAGTTAACAGCCTGAGCTCAGGGGTTTGGTTTGTTTGCTTGCTTCCTTTGAAAAGTGAAGATGAGACAAGAAGGGGCTCCGCTTCAAGCTGGCTCACACAGGAAGGGAAGTTAGCGCTGTTCATTTTTTGGCCAAGTGTGTTTCTATTTAAAGTCATCTTTTTGCATTATTCTGGGAGGAAAGTTAACTTATCTCATCCAAAATGGTGTTTCCAATTTCCTTATATAACAAGGCTTGAATGTTTAGGAGGAAGTAGGTAAGAACTAAGGAACCAAGAAAGATCAAAAGGCAAGGGACCTCTAACCTGTAAGGTCAGGAGGCCATAACCCCAGTGCCCTGGCTCCTGTGGATGTCTGAAAAGACATTCTCAGGTAGGTTTTAGCAAACCAACTTTCCAGGGCTTTGGACAGGAGATCCAGATAGGATCAAATGCCGAGCACGTAAGTGGCATGAACACACGCAGAAAGATCACAGGGTCCTGGGGAAACAGAGCCACCGTTGCTGCTGGAGAGGGGAGCTACAGTGTGAGGAAGCCATTGCCCCTGGAGTTCACTGTGGAAAATTAACATCTGTCCACACCAAAAGTATTCCCTTTGACTTATTCATCCTAGCGATCATTATCCCAGACCTAAACCTTTGACAAGGTGCAGTCAGGCCATAAATTAGAAGGTAAAAAATGTGAGTAGATAATTGCACCGAATCACATATACTTAAGGACTAGTGTCAGTCACAGCCTTAGCTTGGCTGTGATAGCTAAGAGTGACTATTACTCTAAAGGAGGGAGGCTGCAGTTAGAATCGAGTCATGTTGTCATTAATGTCACGGCACATGCTGAGGTCTGCCAGAGATGCAGCCAGGGCTGGGGCAGTGTGGGCAAGAAGCATATGACAGGCGGGCTGCATGTTCAACCTACACGACAGAACAGACCCAATGTCAGCATTTTGTGTCTGTACACGGTACCTGGAAATCTAGAAGAAGAGGGAGAAGCAGAAGGAGGAAAGGGAGGATGTCTTGGCGTATCCAAGCACATGTGTACCTTGGGAAGGGAAAAGCTGGGAAAGAAAATAAGCTGAGGTCTACTTTAAGTTGGGGAAGGCAGGCTGTTTTGAAGATTTTCTTCACTATGGATCCCCAAACAGAGAACATGCTTGCTTCAGTTAGATCTTTTCTGGTAACCAGAGTGAGATACATTAAAGACCGTGGCGTGTATAGGTTTGGATAAAAGACATCTGTCCTGAGGGAAGCATCAGTGAGCTCTAAAAAGCTTCACCTTGAAAGCTTCAGAAGCATGTACCCCTCAAATTCCTAATGATGGTAAACTAGTCATCAGAACTCTGACTGGAAGCTCGGAAACTCACAGACACAATGCCAGGAATTAACTAGTTCTCAAGCTCTGAGCATATTCCTGAACCTGCCTTGTTTTCATATGCCAAGTATGTAGACACACACTGAAGTGCTTGTGGAAAATGAACAATTTTAAAGCCAAATAGGTCAACAGGAGTAAAGGCACAGGAACTCAGAGAGATGGCCAGCTGACAGGAAAATGCAGAAATATGCTACTGGGGACCATCTTAGTCCACTCTCACATTCTGGCAGAATAACAGAGCCACTGTATAAACTGCAGTAGCAGGTATCTGCAGAGGGGAACATCCTGTATTGGCACACAATGAGTGTAACACTAGATGGCATTACTTAGATGAGCAAATGATTAAAAAGCCCTGTACTTGAGTCACGCCAAATATTGCTGGGCACTCTTATTTACCAGAGTTAATTAACAGCTACAAACATCAGTAATGCCTACCTATCTTGTCTACAAAAGGTTAAAACCTAGGACCAGATCAATTCTAAGAAAGATTATCCGACCAACACCTAGCACACTAATCCATAACTTACCTATGAAGTTACCTGACTAGAAGCCATCAGGATTTCTACTAAAACATTGGTGCTTGAGCAATACTTGCTTTGAGACTAAAGAGACACAGATGAAAGTGACATGAAAAGTAGATACAACTGTGTAGGAAACCCGAGTCAGCCAGGAAGCAGTGAGTAGACTGTCAATCCAGGTCCCACAGGGTTGGTCCGCTCTGGCTTGATACCATCCTCTCAGCCTATCAATGGGTCAATGCACATCTGATTTAGGAGTGCATTCCTCCTCCAATCATACTTACTAATTACCTATTCCATCTCCACTACTCTGGATGTAAGAGGGGGTGGGGTGCTTTCTGACTGGATCATCATAGCTCCTTTTGGTCTTGACAGCTGTGGGTAGAGCTGCGATGTTTGTTTCAGGCAGAAGGAAAACTCATTCTTTAGCTCCTGTCTTTAAGACCACGCCTCAGTTTTGGCATACGACCCTGTTTAATGTCTCCTTCTGACTTCGGACATGGTGAACTCATCACACACCTCCAAATGCTCCCATTATGGACGCCTTTCCTGAAGCAAATGTAGGGTCCAGAGGAGGAAAGTGCCCTTGCTGCTCTAGTTGGTCATGTGGTGCTCTCCACCTCGAGGAGGAGGCTGTTCTTCAATAACGACCACAAGCTTCTCAGCACCAGCACCATGGTGCGTTTTACTTCACTGTGTCACTCCGGAAGAATCAGGGAGCCAGAGGCTCTCCACCTTTGCCTTTCAGAGCATCAACAGGTTACAAAGGTAACAGTTGGCCTCGCGGTGTGCAACCTTAAGGTGAACCCAGGAAAGTGGCCCTCGTTATTCTGCTAGATATATTAGATGTACTATAACGATGCATTATAAAGCAAATCAAATTACAAAAACGAACCCTATCCCTTGGATAAAATTCTGGGAGTGAGCCAGCACCGCAATTATTATCTTCTCTGGCATTGAATGTTCTACATAAGTGTTTGGAAGATGTAAACAGGACATAAATCTGAGATTGGTTCTTCAATCTGTCTACAAATAACCATGACATTATATATAAACTATACTTTACAGCATATATGCTTTCTGTTTAAGCAGTTAAGGAGTGTATCAGAAGCTACGATAAACAGAAAAAACAGAGCGTGAATACCGATAAATGCAAGCCTTCCGTCTCGGAAAGTCTCTGCTTATTTGATTAAGTTAGGTGAAAAACAGAGCAGTCATGCTTGTAGCCTTTCTTCCTTTTCCCTTTCCTCTCCTCTTTTCATTTCTAATGCGAATCGGAAGTCTATGTGGAGCAGCCTGGCTAGCCCCTGTCTAACCTCCCCATCTGGAAGGGGACTAAGCAGCCTCGGGGCTACTTCCAACCCTTCCCAGCTGTTGGGTTGGGGTTTTTTGTTTTTGTGGGCTTGAGAAAGCATATTTATATAAATGATTGCCATATCCTTTGCCAGCTGTTGACCCTGCTCTTGTCCCGGTTGGGGCATGGTTTTCATTTTTAGCAGCCACAGACTGGAACTGACCCTGATAGAGTTAGCACGCTATGCAAACAGCTTTCCGCACTATTCCTGTGACAGTTCAGACAATGGCTGCCCAGTGCAATCCGTGGGACCGGTGTTTCCCTTTGGGCAAATGTCACTGAATCCAGAACTGGAAGTATCAGTTGAAAAAATAAATTCTGAGATTCACTATGTTACGGAATAGCTTCTCTTCAGACTCCACTGATTTCAGGGAGGGTCAGAGCAGGAATGTGTTGGCCCCAACAAATGAGACCTGTCCATATGTGAACCTGAGATGTTCTTTAGATGGACTTGTAGTTGCAACTTGTTTCTGTAGTGAGGAGAAGGGGGAAGGAGTTGAAACTAGGCTTTTGATATCACTGTCCAGGAAGAAAAAAATTACATCCTCATTCCTTACCAGGACACAAAGATAAAAATCAGTCTAGGCTTTTGATCATTATTGCAGACTGTAAACACTCATTGCTACAGAGAGTCAGTTAGATCATTCCTTCTGCTCAAAGCAGGGAGGGCAAGTCCACGTTCAAGTTGGGGATAGCTGCAGTCACTGTGCATCAGGATCCTCTAAACAGCTTGAGAGGACAGTTGGGGGATGGAGGCCCCAGGGTTGGGAGGGAAGGGTATAATAAATATTCCATTAGTGATGACTTATCCTGGATGGCTCAGATTTTAACTGCAATTAAATGGGAATGAGAGTATAAATATCAAATCCTCACAACTTTCATATATTATCCTTTTTGCCCGAAGTGCAAAAGGCATTTATGAAGGAAGAAATGTAATTAAAAGTAAGTTTGTTAGTGCATACAGTGAGATGTACCTACAACGAAGGCTTATAGTATTGGATCGTTCTCAGGACCATTCAGTCACTGCCGCTGATTACGAGACTTTAACTACACCAGAGCAAGCTTGGGGACAGAAGGCCAGCCTTCAGCTCTTTCCTCCTCCTCTCCCAGCATGCAGGCTGGCTGCTCATGGCTGAGGGAGACCGTCATCCACAACTGTACTTAAAAACGTGAACCCCATCTTGGAGGTCAGAACAGCTGAGAAATGGGGTGGGGTGGGGCTCCCAGATGGAAAGTGAAGGTATTTCCTGACACAGGCATTTTCAGTCTTTGAAAGCAATCCAAAAGGAAATTCAGCCTATGAGTTAAGAGGCACATACTTACTTAGTATAGCATTAAAACCCCTCGGAAGTTTGGGGTCTGGAAGTGCTTGAAAGGCAGCTCAGAAGTTCAGGCCATTTTCACATGAGACGGGAATTTCATCTGCTGAGGGAGTTAGCTGATGGGATCTTTGAAGCCTCCCTGAACTCTGATTAGCTAACGAAGAAGTTGGTGAAACTTCAAGGCTGTGTTTTCTTAGTCTAATTCAATGTGTTCATAACAGTAAAGAAAAAAGAAAATGAATCTATTTGTTTCAAACAGACGCCTCAGAATTTCCCAGCACAGGTATAAGCAAATGGCAACGTCTGAAGATCACTTTTCCTACAGGCAGAACCTAAAACTTCAGTGTTATGGGCGCCTTAGTTTGGTCATTCATAAATTGGGGCCTGTGCCTACCGTTTGATTTTATGGTATTTCCTGCCTTTCCCTCTATTAGTTCTCTCTGAAAATCATTTCTCTATGTGCTTACAAGCCCTAGTATGTGTTTCCCTTAATAGCCATCCCATTATGCTTTAACTACCACTCTCCCCAGGGTCCCCAGGCTATTCAGTATCTGTTTGTTCCATGTGCTTCAACTGCTGCCAGGCATCCCCACATCTTTCTTCATCATTAATGTCTTCATTAACTACGTTAGAACATCCAAGTTACTATTATCATAACATTTAAAGTTAACTATCACTATAATTTTGTAGTTTATCATTTTTTTGCACACACACACACACACACACACACACACACACACACACACACGTTCGTCCTTTTAAAATTTTCATTTATGTGCATTGGTGTTTTGCCTGTATGTATGTCTGTATGAAGGTGTTGGATCCATAGGAACTTGAATTAAAGACAATTGTGAGCTGCCATGTGGGTGCTGGGAATTGAACCCAGGTCCTCTGAAAGAGCAGCCAGTGCTCTTGACTGCTGAGCCATCACTCCAGCCTCTCAAAGTGTTCTTGGTTTAACCCTGTCTGTCCTGGAGCTTGCTCTGTAGACCAGGCTGACCTCAAACTCAGCAATTTGCCTGCCTCTGCCTCCTGAGTACTGAGATTGAAGGCGTACACCACCACTGCCCGGCTTATCATATTTTCTTTTTACATTTACACTTTCATAGCTGGTACTGGAGTGGCGCCTGAAGACCTAGTCACTTGGAAGGCTGAGGCAAGAGGACCATTTGATCCCAGACTTGCAGACTGATCTGGGCAACACAGTTTCAACAACAAACATACATATGGCTTTTTGAGAAAGAGCACAACAGTGGTCAGATCTTGCCACCTTGTGAAAGAACTCAATGATTACTTGAGCTGGGTATAGAACTGCAACAAAAGTTCTTTCTATTCACGATTTCGATTTATTATTCTGTTATATTTGACATTACTTTCATCAGTGAGAAGTATCATATCAGTTGGATGTGCCTAGCTGCAGTCCTAGTACCTGAGAAACTGAGTGAGCTAGGAAGTTTGTCTGAGTTCACAAGTTCAAGAATAGCCTAGGGATTACAGCCAGGCTCAATCTCAAAAACAAAGAAGTCTGTCATAAACCAAATTTTCATACCAATGTAGATTAAATGTCTTTTACCCACTGCTACCTTTAAAAAAACATTTTTAATCCATTATAACAAATAAAGATACAAATTTATTTCTTCCACTTACCCACTCAAGATGTTTCATTTTGGGAGACTAAATCTCTTCAATTTTTTAAAAAAAATCTCTTCAATTCTAGAAGATTCTTAGTTATTATAGGAACTTTTTTTTTTTTTTTTTTTGGTTTTTCGAGACAGGGTTCCTCTGTGTAGCTTTGCGCCTTTTCTGGATCTCACTTGGTAGACCAGACTGGCCTTGAACTCACAGAGATCCGCCTGTCTCTGCCTCCCGAGTGCTGGGATTAAAGGCGTGCGCCACCACTGCCCGGCGGAACTTTTTTTTTTTTTAAGATTTATTTACTTATTATGTATTCAGTGTTCTGTTTGCATGTGTCCCTGCAGGCCAGAAGAAGGCAACAGATCTCATTATAGGTGGTTGTGAGCAACCATGTGGTTGCTGGGAATTGAACCTCAGGACCTCTGAAAGAGCAGTCAGTGCTCTTAACCTCTGAGCCAGTTCTCCAGCCCCAACATTATTTCTTTTAATTATATAATTATACAATTCTCTTAAGATACATATTAATATTTCTTTCTTTTTTTCCTTTTTTTTTTTTTTTTTTTTTTGTTTTTTCGAGACAGGGTTTCTCTGTGTAGCTTTGGGCCTTTCCTAGAACTTACTAGAACTTATGCTGGCCTAGAACTTATGCTGGCCTCGAACTCACAGAGATCCGCCTGGCTCTGCCTCCCGAGTGCTGGGATTAAAGGCGTGCGCCGCCGCCGCCGCCGCCGCCACCACCGCCCAGCCATATTAACATTTCTAAAGTCCATGCTTCTCAACTACTTATATTTCATACACTATGCTTTTATCTTATTGAAGTATAGTACAAACAGTCTAAAATAGATATTTTAGTGTCTGTATTTTGTCACTGCTAATATCTGGCTCTCCTTTACATCTTGTTTCATTTCAGCCAACTTTTGTTTTGTAATTTCTCGTTTTAATAACACTATGCCTTTGACATTTTGAGGATCCTAAACATAAAGTGACCTTTAGATTGCTTTATCATTTTCCTTTTATCTAAGTGATTCCATTTTCCTGTTTGCTCACTTTGAAGTCTACTTTCTTGATATCCCCTTGTCACTTTATCTTATGGATTGAGACATCTGATTGGCAGCTCATCTTACGGGGCTCTACTTCCCGTGTGAGGCACCATTTCATCCTGCAGCTACACAGGCTGGCATGGAAACACCTGACCTCCAGTACAGAGCCCGCTCTCTTATTGGGTAGTTGGGGCATTGGTCCCTCTGCAATACTGGGAAAGTCCAATCAGCAGACACACCAGAGGACACCTTCCCTTGTCTTCTCAGGGCACCTTTCACTTTTCATTCTTAGATGTATAAGTAGTTTCAGGTAGGCCACAGCTCTTGGTAATGGCCAGCAACTGCTTTCTTTTTAAAACTTTTTTTTTAACATTTATTTATTTTGTGGGAGCTGGTAGATAGCCATGACTGTGCCATCTGGCCCCACCAATAAGACATTACTGACCTGGTGGGAGAACCTTAGTCCTCCTCCTGCAGGGACCAAGTCCTATGGTCCCTACCCCTTGGCTTCTTGCAACTCTGTGCCAGTTCTTGTTAATGCAGGTAGTTGTTTGTTTATTTGTTTTTCTTTCTTTCTTTCATTTAATTAATTAATTAATTAATTAATTTGGTTTTTTTTGAAACAGGGTTTCTCTGTGTGACAGCCCTGGCTATCCTTGAATTTACTCTGTAGTAAGGTCTAAAATAGTGCACTCATATGCACAGAGATCCACCTGTCTCTGCCTCTCGAGTGCTGGGATTAAAGGCGTGTGCCACCACCACCTGGCAAGTGGAGATACTTATTTCTTTTTTTTTGTTTGTTTGTTTTGGTTTTTCGAGACAGGGTTTCTCTGTGTAGCTTTGTGCCTTTCCTGGAACTCACTTGGTAGCCCAGGCTGGCCTCGAACTCACAGAGATCCGCCTGCCTCTGCCTCCCCAGTGCTGGGATTAAAGGCGTGCGCCACCACCGCCCGGCTGAGATACTTATTTCTATCTTTGAGTTTTCCTATGTTGTCTAAATCTCTTTTGTTTCTTTCCTTTTTCCAATAATTATGCATTTGAGGTTGCCACAAGGATTGACTTATTTTTTACATAAATTTTCCTTATTATTGAAAATTTCTTGTTTTCCCTCATCTATTCCTCCTTCCCAACACATTTCCCTCACAACTTCATGTCTCTTTTTTATTGAAAACCCACTAAGTCCCATTACTATTACCCACTGGAGTGTGGGAAACCGAGTCTCAAAAGAACAATTCTCCCTCCTTCAGCAACTATCACCTGGCAACAGTTCCTTCCTCTGGGGTGGGGCTTGGAGAGCACCTCCACAAAGGATGAACTTACAGCATCACTTGTACTGAAAGAATTTCTTGCACCAAAGTGTTGTATGCACGTGTGTGCACATGTATATGGAGATGTGCCTGTGTGTGTAAGACCTTGTGGAGCCCAAGAGGTTGGTGCTGGCTTTGTTGATCTATTGTTCTATAGCTTATTTTTTTTCCATAAAGACTCTTTTAGTGAACTTGGAATTCACTCTTTCAGTCAGTATGTCTGGGGAGGCCTAGGGATATGCCAATCTTTGTTCCCCCAGCCCTAGGGCTCCAGACCCACACCCCAGGGGCTCTAAAGCAGGGCCGCACGCAGGCTTGCACAGCAACCTCTCTGCTAACTGAGCCGTCATCTCCTCAGATCCTGTCGCAGACTCTTTGTCATACTGTAATTCACTCACCTTACGATTTTCTGCTAAGCCAAAAAGGGCCTTATTATAGACACAAATGCTTTTATGGAGAAGCATTAACTTTTATACTATTAGTTACTTAGAAAATTCGGGAAAGACATCAAAAACACACTTTATCAAATGATAAAAGACATGGAAATATTTAATATAAAAACAGCAACTTCTAGCAAAGGTAATTCCCACTTTGGGTCAGTACACAAACATACAAAGTGATGACACTCATGTCAGGGGTACAGGGAGCTAGTCCCTCAGGACGTGTGTGTGTGTATGTGTGTGTGTGTGTGTGTGTGTGTGTGTGTGTGTGTGTGTGTGTGTGTACCTCCACAGAAAGTATTTTGGCAAGAGATACAATTCCCCACAAGTCCCCAAAATACAGGCCCACTGCTTCAACAATTTTCCTAGAAATTTATCCTGAAGAAATAACTAAATGTGCCAAAATGCATAAGAAGTTAATTGTTTGTAAAAGACAAAAGCACCAAACCATACCAGCGGTGGTGGCACACGCCTTTAATCCCAGCACTCAGGAGGCAGAGGCAGGGGGATCTCTGTGAGTTCAAGGCCAGCCTAGGCTACAGAGTGAGTTCCAGGAAAGGCACAAAGCTACACAGAGAAACCCTGTCTTGGAAAACCAAAAACAAAACAAAACAAAAAAGCACCAAACCAAACCAAGAGCAAAACAAACAGTAACAAAGCAACAGACACAGTATTTATTACTTATGGCTAAACGAAATCACACAATAGTCACTTCATAAATAGACACACGTACGCACAATGGGTGAAACATTAGACCAAATCCCATCCCTGGGGAAGTGTGCTGATAAGCAAAATGTACAGATTCATTTCAAGTCATAGTGCTAAAATTTTTGTTCCTATAGGCCAAAAGATATGCCTTTATAAACAGTAAAAATTATGCAAACATAGGGAATGTGGGCAGGAAGAGAAGGGACACAGGATGAGCTGGAGGACAATCATCTCAGTAGCACACAAGGCTGTTGGCAAACACAGAACACGTGCTGGTGTCCAACCCAGTCTCTGCTTGCATGCTCAACAGCTGCCTCCCTCAGGCACCCACTGTCTCATGTTTCATATGAGGTAGAGTCACATGTAGGGACAGGGTATCCTTATTGGCCTATCACTGAGTAGCCCAGGCTAGCCTACAGGCATGCACCACCAAGCCAACCTCCCAAAGTCTCTCTCCTATTTCCTACCTTCTCTCTTTCTCTGTATGTGTGGAGTGCGTGTGTAGGCATGCCTGTGAGCACACATGGAGTGGGTGTGTAGGCATGCCTGTGAGCACACATGGACGGCGTCAGCCGAACTGCTCTTTCACTTTCTGCCTCATTCCTTGAGGCAGGGATTCTCAATGAAGCCAGAGCTGGGTCCCGTCTTTGCTGCTCACAGCACTGGGGTTCCATGTACAGCGCAGACACGCCCCACGCTTTATGTAGGCAACGGGAACCGAACCCAGGACCTTGTACTTGTGCGGCAAGTCCTCTTATCCAGTGAGTCATCTCCCCACTCTTCAATTCCATTTCTAACTCACCTCTCATTCTGTTAAATATGCCCAGAGTATTAAATGAAATTTTCAAAGAATCTTTTAAAAACGACAGAGGGGATGGAAAGATGGCTCATTGGGTAAAGAAACTACTGCCAAGTCCGAGGACCTGAGGTTGATCCCAGGACCCACACGGTGGAAGGAGAGGAGAGACCCTCTTGCAAATTGTTCTCTGACTTCTTTACACACGTACACCATGGCTTGTGCATATGCACACAAAATAAACGAGTGTGAACAATTTTAAATGTCAGATACTCTGTGACTCTGGTCCTCTCGTATCTTTCCTTTCTATTCAACCCCTAATTTGGGATAACATGATCTTCCTCTCCATGGCTATATTCAAACTGTTCTTGTATATGCCTCTAATAATTTATCTTACAGGTCCAGATACACATAATAAGACCCTTTCTCATAAAATTAAAAAATTAATTACTACAGATTACAATTTAATATACACCAGCATTTTGTAAGTGAGAAGGCAGCTCCCACGTCCAGGCTGGCCTTACACTCTTCAGTGGAGCTGATCTCCTGCCTCAGCCTCCCTCCTGGTCAGCCAGACTGAGGTGCATGCCCCACAGCCAGCACACAACACTGTGTTTAATGACTGCGGTGGAAGTATCTTTTGGAGAGTGGTCCTTGTATATCAGGCAGCTCCCGATGAACAAATTAGTCTTCGTGGGTCCAGAATGTTCTGGGGTGTTTTTCTTATTCTACATACTTCCTCCTTCACCTTCCATGTTAAGTTTCAAACGTTTTACTCAGAACCAAGACAGTCTTCCCATAGTAGACCTCTAGGTGAATCAAAGTCAGCACAATAAGAACTAAGTAAACTGCTGTTCTTAGAGTCTCTCTCCTAGTAAATTATCAAAAACAGAGATGTGGGCTTCACATTAAACTCCACCCCTCCCTCACACCTAATACTGTCCCCCACCACACCTGACAGTTTTCACTTAGAGGGTTTTTCAGCTTTTCACTCCTCGCCTTACTACTCTTTTCAATTCTATTAACCCTTCCTAGGTCAGGCCAACACATGAAGTGATCTCCTTAGCTTGTCTCTTAAAGTTCCCACAGATCTGCATTGACAGTGCAGGTCTGACCACGTCACTGCCTTCACACTCAGTACTCTTCTCTGCTGCTTACAGGAGAAAGTCCAAACCTGTAATGTGCATACTCCTGTAATGTGCATACTCCTGTAATGCACACTCCTGTAATGTGCACACTCGCATGCATGCACCTGCACAGAGCTCTGAATGAATCTTTTCTGGGTCAATGGTATGATTTCACATCATGACAGTGTCACTCGTTTTTTAAATAAAAAAGCTCATTTATTGATTTGTGTGTGCATGTGTAAACGGGTGTGCAGGCATGCTCAGGGGTCAGAGGACAACCCACAGGAGATGGTGCTTTCCTTCCATCATGTGGTTCCCGGGAATCTAACTCAGGTCCTCAGGCTTGGTGGGGAGCACCTTTACCTGCCAAGCCATCTTGCTGGCCCCAGAGTGTCATTCTTCACAGTATACTGTGATCTGAAATCAGGTGATTTTAAAGTGACAGCTCATCAATAAGTCTAATATATTAATTATCATTTTAGTAAGGACTAGGGTTCCTAACATTCACAAAACCCTAGGTTCAATCTGCATGTAAGTTACACACACACACACACACACACACACACACACACACACACACACACACTTTCCTTCTTTGAACACTTTAAACTTAGAGCTGCCCTCTGACAAGGATTCATTAAGTATCTTTTCTTGTTTGTGCCCACATTGCACTCATTATGAGCTTATTCACAAGCTAAGACGTACTTTCTGCTGAGATTATGAAGAAAAAGGAAATTACCAATAACAATTTTTAAAGATATATAAAAATCCAAGTATCAAATAAGCCGAGATCTAAGAGGAAAAATGTTGGTATGAAAGACCTAAAATCTACTTAGTTCTTAGCAGGGTGGCCTCTGTATAAAATAGGCATTGTATACAAATTCTCATGTAAGGAAATGACAGAGAATACACACAATACAAGAAACCTCTTTCGGTTCAGACAGCTCACAAAGACAAATGTACCTTCTAAGAGATGATGCCCTTTGCTGCAGAACAGAGAATCGGAGGAGTTTCCTGATGTCAGGACCCCAAATAAATAGATCATCAAAGTGAAACAGCAACAAAAGCTGCCAGTCCAAGAGTTGGAGACCCAACAGCAGGCCAGAGAGACAAACTGCCTTAAGGGAAGACACATGACCATAATCCTAAAAGTCTGCTATAAACTGGCTATCTGACGGAGGTGCAGAGAGAAAAGTCTTTGACACTCAACAGTCCAGAACAATGCCCTGCATTTGAACACTGGCATCTGGATGCTAAAGGGAAAAAAGGCTGAAACCTTAGAGTTAGCATTGCTCCATGGCCTAGGACAAAGGCCAGAAAAAGACCTGGGTGAGAAAGAAAAATACCTTGATGATAAAATGAATAAAAACTGAGGTCAGAAAGGAGCAATAGTCTAAAACTGGGCAAGATTAATTTGACACTTTACAAAAATAGGAAGAAATTGTTAAAAAGAAAAACACCAGTACCAGCCAGAAACCCCGCAAACTGCTAACCTCAGGTTAATAGCGACTGACCCATCTACTCTTAACCCCAAAGTCTGACCTCGTGACCCGCAGCCAGTGGCCCTGTTCAGAAACACGTTGCCACCAGAGTAAATAAAAAAGAACATAATGTGCTGAAATTGTTACTGCTAATGACAAGTGACACATACTTCATACTGCCGACAGCAAAATCACCAATAAATAACCCTGAACATGTCAGCCCATGCCATGGTTTCCTGTCCTGGGTTTAAAACTCTGTTTACTTACTATTGTGAAAGGGGGAAAGCATTCCTCTCAGCTTTAGGAACTGAAAGAAGAAAAATTTACAGACATGAAAGTGAGGGGAAATATTAAAGGTGGCGGTGCTGGCAATCAGTGCTTCTCAATAATTCATATGCATGCTCCCTTTTCATAGGCTTGGTCCTTCCTAAAGGACCAATGATGAGAGGCTTCCACAGACAGTCCAGAAACCTATCCAAGAGTGAATGCACACCACAGGCACAGTCCTAAGATGGGAGGCTCTGAAAGGCTGCTACTCAGGGTATTCTGAGTGACTTCTTAACATCTTAGTGAAGGGTCTATCCTGATGTCCCAATGACACTTAAGTCTTAAGAGTTGGTTAGCAAGTTGTCTGCAAAAAATCCACATGGAGAAAGCAAAAGCACTTAGACATTTTCAAAAGTTTGAACAAGTAAGGCTTGTTTCGCTCACCCCCACCCTGACCCCAACCAAACGTATACTGTATAAAACACTTCTGGAAAAAATTCAGATGAGCAAATAGAACGAATTATGAGCATATCTATGACCAAATTTAGAGAGCAGGAAAAACCACAGTCTACTCGTAGGCAAAGGTATGAATTACAAACAGAAGGCCAGCTCTGGGCAAAGCAGGGTACATCCATGTGTATATGTAGGAAAACAAGGGGAGAAACAGGGAAAGACAGCTATTCTGAATGACACAAGCAAGTCTTAAAACAAAACTCCTTTATAGAATGTGTATGACTTCATAAATAACCTACGTTACATACTAGAAAGAGAAAAGACTGTATCCCTCAGGGTATCTAGCTATTAGTGTACACACACACACACACACACACACACACACACACACACACACACACACACTTCTGTCTTCCTGTCAAGTCTCTCCTCAAGGAATACTATTTAGTAAATGACAATATCAAGTCAAACCAGGCACAGAAACCTGTGAACTGGGCTATTATTACCTGAGATTTCCAACTTGAAGATGAAATGAAAAATGAAGGGAATTTGCTTGGGAGGAAGCTAATATTTGAAGTCAAATGGAAACACAGAATATAATTTAACCATGATTCAAATACATAATACTAAATTGTGTTTAACTGTAAAAGGTTTATTTTTCACAAATGTTTCTGTGCTAAAATTTGAAGAGTCAAAGAAACTGTACCATGCTTTTAATTGATTCGTTTTACACTCGGGAGGGATAACAGTGATTTGTGAAAGGACTTTCTTCCTTGCCTTGCACACATCTCTCATTTGTCCATCTTAATTCAATTACAGGGAATAAGGACAGTTTGACCGATGAATGAACCATATTTTAACCGAGGACACTTCTATTTAAACTGGAGTGTATCAGCCACTGTAATTGTCAGTTAGTTACTTCCGTTCTCTAACTTTTGTTTTGCAAGGTCACAGCATGGTCACGGAAGAGAAGAACATGGTAGAATACGGATCTCCCTATCTGAGGAGAGGAAACTCCAGCTAGTGATTGCTCGGTCCTGACAACACCTTCCCAAAGCTCCAGAGAACAGCTCTTTCTGTTCTTTTGGAGAAGCTTGATGCTCAACTACACGCTTTATCACTGTCCCTCTGCAGCCCTAACTGACCGCCAGTGAACTCACCCATTTTCGGGCTGAGAAGGATGAGGGTTTCATGTCTTGGGTCAGTGACCACAACCAAGGAGACACAAGACATTTCTGTCACTCCAGAAAGTCATTCTTGCCCAAGTGGACTCCTGGAGGTAACTTCTGCCTCTACAGTACTGCTTTTTCTAGAATTTCAAGAAATGAAATCACACACCTTCCAGTCCTTCAGGTTTTTTGTTTTTTTTTTCACTTTACCACAGTGTTTGAAGCTTACCCACATTTATGTGCATATTAGCATTCCTTCCTTTCCCCTGGTAGGCATGAATCTCACAGTGCTCGCCCCTCCCTGTGAACAACTGAGGAAGTGTTGGGTAGTTTCAGTTTGGGGCTACTGTGACTGAAGCTAACAGGGACACTCATGTAGATTCTTACGACACAAGAAAACACCACACTATTTGAATAGATGATATGCCATTTGAAACTCCGAAGAGTCCCCTCACCTGACCAACTTTTGGTACTGATAGTCTCTTTGATTTTAGCCATTCCAGTGGCGTTTGGTGTTATTTTTCCAAACAACTAATGTCAGATCATCACTTTTTTTGTGATCTTGTATTCTCCTGTGGTGATTACCATTACCCAGTTAAAATAGCTCCTTTTATAATCTGCAATTTCTTTATGAAACAGTCAATTCTTGTTATCTGAGACAGTTGTGTCCTATAAAAATCAGTGAAGATGAATTCTCAAGTTCTCCCTAGGAAAGACGGGGCTTGCCTCCTTCGAGACGCTGGGCAGATAGTTGGTGAAGTACTTACATCACGTGGGGTCATCTGCCAGTGTCTGATGAGCAGCCAGTCCCAGGAGCACTGAATCAAGACCCTCTCTTCACACAGTCTCGCCCTGGGTAACGCCGGGCTGAGGTCTTGAAAAGCCTCCCATTTGCAGAACCTGCCTTGCCTATTTCTTGGCATTTCTCACCAGATTTCCCATGATACCTGGGAAGCAGCCAGCACTGGTGGAGAAGGACAGAGTGTTTTCCTGCGCCTGGGTAATGTGACTGTCAAGGACTCGGCCTCCAGCCTCCCAACAATGCTGCCCATTATGCTTGTCTGAAATCAGCTGTTATCTATCTCATGAATCCATATGTTAGCTGCACTTCTACAGCTTTATCAGGTTCTAGCCATGTTGCCCTAACATTTCCCCAAGCGGCTTCACATGCACACTGGCCAAGGGCCCTTAGATACTGCTGAATCACTAATAACTAAGTCACAGCCAACAGTATTAGGATTCCTGTCTACACAAGGCAGATATTAACTCATGGGATTCTCTCACAGCTTCAGCAACACACACTTCTTTCGTGTGGGAACACTAGACAGTACCCACTGCCATACGCCAGGGCTGTATTTAATATCTCAGCAAACTTCATGAGGAGAAACAGAACAAACACTTTACCTTGGAAACAGTTTACATTGAAGCATTCTATTAATTAAAATAATGTATTTGACTTTTTTTTTTTGAGAAAGGGTCTCAGGTAGCCCAGGCTGATTTTGAACTTGCCATGTAGATAAGCATGACCTTGACCTTCTGATCCTTTTGCCTCCATATCTTATATTTTTGGTTGTGAGCCTAGCCTTTAATGGCTGAGCCATCTCTCCAGCCATTACCTCCATATCTTAAGTAATGAGACTACAGGGTGAGAACCAGCACACTTGGTTTATGTGGTACTGTGACTGAGTTCAGGGCATCACGCATGATAGCCAAGCACCCCACAAACTAAGTGACATCCTTAGTACTTGTAACTGACTTAAAATCACAAAAGTTAAAATGAGCCGGGCAGTGGTGGTGCATGCCTTTAATCCCAGCACTCAGGAGGCAGAGCCAGACAGATCTCTGTGAGTTTGAGGCCAGCCTGGGCTACAGAGTGAGTTCCAGGAAAGGCACCAAACCTACACGGAGAAACCCTGTTTTGAAAAAACAAAAAAACAAAAACAAAAAAAAAAAGAAAAAAGAAAAAAAGAAGTTAAAATGAATATGCTACATCTATTTCTGAATTACAGAAACAGCAGGAAATTTCTTACTAACTTGAAACAATGTGGACTTGAAAACACAGCTATCTAAATAATATACTAAGTCCAGGTTTAGCCCATGGATCTAAGGAGGACTTCTGTTTAGTGTTCTGAGACAGGGTCTGTCTCTATGCTAGCCTCAGTTCCCTATCGTACCTCCAGCTCCTACGTGGAGGGCTGCAAAGGTGTGCCATTGTGCCTGGCCATTATGAATCTTGATGACGAAGCTGGCGAACAAGACAACTGACACACAGAGAAGACTTCTTGTGTAAGTTTAATGCCAATCTAAAAAGTACTGTATCTAAAGCGTAGAGCAGTGACAGCAGAGCACTGGAGCCCAGGATCACAACCGAAACATCGGCCGAGGAAAACTTCTGAGACAGCACATCTCCACTGTCACCTTGACTGGCTCCAGAATCCCCGGAAGACAGCCATGGGGGTGTCTATGAAGGGGTTTCCTCACAGCTTTAACTGAGGAAGGAGGTAGCTCTGAATGCAGGCCGCCCCTACCACACACTAGGGTCCCAGACTGAATAAAAGGGAGAAGGTTCTTGGAGAGGCCACCAGGCCCTGGTTTTCTTTGTCTTTGCTTCCGGGCCTGCAAAGGTAGAGGAGTCCTGGGGCCGTGACCCTGCCCTGCCTTCTGCCCTCCTCAAACAGAAGCCCAAATAAAACATGTTTTCCCTGGAGGGGCTTCTCTCAGATATTTGGTCACAAGGACGGAAGTAACTGACAAATCCTCTACAAGGGAGATGTTGCCTTTAATAACTTAACTTTCAGTGTGAACTCACAGGAAATAGCAGGCCGAGAAAATAATCATCTCCTTTCTCCCTCAACCGATACTGAAAGTAACAGGGAAATTAATCAGGACACAGCCTATACAATCAAGCCAAATTTAAAGGCCAAGGAAGCCAAGTGATGATCCACAGCTCCAAGTACAAAGTACCAAAGTGCTCTACAGCACTCCGTGCTCCACAGCGTGGGAGCACGGCAGAGCAGCGAACTAAATGGTGTGGTGACACAGAGCATCTGGGAAATGACCAGAGTGACAAACAGAGCCAGAAATCCACTCAGTGTCTGCCCAGGGAGGGGCAGGAGCAGGGCTTCCCTGTGAAGGGCACAGGGGAATATGGTGTGAAAGGAACGTTCTCAAACTTTGTTGTGTGCCTACATGATTCTGTAAGTTCATGTATAAATAAAACTGTGTACTCTGAGTGCTTACAGTATGCACCTACACAAGGTTATTAAAAATGAAGTAGGATTAAAAATTGGGTAAAATAAAAATAATCAATGAGATGAAGGTTCAGGGAGACAGGAATAAAATAAGTTTCATAATATATTGAGAATTGTTGACAAGGGATTATGAAGTTTATTGTGCTCTTTTTTTTTTTTTAATAAACCAGTGTTTCACTCTGTGTTCCAGACTTGCCTAGAATTTTCTTTTTCTTTCGTTCTTTTTTTTTTTTTCTTTTTTTTTGGTTTTTTGAGACAGGGTTTCTCTGTGTAGCTTTGTGCCTTTCCTGGAACTCACTTGGTAGCCCAGGCTGGCCTTGAAGTCACAAAGATCCGCCTGGCTCTGCCTCCCGAATGCTGGGATTAAAGGCGTGCGCCACCACTACCCAGCAAATCATTTTTGTTATTTTGTCTTTTTTTTTTTTTTTTTCCCGGAGCTGAGGACCGAACCCAGGGCCTTGCACTTGCTAGGCAAGCGCTCTACCACTGAGCTAAATCCCCAACCCGAGAATTTTCTATGTAACCTATGGCTGGCTGAGAACTCATGATAAAGCCTCCAAAGCATTGGGATTACAGGCTTAAGCTCCCCTTTGTTCTGGATGTAAAACCTGTTTCAAAATAAAAGTTAAACAACAACAACAATGGTACCCCAAATCTATAGTCCAATTTCTCTCTCCTAACGGGAAAACTAGGTAAAAATACTCATAAAAAACTTAAATGGATCTCAGAAATTTTGGAATGCTCTCAAAATACAGAAGGACTGGACAGTACGGGAGATTCTGGCCCCCAGACCCCACATGATGGAACTGACTCCTGAAAGCCCTTCTGACATCCATATACACTCCGTGGTGTGGAGCAAGGTGACACATAGCTTTAATCCCAGCACAGGTGTAGGAGGATCTCTGTGAGTTCCAGGCCAGTCAGAGCTTCACAGTAAGAGTCTGTCTCAAAAATAAACAAACAGGAAATGGTCCCTCCCAAAAAAAGTGCCTCAGCACACACACTCCCGCTTTCAACACAATAATAAAATTAAGAAAATTTAAACCAAATCATAACTGACTGGGCACAATCCCCATTGTTGTAAACATTAAGACATAAGGTGAGGTCCTGCCTCATGGGCCTTCTAGCCTGTTTACAGGCTCCATCCAGTCATCTTAGACTTTCCCCATCGTCTCCAGCGCTGCCTGGCTAGGCTCACTATACTCTGTGTCTAAAGCACAAAGCCTAGTACAGACAATGCCCTGTGCCGTGTGGCCGCACAGTGATCCTGACGAAGGCAGTAAACATCAACGCCACTGCCACCCGTGCTCCTCATGTGCAACCAGACACTGTGCTCCAGCCGACTGGACAACCAACCCTGGGATTCCCTGAGAGCCTGGCTGTTTCTGTCTCCTCTGACTACAGCACCCAAGTGTAAGCTGGGTTGTCTCTACCTGTTGGCTCCCAGTTTAATATAAATTGGCTCTGTGTTTATTTATTTATTACAGCTTGTTGGCTAAACAGTTTAATCTCATCTGTACCCATAATCATTTCCTGTCTTTGTTTGTCTTCCAGGATTTAAAAAAAAAAATGAAATACCACATCATCTTCTCAGACTCCTCATTAGAAAGAGAAAAGAGAATATTGGAAAGCTCGTGGGATTAATATAAAAATGTACAAGGGCTTCACTGAGCTCTTAATCGGCCTTTCACAACAAGTCCCTTACACTAATGACTTAACGATGTTTGGCAAAATGGAGAACACTCAATCCAGTCTCCGACTCTATCTCAGTACTGAGAATTAATTACATAGAAAATCTGTGTGCATGTTTCACAAGGAATTCCATCCAGCCACAGCTCAGATGCATTTTTATAAAATATAACATAGAATACACAAGATGCTCTCCAAGATATGTGAGCAAATATTTTCTCAGAAATGTCTAAAGTGAGTTATTCCCCAGGATGATGCCAACAGGGCAGGAAGAAGGTAGGGTAAGAGGAAAGTAGGCAATGACATTTGACCAGTAGTTTTCTACTAAGAACAGACACACCCCTGCCCTGTGGAGGCTGTTAAGGACAGTCTCACAGTAATGAACACACACACAGCAGCAGCCTTTCTGCTTTTCTCTTGTGCAGGATGATTTCCCTAAAGCCAGTGATGGGCAAGATGCCACTAATACTGCCATAAAGCCCCACAGCGCTGGGAGGGAAGGCAGGAGAGGGGTTAGGGGCAATCAAGCTTACAGACTAAGCCTCTGCAAAGCTACAAGATGAACACAGCTCTTGGTGTTTATTAACTCTTCTGTCCCTGGGCACTCCTCCCCCAAACTCAGCACATAGCAGAGAGAGCCTTATGTCAACAGTCTCTCTTTAACCTTCAGCTACCACTGGGCACGACTCCACCATCCTCACCTTATGGTCCGGCCAGCATGGTCTGGCAGCTCCTGCTCTGCTACCTCATATTACACATGTGTGCAGACAACACAAATACTCCACCCATGAGCTCATGTATGTAAAGGTGGGGTAGTACAGACAACATATTCTGATTAAAGAACAAAATAACATGCTTTTTTTCTCCTGTGCTAATAGAATGTGGAACATGAACAACAAAATAAAAATAAAGAGTAAAGAAAATCAAGTTTGATTAACATTCAGCAGCTGCCCATGGCAAGACCTTTTTTAGTCTACTACCGGGTGGAGGTTTTAGAAGGGTTGATTTATACATACCTAAAATACACATGTATGCTTTAAAAATAAAAGATGCTAATGTTTGACTGATTGGCCCAATATTTCCAGTGGTGGCATTTTAGGCATGTGACACATTAAACTAAACTAGTAATTCCTTCCCAGCTCTTGAGTTCCCCAAGCACAGTATTTTTCAAAGCAAGTACCTACCGTGGGGCCCATAAGAAGCTGTGCTTATTCCTATGTGAGGTCCCAGCCTCTTCCTGTAGACAATGTAAACTTCATCTATTCTTTTTACGTTTTGACATCTTAAAAAGCCATACCAAGGTAAGTAAGTTTGGGTGTAAGTAAGGATAGCTGTCCTTAAGCCATGAAAAAAACATCTCACCTCTCTTTAATAAATTATATTCTTTCATTTTACAACTAACTTAAAATTCATGTAAATTACCCAGATGGACAAAACAATTCTGCATGGTATTTGTATCGTAACAAATTTGTCTTGTAACATTGTTAAGTGAATTAGCTAACAATGACTACAGCTTGAGACAGACAAATCTGTGCTGTACTGAGAGCAGGCACACAGAGCTGTAATAGCTGTGCGCTGGCAGAGTCTGGCTTCTGTAGGATAATGACCCATCTCTACATTCATAACAACAATCTCATTCATCATAATTCACATAAAAAAGAAGAAGAAGAACTCAAGTCAAGCTAATGGAGGAAATGTGTGAAAAGTGATTGGACGAGGAGAAGTCAGTATGCAGCTGGAGGGTCCTAATTGATTACATTGTGCGGCAACTGAGCCTTCTGCCTTGGACCTCAGATCTTCATCTAACTACATTTCAATTGATTTTCACTGATAGTCTTCTTTTTTATGTCTCGGGCATAAAGTACTAAACCAATAAAAGGATAAAAGACCTTGCAATTACAGATTTCAAAACCCAACGTCTGAGCAGATACACAGAAGACAACAGCAGATTCAGGGTAGGGCAGCTCAGAGTAGAGCCTATACTATTGGGGGAGTAACTGAAAAAAAAAATCACTGGGATTTCCATCTGCATTTGAAGAGTACAAAGCAAAACCAACCCAAATTTTCAAAGATACAGTGTCCAGTGCCTATCTTATCTAGGAGGTATTGACAGAGGGCAAAAAGGCACCAGATTTTTTTTTTTTGTCTTTTCTTTCTTTTTCTTTTCTTTTCTTGCTGATGTTCTTGGATGTATACATCCCAGGATGGCTTCAAAGTTTCTCCTGCCTCGGCCTCTTGAATGAAAGGATTAGGGTGCATGCTGTCAAACTTAAAAAAAGATTGTTTTTATTATTTTTCACCTCTCTCTGTGTATATGTGTATAAGTGCAAGTGCCCTCAGAGGCCAGAAAGAGTCAGACATCCTGGAAGAGGAGTTACAGGTGGATGTGAGTCACCTGATCTGGGTGCAGGAATTGAACCCAGGTCTCTAGAAGAGCAGCAAATGCTCTTGATGGTTGAGCCATCTCCAGCCCCCAAAACCCATGTTTTTATGTAATATACCTATACTAGTGGTTTAGTCAGGATGAAAATGTCTGCGGTTTTCATGGTCCTATGATGACTTTGCTATCAAGTCAGGCACCATAGCTAGACACTACTTAACTACGAGCTGAAAGACCTACTGGGTTAATCTGTCCAACAAAGCTCCAAACCTCAAAAGAGCATTCAAGTTTAACTGATCTAATGTATTTTAAAGTATACAGTTTACAAGGACACACCCATGAAACCATCACCACAATAAAGATAATGAGCATGCCCATGGCCAAACCGTTTCCTTATGCCCGCAGTAACCTGTACTCTGACCTCTATATCCAGAAGCCATCCACCTATTTGCATTATCATAGATTAGTTATCATCTTCTAGTACTTCATAGAAATGTAACCATATAATACATATCAGGCTCCTTAATTATTTGAGATCCACCTACGTTGTGGTATTTATTACAAATTAATTCTTCAGGAGGAAGATCGAAGTTCAAGGCCAGGCTGACCTACACTGTGAGACCATGTTAGTGCCAGGTGGTGATTAAAAATCCCAGCACTTTCGAGGCAGAGGCAGGCAGTATCTCTGCTAGTTTGAGGCCAGCCTGGTCTATAAAGTGAGTTCAGGACAGCTAGGGCCACACAGAGAAACACTGTCTCAAAATTATTTTTTTTCTCCCAATCATTTTCATTGCTGAGTAGTATTCTACTTTATGGATAAATGTCAATTTTTCTGACCATTTGCCAGCTCATGGAGATCTGAGTTGCTCCAGGTTTTGGTTGCTACAAATAGAGCTGATGTTGACCTTTCCCAGACTCCTATTATTCTTTGGCTATAGACTTAGGAGTATAATGGCTAGGTCTCATGCCAGGTACATGTTTAATGTTTTAAGACACTTACAGGGATGGCTGAGAAGCATATGGGTAGAGGACATGTTTCATTCATGTATGAGATCCTCAGCACAAATGAATAAACAAATAAATGAATGCATGAATGAATGAATAAACACAAATTTAAAAAAATGATACCAAGTTCATCACACCACTGTCATCAATCTATCAGAAAAAACGTAATTGCCACACAGAGAGAAGCAGACTTAGCTACTTGAGGGTTAGGTTTTCTTTCTCTTTTAGTTTTTTGCTTGTAAAGAAATAAAATTGAAAGCTGTCACTGAGTAAAACTAAAACAAGGGAAGAAGTAGCATGCGCAGTTGTGCTGCCATTATCATATTTCCCTCAACTGTCAGCATACTAGGTTTGCCTCAAAGAGTGGCCTGATTGGTTTCTGTTGCTATACATGTAGTGGTGACTGTTTCCCTACAGTGGAGCCTTCATATATCTATTCTGCAGTATGGTGTGACTATGAAATGTTCCTCACTAGCCCATGTTTTGAAAGCTTGGTCCCCAAGTGGGGCACTATTTCCGGAGATTGTTGAAACTTCAGGAGCTGGGGTCCTCAATGAAAGACACAGGTCACTTGGGACATCCATCCCCTTGAAGGTTACATCCAGTCTCCTCAGCTCCTCACCCCACCCCCTCTCACCTATCTCATAATCCCTGTTTTATGGCTACCCTGAGGCGGCCTGCCCATTCTGCCATAGGACGGACTGAATGCCTAAAGCTGTGAGCTAAAATAAGCTTCTAAATACCTAAATAAGCTTCTTTTAGGTATTCAGTCACAGTGATGAGAAAAGCAACACCCTGTGGACATAAATGCTCAATCAGATGTGTGGTTTGAAAATATCTTCTCTCAATGTTTACTTTGCATTAGTAACTTCTCCCAGGGGATCAAGATATACTCTTGGTGGAGACGTATGCTAACACCCGAAAACCAGTATAGAACATCATGCAAAGAAGAATTACTACATCACTTGTTGTGAAATGATTCCAAACACAAACTTTGTCACCTGAATGGCCTGGGCTTTGTTGTGATAAGAACATGGGGAGCAATGTTCCTCTCCACCAGAATTCTGCATGATGCCTAATCAGACCACTTATGTGAGCTACCTACCTGCCTTAACTGCTGGCTTTCCAGGCAAGTATAAACCCAAGATTCTGACATAGCACATTGACAGCCTATGCCACAGAGGGCAACTCTGTGAGCCTTAGAGTCATCTTCCAAACCAACAAGAGATCTGGCATGCTTGGCATCCACATGGTGCTTATCAAACCATCTGTGCCAAAGACTTCTTGCAGACTTTATGTCCACTGAAGCCTGCTGCCATCCTAATTGAGCAACTGGACTTTAAAAACTGGAGACTAAATGAAATTAGGATTCACTGTATGAGCTTAATATGACTCATCTATCAACTGTGTTCCTCATAAGATCTGTTCTCATTACTCTTCCTCCCTTTGAACACAGAAGGAAAAGAGTAGTTTTATGGCCATAAGCTAAATGATCATAATATCTTACCTTGATCATCTCCTTATTTTAAACACACAAAAGCAATACTACAACTGCATATATACATCCAGAGAAAATGAAATTGGCATGAAGAGATATGTGTACTCCCTTATTTAGAGTACTGCCAGTCCTGCAGCCAAGTAGGGAACTAAGCTAAGTGTCCATCAATGCAGGGATGGGTAAAGAAAATGTCCTGTCATTTACAACAGCATGGAGAAGACATCATGCTCACTGAAATAAACTAGGCGCAGAAAGACAAATACCACCTCATCTTACATATGGAATGCAAAGCTGTGAAGGTCACAGAAGCAAGGAACATGGTGGTCATGCTGATCCAGGGGACAAAGTTTCACATGGCATGGTGACTGTTAATACCATATTAGATATTTCCAAGGTTTCCATATATACACAAAGTCATGCTGTATACAAGTGTGACATTCCATTTGTAGTGTTGAATCACCAGGAGTTGATGTTTTTAAAATTGATGAAATTCAATTTCACACACACACACACACACACACACACACACACACACACACACACACACACACACACATCTTGATCCTCATTCTACATTTTTTAAATGTGGTCTAGAGCTTGAACCCAGGGTCTCACACCCCGCAAGCACACACTGTGCCACCGAGCTCATCACCAAGGCCTATCCAGCGGCCTAAGACATGAGGAGACCCCTCTTGGGACCGGTCTTCCTGTGTCACAGCGGCATTCAGTACGTACATTTTCTCCAAGTTCTGTTTCACTCTACCTGGCAAATTTGACAGTTTGTTTTCACTGACATTCAGGGAGACAAACCTTCTTTGCTCCTGAATTTTATTTTCATTTCACTGTGGTCTGAGAATTCTTTGATTCCAATCCTTTAAATGTATTATGGTTACTTGGTTCAGAACAGGGATCATTGTGAAAAAGACTGTGTGTCCCTGAGAAGGAGGGGACCCTGCTAATGGCAGTGAGTTTAAAAAAAAAAGATCATCCATTTGTTGGTTATTGGAATCACTAAAACACCTTTTCTCTTTATTAATATCTTGTCTGTCCTATCAAGTATTGAGAAAAGGACATTGAAATTGACCATTTACCTAACTGTATGCATAGTTCTATCAGTTTGGGCTCATACATTTTGCAGTTCTGTAAGCATGGCATATACGTTCAGTAATGACATGTGCTGTGGGATGTTCTGTATGTCAAATGTGTTGCTGATTAGTCAATAAATAAAACACTGATTGGCCATTGGCTAGGCAGGAAGTGTAGGCGGGACAAGGAGGAGAATAAAGCTGGGAAGTGGAAGGCTGAGTCAGAGAGACACTGCCAGCTGCCACGATGAGAAACAGCATGTGAAGATGCCGGTAAGCCACGAGCCACGTGGCAAGGTATAGATTAATAGAAATGGATTAATTTAAGCTGTAAGAACAGTTAGCAAGAAGCCTGCCACGGCCATACAGTTTGTAACCAATATAAGTCTCTGTGTTTATTTGGTCGGGTTTGAGCGGCTGTGGGACTGGCGGGTGAGAGAGATTTGTCCTGACTGTGGGCCAGGCAGGAAAACTCCACCTACAGACATGCTCTTTCATAGGTTGACCTCTTTACCATTATGGAGTGCCTCCTTGTCCTTTGATAGCAGTCCTGGTTCTGAAGACTAATTAGGTCTTTAAATGACACCAGTCTTACTTTCTTAAAATTGGTGTTAGCGCCGGGCAGTGGTGGCGCACGCCTTTAATCCCAGCACTCGGGAGGCAGAGGCAGGCGGATCTCTGTGAGTTCGAGGCCAGCCTGGGCTACCAAGTGAGTTCCAGGAAAGGCGCAAAGCTACACAGAGAAACCCTGTCTCGAAAAACCAAAAAAAAAAAAAAAAAATTGGTGTTAGCATGTAACTCCCATCATTCTTTTATCCTTTTCCTCTTCCTATCTGAGTGGATTTCTTTTTTTTGTTTATTTGCTTGCTTGCTTGTTTCAAGACAGTTTCTCTGTGTAGTTTTGGTGCCTGTCCTGGATCTCACTCTACAGACCAGACTGGCCTTGAACTCATAGATCAGCATGTGAGAAATGCCTGGCTCTGCCTCCCGAGTGCTGGGATTAAAGGTGTGTGCCACCACCACCCGGCCTGAATGGATTTCTTCCAGGAAGCATACTGGATAATGCTGTTTGGAGCCAACTGAACAATTCTTGTCCACTGGCTGCTACTTAGATTACCTGTGTGGAGTGTGATTGTTGGTACAGTTGGGTTTGCACATCATCTCCAGGTCTGTTTTCTCTCTATACAAGCACTATGCTCCTTTTTCTTTGTACCCTTTTCAAATCAAACTTTCGGGTAACATGTTTATGCATGTGGGAGGGGGATGTGTGTATGTATGTGTGTACACGGGTATGGGTACGTGTGTGTGTGTGTGTGTGTGCGCGCGTGTGTGTGTGTGTGTGTGTGTGTGTGTGTGTGTGTGTGTGTGTGTGTGTGTGTGTGTTTAGGAGTCCCTCTTAACTTATGTGTTGCTTTATGAGCTGTATCTGTTACACTAGTAGTCTTTCTAGGACTTATAGAATATATATGTAACTTATCTAAGTCTTCTGTAGGGAATATTATACTATAAATATAGTATGAAGATTCTTACATTTCCTCCTTCATAATTAGTTTAAAGTAACTTAATTATGATGTGCTTTGGGTCTTCCTTCTAAGTGGTATTAGGGAAAACTAAAAAAAAATTTGGCTTATCTTGTGACAAAAACCTTCTATCTGTTTGCCTATAAATCATGAAGTTTCCTATTCTGGATGGTGTGACAGAAATAATGTTGTCTGGGCTCCAGCGAATGTTCCCTCCAACGTTTTATAATAGGTCTCTCCTAGGCCTTGCTGATCTATGAACCAGTGCTCGGCTGAAGGCTAGTAGGATCCTGTCTGCGAGTCTCTAGAGCAGTAGTTCTCAACCTTCCTAACGCTACGACCCTTTAATACAGTTCCTCATGTTGTGGTGACCCCCAACCATACAATTATTTCCATTACTACTTCATAACTGTAATTTTGTTACTGTTATAATATAAATATCTGTGTTTTCTGATGGTCTTAGGCAACCCCTGTGAACGGGTCGTTCAAAAGCCACAGGAATCTCAAGCCACAGGCTGAGACCTGCTGCTCTAGAGCATGTAACAGGAGTCTCTCTCTCTCTCACCTACCTTCTCTCCCAGTTTCTGTTAGACACTCTGCCCATGAACTCCGGTCTTCCCAGACCACCGGCAGCTTTCCTTTGTCCATTCAAGGAAACTACAACAACCACTGGGACTTCTCTTCTTTATGCTCTGGCCACAGATTCCCATCTTTCAGGGGTCATTAAATGCTTGTCATCTCATACTTTGAAAATCATTATATCATATAATTATCCAGTTTTTTAAAATATTTTTTTAGAGTTTTATTTATTATGTATACAGTGTTCTGTCTACATGTAGACTTGCAGGCTAGAAGAGGGAACCAGATCTCATTACAGATGGTTGTTAGCCACCATGTGGTTGCTGGGAACTGAACTCAGGACCTCTGGAAGAGCAGCCAGTGCTCTTAACCTCTGAGCCATCTCTCCAGCCCCCCCCCCCCCCCAGTTTTTTTTTAACTAGTGGAAATGCAAGTCCAACACCTGCACTTACTGGAGGTCTACACAGTTCTGTGTTCAAAATCCTTTATAAGTGAGACAAGTAAAACAGTCCAACACACAAGAGTTCTTGGCACAAAAATAACATAAATATATTACCTTAGCACCAATACTATTACCTGTTACTCAAACACTCTTTAATGTTATATTGAACAAAAGGAAAAATAAATTGATTTTTCAGATTTTTGGATTTACTTATGAAGGCTGGCATGGAGAGTCTCCTACAATAAAGAACACTTAAGCAAAGAAGTTCTGTCACAGCACAGTGAGCTTATTCATGCATAAAAACCCTCCAAAAGCTATGCCTCTGTGTAAAGGACTGAGCACATATATATTAATTATTTTCATTCTAGATTAAAAAAATACTAAGATTAAAATTATTCAAAGTCTTTAAGGTAGACTCACAAGCAAATACTGTCAAGCTAGTTTACAAGACTATTTGAGCAAAAGAACAAAATAAATATTAGAATTGCTGAAAACATTATTTTGGTGGTGCAGTGTCAACATTCACTATGAAATACATTCCATTTTAAGTGATGCATTACCTGAAAGAACAATGGAGACCTCTCTATAGTCTTCTTAAATTAAATAAATTTGAAATACTGTGTCAGAACTAGACTCTCTCTAATTTTAGTGCGAAGGAGTGTGTTTTCCCACACATACACCTTCAGAATTAAGATTTTTATATCCAGTTGTGAAAAATAAGAAACTAGCAAAAATGGCCAGAATTCAGCTAATGTCATTCTACGTTGTTCAGCATCTGACAACACTTCTAGACATGAGTGAAGTGAGCCTAAGTCATTCCATAACCATATCATATTATAACTGCAATATAAGGTATGAGTGGTTATACTTACAACGACCATGAGCCTTTAGAAGTTAATGAACTGAGACTGACCTTGATCACTGACTCAGAGCCTACAGCACAGGGTAGTACCTGCTCCCTCGCCCGCATGTGCCAACCTTTGCTACAACAGTAATCAATTTGCTGTCTTGATCTCTCAAGCATAGCAGGCATTTTTTGATCTACCATTAGGCCTCAAACTTGTGGTCTAATTAAATTACTGAGGAAAAAAACACTCTGGAATTCTAGACTTTGGCAGGAGGAAAAACTGAACATAAATATTTGAAAGAGTGAGAATATTAAGATCTAATCTCTGTACGTTCAAAGTTGCTGTTAAAAAGAAATTACTTCCATTTGATTGCTTTCTAATAGAAAATGATACAAACTCATCTAGAAGCATGATAGTTAGAGGCCAAATGCAAAAATGTGTGGGAAAGGAGAGACAGAAAAGCCTGCAGAAAGAGACTGGTGTGCAGGGTGGATGCCAACAGATGTAAAGCTGGGGTCGGAGTCATCTAAAGGAGCCTCCAGGGTGGGAGAGTCACAGATGAGAGACCAGTAGGGCAGGAAAAAAAAGACTTCAAGTCAGAGAAATGAAAAACAGACAACCCAGGGTGGGGAGTATGAAAGGTCAAACCCAGCAAATGAAATAGGCTAATGGTGTGAGCATTAATTTCATTTTTTCCCACTAAGAAATGGGAAAAGTCAACAAAGAAGGGATGTCAACTAACGGAGAGTTAAAGCAAGCATTCCAAAGTAGGTTTGGGCAGCAAGGTAAGCATGTGCGTGTCTACGACCATTTAATAAGAGAGAGGGACGGAAACTGGAGAACAGAGAGAAGGAAGGCGCGTGAGTGCAGACGTGAGGGGCTACTGAGGACAGTCACTGACACATGAGCCCCCAGCACTCCCTGTGCCGGGATGTCCCCTGGAGAAGTCCTGGTCCTCAGAAACAGGGCTTCTCCCCCTGCCCTGGGTTGACCTCACCTCAAAGACACACTCCTCTTTGAAGTTGACTACGTTTGCTGTTTACTTTCCTTCTCAGCAGCTTATAGAATAGATTATAGAAATTTACATGGGGGAACACCCTTTATGGTGCCTGCTACCTGACACCCAGGGCACTGCAGGAGGTCCCCCAGTGTATCTCATTAGAAGTTTAAAACTATTCTTTGTGATCTTCAGGTCTCAAAAATGGAAGGTTCTACAGGTGGTAGAGAGAGTCCTGGTGAGGGACTGAGACTGAGAAACATCTAAATTCGAATTCCAGATCTTGCACAGCCACTGTGTAACTTGCAGCTTGTTTGTGGGGGATAGTGCTGCCTCTACCCTTCTCGTAAGGGGAAGTAGCATGTGGTATAAGTCTAAGGATATGCGCCCCTCTTGCTTGGATGCAAATTAGTTACTAGTAGACCATGAATTGTGCAGTACGCTGACTATTTCTTCATTATCTAGGTAATGCAAATGCCTTCATGCCCCATCTTGCCATTTGACTCCTTAAAATGAGAAAGGTCCACTGTCCTCACTTCCCACAAGGTGAAGGAGACCACAGTAAGCATTCAACAATATTTCCCTATTTCTTTTTTTGTTTTGTTTTGTTTTTGTTTTTCAAGACAGGGTTTCTCTGTGAAGCTTTTGGAGTCTGTCCTGGAACTCACTTTGTAGACCAGGCTGGCCTCGAACTCAGAGATTCCCCTGCCTCTGCCTCCCAAGTGCTGGGATTAAAGGTGTGCGCCATCATCGCCCGGCATATTTCCCTGTTTCACAGAATGAACATACGTCCCGGGGCTGGAAGTTGGCATACCAGGCCCTGATGGGAGCACCCTCTTACTTTGGGAGGGTGGACTTTGCAAACACTATTAGTTACATGAGCTCCTTTACGGTGTAAAAATATGACGTGAGGGAATACAAGGCCTTTGCTGTTGGTACTCTACCAGAAGGAGCTGGAGAAAAGGCATTTTGTTTTTACAAAGTAGCCATAACATGGAGAACTTATCACTAGGCTTCATCAGGAAGAAAGAAGAGCAATTCGAGGAACCATCCTAAGAACAATGAAGTGGAGGCTTCCATAGACCTGGGGCTGGATTTCCAGCCTGTCACTCAGTGCCTGGGCTAGAGTTATGTAACATCTCTAAATCTCAGTTTACTCATCTATCAAATGCATTTTCTGCCTCTTTGAGTTCCTTCATGCAAATGTTCTGAGTGGCTATGCTCAATAGTGGTGGGCTATTTATAATTAATTATTTACAATTAATAAATAATATTGTGGAAAGAATCCTGGCTTATTAGGCGAATTCGTCTAATTCTTTGGATCCCAGAGGCTACAACTTTTCTCTGGGAGAGAAAATTCTAACTTAAGCACATTTGTTTCTAACAGGACTTACTTTGAAACATGCCAGGTACATATAAGAACCAGCCTAGGGGGACTAAGACCCTAAAGGGTGGGAACAATTGCTGCATACATTCCCCAGGCAGCCCAGCTCAGACACCACCATAGAGAACCAAGTAGGGATATGGCCTTTCAATCCAAACACACAGATTGAGGACTTCAGGTTCAGTTCCTCACAATGGACCATGAAACTACTCTAACCATGACTCTTCTTCCTTCCTTCCGTCCTTCCTTCCGTCCTTCCTTCCGTCCTTCCTTCCTTCCTTCCTTCCTTCCTTCCTTCCTTCCTTCCTTCCTTCAATAGGGTCTTATTGTGTAGCCTTGGCTGGCCTGGAACTCCCTATGCAGACCAGGCTGGCCTCTAACTCACAGAGGTCCTCCTGTTTTTACTTACAAGTGCTGAGATTAAAGGAACATGCCATCACAGTGGGCCTAACAGACATTCTTATTAATCAAGGTGCATCTTACCTATTTTTTGTGGATACTACACAAGAAACAAGAAGATTATGAACCTTCCTTAATACAACCCATACTGAGAATCACCTAACACCTCTTAAAGGATGTAGAGGGCACTTCGGCATCCTGATGTCTCAGATTACTCATGCACGTGACTTCATGGCACTTTTCTAGCTTTGTTTTAAGTACTATAAATTGATCAATATTGACGCTTTCCCATTTTGTCACTGAATTCACTGTCTGACAATATAGATACAATAATTAATTTTTTTCCGATTTTTTTTGAACCTGGATAAACCTTTTTTAAACTCCACTCTCAAAAGGACTTTAAATTAAATAATCTTAATTGAAGACTCAGAAAAGTTTTATATTGGACAGTCAATCTGCAGTTAAGCCTTCAAACTTAAAGTATGTGGCCATTCAAATGTTGAGTATAGAAGTTACCCCTTTCCAATAGCTGAGGAGTCCCTAGTAAATTTCAGTGTAGAAGAAAATGTTCTGTTGAATACTATTTACCATGTGTGCTACAGTGATTCCCTCCCACAATGGAAACACTGAGTGTGGCCAAACAGTTCTGAGCACTGCCATGTCTGGGATGGGACTAAAGTCAGAGAAGGGTAGGCTCCTGTCTGCACAAGGTTTTCAAGAACAACCCTAGTGCTCCTTAGATCTGCTGATGTCCTAAATAACAGGGAAGGGAAGACATTACGAACACAAAGAACACCCTCTTCTCTGGCATCCCACCAGGAGTGGCTTGTCTGCTCCTCCCCAGGGAGGGCTCCAGGACACCGAGTTAGTTGCACAGGGAAACAGAGCCCTGGACTGGTTTACTTATTATTTGTCTTTCCAACACGAAAAGCTGAAAGCTGCAAAATGCTATCAGAAGTCTGCTACAATAAATGCAGAGTCCAAAAAACCCACTGACCTGTAACAATAAGGTCTATTCTGGGATGACCCTGGTCACCTGCAGCATGGGAAAAGTCATAAACAGTCTGTCAGGACAGCTCCACAGAAGACACAGAGTACCTGTCTGTCTTTCCTGTCTTCTGTGAAGACAAAAGCATCTCAACCCTTTATTTGTTGGGGATAAAAGAAACCTTCCTGGCAAGCGTACTTGAAGTGCCATTTCTGAGCTGCCTCTCTTGAAAGTGAGGGCTTCCCATCCCAAAAGAAGTGTCCATGCCCCCTGCACCAGGCATGGTTCTATATGCCTTTCAGTCACATGACCAGGTCGGTTTCCAATAGGAGCTTCCAGTTTTACCTAAGCATGGTGAGAAATGGCACAGAACCAAGAAGTAAGTTTCATTTAGGATGGTAAAACTGTCTGCATGTACATCTAACTTCATACTTACAGCCAGTCCATAAATGTAAATAGCTCTGCTTTAAGCTGGCTACCAAACACAAATTTCGGGTTTCTTAGTAGTGAGGATAAATTTAGTTATGGAATCAAATGTGTGCCTTTCTCCTTCTGGGAGAGTAATATAATTGAATTCTGCCCATCACAGGACCACACTGCTCATCTTTGTCTAGCCAGAGAAGGCGGAGCCGATGGTTCCCAGCACAAGTGACTAGTTAAATATCAGCTGGGGAGGATGAGTTCAACCAGCCAGAGAGCAACTCAGGCACCCACCGTGAAACTGGATTTGCAGAGTGGTGGAGTGTGGCTGGCCACCAAGCCGCCACACCCTTGCCCTTTGCCGACACCACCTTCCCAGGTGGCCCTCTAAACTATTACTACTACTGGGGACATCATCTACCTTCCCATTCAGAACTGCACATACTGGAGCGAAACAGAAAGAAAAGAAAAGAGAAGAGAAGAAAGACAAACGCTCGGATCAAATGATCGAGCAACTGTTGTTTCAACCCACAGGCACACTCTGTGCTGCTGCCTCTGCCTTTTAAAGACTAAACTGGAAAATACTATGGTCTGTGGTAACGAAAGGACGACAACTGTTTTAGATTCAATGCAACAAGTGGACCTTGTAACGTGATCAAAAGCCACCCCAGGACTTTTTCTAAACTCCAAATGCAACTATAACCTCTCTTGAAACAATATTTGATAAGAAATGTTTAACACTTTTCATGTATTTCCTGTAATTATACATTTATAACAAACTGAGGATTGACAGGGCAGCCGAACCCCAGTGTTTCGTATGGCTGAGACTGCAGCCTGTCTGCAGAGGTATAGATTCCAAATGTGAAATAACATCCATTTGAATGCGGTCGGTCGGAAGCTTCCTGCCAGGCAGCCGCCTGACTGAGGCTTCTGATGTTAACTCTTCCAAACTCTTTTTGCTGTCCCTCAGCAGCTGCAGCAGTCCAAGTAGACAGAGGGGAGGGGGGTGATGGGGAGGGAGAGGAAGGCCACTTTATCAAAGTCAGTGGAAATACAAGGTATTAATTACGTTAAATGAAGAAATATGGGCACTTGGTGACTTCTGTGGGTCAGAAGTATTTTAATCTGTGGCTGCCAGTCAGCCACCTCTCTCAGACACCCCACCCTCCATTTCTATCAGCTGCAGGAACACATCAAAGCTCCAAGAGTGAGAAAAGCAAACACCAGGAAGGTCCTTCCCACCAAAGCCCCCCTCAAGGTCACAGTTGTAACTAGAGTGACCCCAGGGTTATCTTCAAGAGTCAGTAGTAAGGCCCTTTTCAATGTCTATATTTTGGAGGCGTAGATGTCTGAAACACTGGTAAACCCTCAGCCTAAGGCAAGAAAAAAAAAAAAAAAAAAAAAAGAGGAGGCTCTGGTGAATGCCCAATAAAACTTTTGTGATATTTAGAAATGAAAGCAAATGGTGTACTGCACTGCTCTCAGTCAAAGCCAAGTCGATCACACAGGGAAGCTGGCATCGAAGGGTCGTTAACTCTGCCAGGCAGGCCGTGTGGGCACAGCAGCAGGGAGGGAGACACAAGTGTCTGCCATGAAGCTGCAGCTAGTTTTTCCCAAAGCAGTGCTCGCAGACACCAAGTTCTATACAGTGAGCTCATGCCAGGCCTTAACTGGGACACAGTTGTTCTGTGACTAAGGCAGGTCACCTAAAATTCCTTTTACAAAATCTACTCAGAATATTCCTTATAATAGTTTTCTGATTAAAAAAGAAGAAAATATGCTAAGAAGTCAGATCATGGAAACATGCAAAAACAAAATAAAAAAACAGCTTTAGATAATAAGCAATTTCTCAGTGAATAGTCATTTTCCTACACTTAAATAAAATCTCTGATTCTACTAAAAGAGATTTTGCATGAATGTATTTATAGATGATTTCCTTTTAATCTCTTTTTTTTTTTACTTAAAGATAACAAGAACATACTTCCTTTTACTTCTATTGCATAGAACCTCTCAATTGGGCAAATTTAAATCATGGGCACTCATTTACAGAAACAAGTCAACAGAATTGATCTGTTCTAGGATTAAGTTTTGAGAGTTCTTATAGCAGCTTTTATTTTGAAACTGGGAATTATTCAGAATGAAACACGAACGAACCACATTGGTCTGGAACAATATGATGCTTTTCAGGTAGAAAGGGGCATGTTTTAGGGCAAAATAAAATAAGCAAAACATAAAACAAGGAACACATGACGCACGTGAAAACACGAAGGGCCTCCCTGAGAAGCCTTTGAAAAGCAACAGGATGAGACGGGAGGAGGCTCTGTACCGGCATTAGTGCTGGAATCTACTACCCTCCACCCCAGCAAGCCGTCAACCCACACTCACTCCACACTTCTTCAGCGATGTAAGAAAGCACAGGGCTTCGCTCTCTAGTCTCCGGGTTATTATTTACCCAACAGATTGGCCTGTAGTTTCTATAATTTTAACAGTTCACTGGACGGGTATTCATAATGTGTGGGTTTACTCACCACGGCTTTGAAAGTCAGAATAAAAGCATCAGGCAGATGGTCCCTTGAAACCACCCTGGAAACTGACTTCTTGTTTCCTGCATTATTTCTTGTGTGTGTGTAATGTAAATTTTACTTTTGTTGATGATTAATTTTTGTTCAGAGTAACTCCCACCCGTATAGCAATTTAAAAATAAACCAAATACAATCTCTCAAAGCTGACAGCAGGTACAGCCTCTCTGATATCAGACCACAGTAACATTTAATTTTGAAAATGAGCAGAGGTAAACATATTGATTTTCTGTTCCTATGTGTAATTCTTATTGAGTAATCAAAGGGTAAAGAAAAAAAAACATTCCTAGTTATAACAGAAGACTATTCATAGGCTTTAGAGGGCAAAAATTATGAATATATATTAATTCATAGGTTTGTGCTTGAAATGGAAAGATTACGGCAACAAAAATATACAAAAAAATACCAGCTGATGTACGAACTCCTTCTATTATACAAGGGGGTGGATTCCGGACAATAAATATGAACTTCACACCAAATATCTGAACTTAGAATCTGGTCATTTCTTGACTTTTGTATTTGTGTGTATATGTATTTGTTTGTGTTTTCTAAAAGCATAAGGCCTTCGTTTTGAGCAGGCTAAGGCTGGCTTCTGCCATCTACACAGGACTCCTGTTTTAAAAAGCCTTTTCCTCTCCATGTACTGTGGTCCCTCTTCAAACAAATACCAGGGTCAGGTCACTGGCTCTTTGTGTGACTTGAATTTCCTTGTGAAGACACGAGCGCTGAAATTTATTTAGAAGTCTGGTTGCAGATAACCTGATATTTGATATAATATTAATGTGATCTGCCTAATCTCAAAGATGCACTTCCTAAATTCCCAACAACTTTATCAGCTCCACGAATTCAGAAAAACACTTTGGAAAGGGTAGCAGCCCTGCTAAGTCTAATTTGATTTAAAAATGACTCAGAGATTTAGTTTAACTACATTATAGCGGTCGATGGTGGGTTAAATCAAAAAACAAATATCAACCACAGAAAGGCGTGCACACACTCTGAAACATCCTGACTGAAACCCTTGGGCAAACGATGGCACAAAGGTATACACACTAACGTGATGAGACATTTGGTGGGTTCTGCAAAGGATGAGAAATCATCTCCCAGATGTCTGTGAGACAATGAAACAAATATTCTCATAGATGTTAAAAAAATAAATCAAGCAGATAAACAAAATATCCATGATTAAATAAAAGTGTAGGTAATTGAAACTGACTAGCATTTTACAATATTAATGCTAATGGAATATCATAGACTCATTTGCATGTTTAACAGCTCCCATTAAAAAAGAAAACAGGAGTTGCATGCAGGAAGGAGAAGTAAATGGAAAAGTCAAGTCACACACAGTAAAGAGTCAGTACAGGAGAGATATCAAATCAGTCAGAAATATACAAGAGCAGTTTCTAATGCTGGGTCAGGAAACAAGGCAGTTAGAGAAAAGTTGCAATCTAAAGAGAACACACTTTTAGGAAATGGCAAAATTAAAACAGAAGTAGATATGTAAAACAGATGAATGAAGACAAGGTCTTCCTGCACCAAGGGAGTTGTTTAGGAGAAACAGTGTCCGTTTGTGGCCAGCGATAATACTTTCCATTCAATAGAGTTTGCAGCTTGCTGATTCATATGATTGCAGGCTGGCGCCCTGCTGGCGAGCCTCTCCACTGAAATTAAATCCACTCTCTTCAGTTATAAATTATAATGCTCTATAAACAACACTCCCATTGGGAATGGGGAATGGAGGGATGGATGGAGGGAGGGAAAGAGAGGGAGGGAGACAGAGAGAATGAGAGGGAAAAATGAAAAGAGATAGGGAGGGAAAGGTTTTTTTGTTTTGTTTTGTTTTGTTTTGCACAGTCCACTCACTGTTTCATGTCCTGCTCTTCAGCAACAAACAAGGACAGCAGGTCCTCCACAGAGCACTCTTGTAATTCATACACTGTTTGATGTGGCGCCCAGAAAGGAACATGGGATAGTGAGGCGAGTCTAGAGAAAAGCACTTAGCAGCCGGCGAGTGCGCGAGAACAGGAGGGAGCGCAGGTTTCATGTATGGATTTGTTTCAGACATATTACTGAAGAGATCTAGGGAGTCTCCAGGGAGAGCCAAAATGAAATAAAATCTTGAATTCTAGTTAGAATTCAATCAGACCTCCACATTGGGCATCTTTTCATATCCAAATCAATCATAGATATCCCCCTCCCTACAAGATGCACCAGAAAAGCAAAGGAAGAGGAAGGCAGAGTTAAAAATAATCAATCCCAAATGGAGTCCAGAGCAAAGACAACGCTCAATGATCTGATTGCCACAGCAGCCAGAGATGGACATGTTTGTGGTCCTGCTATGAATAACTACTTCAGAACTCAGTGCTAAATGTGTGTGTGCTGTTACACACTGCTGCAGAAACTATTTCTTCATACTCTGTGAAGTGATCTATCACCGATTTTTTTGTATGTCACCAGGTTGTGAGATTAACCTATATCCACAGTCCAGATTCTTCCATGCACACGAGCCTATAAAAATTATATATGCCCCAATGAAGGGAAGAAACAATCCATTATCTGCCTACTAATACCCCAAGGCTTCACACCTCCAGATCCCCCATCAACTACAAAAGACACATTTGCAGAGAAAAAACAGCCCATGCAATTTCTTCCCAAATGCTGAACCTGGACATACAAATAAATGGGAGGTGGGAGCTAGAGAGGGAGACTGTGGGAGGGGCTTGGAAAAGGAGCTGCCAACATCGACAACGCCACCACAGGTGGGAAGTCCAGGAAGGAGGCCCCAGGAGCCAAGGCCTTCATTTCTCCCTACTTTGTGTCTACAGACCAGAAAGTCTAACCCTGAAGAAACGCGACAGGAGAGATGCCTCCTTTTCCCTGAAGCCACAGAATGAAAAAGAAAAGGAAGAAAAACAGGGGACTCCAGGGTTTGGCAGGAAGTAATTTTACCAGGTTAAATTCCAATCATTGGACAGAAGACTAAAATTAGTAACACTGACTGAAACCTTAATCAGAGAATTAGACTTAGTAACAACTCTAGTTTCCTTTTTCTTCTTCGTCTCTCACTCTTTTCTTTTTCTTTTTTTTAATGTGTCTGGCTGACTGTGTCTATCTCTGCTTTTGGCTGTGGTACACACCAAGTAAATGATTTGCTGATAGGTGAGGCTCAGCAAATGCTTTTCCTCCTTTGAATGCCTGGTGAGCTTGTTGGGAAAAGTCATTTAAGTCACTTAAAACAATCCCATGAAAAGTAAAACTCGATTTTGAAATAAGAGTATAAGTTAGAGCTTAAAAATAAATTAAATAAAGGGAACATTAAAAGATAAATGGTGCAGGATGCTCTCTGGCTGAGGTAATCGGAGTGGAGAGGGAAGGAGGAGGGTTACGTTAATAAATGATTAAAAGGTCTTAACAAGGGCCTATCAGGTTGACCAGGAAAGCATTCCTCTTCCCTGCGCCTCCCCGAGACCACCTTTTTTACATTTGTTCTCAATGCAGATCAATATGGTTTTCATTTGCTGATTTCCATAATGCTGTATGTGATCTGCCAGCCTGACATAATGAAGCTGGAAAGAGCCGAAGCCATCTGAACATTCTCGCTTGCACGACTGTCGCCAGTTCACCAAATGCCTGTTACCCGAGAGCCAATATCTTCCCCCTGCTTATTGACGAATACCAGGGAGGTTTGCTTCGGGGCACATGTGAAAATCCAGCCTTGGGTGGCAAATCGAGGGTGAGATTCAAACTAAACATCACCCTTTCTCAGTAGCTCCCCGCCTCCCCCCTCCCGCCCCCAAACCGCTTTAACCTGTGGCTTAAGCTTGGGTTCAATGAGGAAAAACCAAGATTTAAGTGTGAATTATCCATTTCTGAATACAAATGCTCTCCTTCTTCATCAAACAATAAATCAAAAAGAAGCGGGAATACTTCACAGTGGCACCAAAGCCCAGGGGATATTTACTGCTCTGGGTTAAGTTTTCCAAGACACACAGGATCTGAGGAGACCCATGTCAAGTGGGCTCTGAGAACCTTTGCTAAACCTTATGTCGGGACAAATAGTTATTAATTTTTCACTCTTTGCTAAAGTTGAATGCATGCTTTGGCACGGACAGACGTTCTCTCTCTCTCTCTCTCTCTCTCTCTCTCTCTCTCTCTCTCACACACACACACACACACACACACACACACACACCACGCAAGCCTCCTATACCTTCATCATATAGTAATGTGAGTTTGCTGAAGGCATCCCACAAATGACTTGTCTGTTCTTTAATGTCTTATTAAAAATCCTCTGTATCGTTTATACATCACTTTTCGAGGCCAGAAAGACAATGCAAAGGCATTCTTCTGAAATGAATTCTTTTGTCTTTTCAAGCTAAAACCCAAAGCAAATGAAACTAATAAGCAAAACACCCACGCACCACGTCAAAATGATGGCTCAACATCAACACTCCCAAGATGAAAATGTATTTCGCGCCAGTGCCTGCATTTATGACACAATCACTTCTTTTTATCTTGAACACATTAAATAATGAATATTTCAGTAGTCTACTGAGATCATGCTTTAGTAATTTAAGAATAAGAAGGTGGGCAGTGGTAGTGCATTCTTTTAATCCCAGCACTCGGGACGAAGAGGCAGACGGATCTCTGTGAGTTTGAGGCCAGCCTGATCTACAAAGCAAGTTCCAGGATAGCCAGAACTGTTACATAGAGAAACCCTATCTGAGGCGTGAGGGGGTTACAAGAAAGCCAGGCAAGCATCTTGTCTCAGATCTATAGTCCTAGCACTTGCCAGGAGTTCAAGGCCAACCTGGGCCATTCCTTCTCAAAGTGGGGGAGGGGTGGGGAAGACAAAAGTGAATGAAAGCCTGGGGTGGCAGTTTTATTCTATAACTATGTAAATCAAATCATAGGTATTGGTTTAAAAACAACAACAACAACTCCTTGGGTTTCCCCAAAGATGAATGTGGTGTGCTTCAGGCAGCACACTAACACTTAAAATCAGTTAGCTTTCCCAACATTTAGTCCGTTTCCATCTCAGCTCAACCTCTGCAACACTGGATTTTCTCTTCTCTCCTTTCGCTCCCTTCCTTCCTCCTTCCAGCTAAGGTCCAGTAGTCTCAAAACAAAACAAAAGACAAAAAGACTGCATGCGGCAGTGTGACAAGTATGTTAGGGACCAGGGTGGCCGGTTGCCCGGGAAGAGGAGCAGCCCCTTAGCTTCCCAGCACGCATGAACTAAAGGGCCGAAAGCAGGCCAACAATGAGGTGTGGACAGCGGCGATTTTGAGAGCAGGGACTGTCCGGGTTTGTTGTTGGTTGCTTATTTCCCTGGAAAATAGTAGCAGATTCTGCCTGTAAATGGAAAACGAGCCCCTGACATGACCACACCAACAATTTATTATGAAAGCTGATGAGTTGATCTCGAGTTGACCGTGATGTTTAGGAAAATGAATTGAACAAGGAAAGAGGAGGAAGGAAAGCAGACAAAGACTGGAAAGGCCCCAATGCCAGGAATCCCAGCGCTGGGGAGGCCGAGCTGGGGGGTGGGGGGCGTTGAGAGTTCGAGGCTAGCCAGGGGCAACAATGTTATTGTGAGGGGACACAGAGGGTAAATGGTGCAGAGAACGCATTTCAGGGATCTTCTGGGGCTGCAGCAGTTTTGACTATGGTAAACCAGAGGCTACTCCGTTTAAAAGGAGCAAACTGCAATCTCTAAGCGGAATAAACAGGCATTGCTGCTAACACTGGGGTTTGGTGAAGCTAGCAAGATTGGCGGAGGGGGGGGGGGGATGGGGACAGCAACAGTCAAGCACACTGAGCCACCTCCCCACCTCTGAGGCTCAGAATAAAAGCAATGATTAAAACAGCATGAAGGGCAGGCAAGATGGCTTAGCAGGTAAAGGTGCTTGCAGTCAAGTCTTACAACCTGATGGTCTGAGTTCAATCCCCAGAGCCCACAGGGTAGGAGAGAACCAATTTTTGCAAGCTGTCCTCAACATAAGTGCACCACAACCCAAGTGCTCCCCCATGGGGAGACAAATAAGTAAACGTTAAAAGAAAAAGAAATTCTGTTTGTTTTTCTAGATAGGGTTTCTCTATGCATCCTCGAGTGTCCTGGAACTCACTCTGTAGACCAGGCTGGCCTCGAACTCACAGAGATCTACCTGCCTCTGCTTCTAAGTGCTGGGATTAATTAAAGGCGTGCGCCACCACTGTCCAGTTAAAAAACAAACAAACAAACAAGAAAACAGAGAGAAAAAGTAGACTCGCCTATGGACCGAGAACAAAGAAAGGTAGCAGTGACGCCCTCCCAGACAGGTGGGGCTGGAGTTTGGGTTCCTTAGAGGAGAAACCCTACTTCCCTGATTAGAAAGGGGCTTCTAAGGTGGGGCAGTGGTGGCAGGAGGGGAGGCCTCTTCTTTGTGAGACACAGCGGGAGGAGAGGGTATGCTAATCAACAGCAGGACAGAGAAAACACCCACAGTTCTTCCTGAGCTGGGAAGCCAGGAGCTCAGGAAAGTTGTGCCCCAGCACAGAAATACAGGGGTGTTTGATTTCATTTAGTCTATGCAGCCTAGGCTAGCCTAGAACTTGTAATCCTCCTGCTTCAGCCTCCCAAGTGCTGGGATTTTGGAGTATCCACACACATCCTTCAAGAAGGTGTTTTTAAAAATGAAAGAGGAGCCGGGCGGTGGTGGCGCATGCCTTTAATCCCAGCACTCGGGAAGCAGAGGCAGGCGGATCTCTGTGAGTTCGAGGCCAGCTTGGTCTACAAAGTGAGTTCCAGGAAAGGCGCAAAACTACACAGAGAAACCCTGTCTTGAAAACAAAAAAAAAAAAAAAAAAGAAAGAAAGAGGAAAGATATAATCTGCTATGAAGCCCAGGTGGTATTAACAAGCAACAACAAAATTAGTTCAGCAGCAAATGTTTCCCTTAAGAAGAAGGTCTCCACTTGTGAGGCTGCAGGTCTTTGCTTCAGTTGGGCTAACTGTGTCACTGCTATGTAGGGGTCAGGATGCTGTGAAAGGGTTCATCGCGTTGGAGGGTTCCGGCTTCCTACCTTCTTTCTGAAAGATAACTTCAACCTTTTACTGTCTTTGAGAATTTAAACAGATGGGTGGGGGAGTGGGGGGGGGGGGTGGTGGCTGAGGATGTGGCGCACTGTAAGAGTGCTCCCTCAGGGTGTGATTCTGGCAAGGCCAGGACAAAGCCAGCAAAGCTTAGAAGGATGATCTGCCTTTTACCTCTCATGTCATCTAATGTTCATATGGTGTCATGGCCAGCATTCTCGTAGACATGCAGGTGGCAGCTCCATCTTCTTCCTGATTTTAGAACCCACTACAGTCTGTCATAATTCCACAGAACCTCTGACCTTGTTCTACTAAGTCTCTTGTGAGGCTGGTACTCTTTGCACAGAAGGAGTTCCTTGTCTTGAAGGAAAAAAAAAAAAGAGCACAGGAGTCCTGTGGTCCAGGCCATGAACTCTGCATCATAGGAGTTCTGTGGTCCAGCCCATGAGCTCTGCATCCACAGGTGCTGAACAGTGGGTCTGCAGAGGCCATGAGGAAGTATATACAAGGTGGAACTTGCTCTGTAAAATAGGCTGAGCTTGAACTCAGAGATCCGCCTGCCTCTGCCTCCCGAGCACTGGGATTAAAGGGGTGTGCCACCACCAACACCAGGCCACTTTTTAAAAAAAGTGGAAGTGTAAAAGCTAGAGAGGAGGAGAAACTAGTAGGAACAGCAGTGTTTTTTGTCACTGTAATTTTCAGTGACACGTTATAAGTGCAGGTGAAAGTGGATGGTCCAGATGTGCCCTACTGAGTGCTCGCTCAAGGGCCACAGCTGAGACACACTTCCCTTCCATCAGGCTCTCAGGGAACTTCAACTACAAAAGGAGGTTCCCATAGTGGTGGAGAACCCTGATCGTGAGCTCACAAGGATTTATAGTCACAGTCACTGAGTGAGAAATGAAATCATGAGGTAAGAACTTTATTAGTGATGCTAAAGGCAAGAGCAGGTCAGGATGGGTTAAGACAGAGGAGGCCCGTCATGGGATCTCAGGGAAGCCTCCAGAGTGGAAGACATCTTGAACTTGGCCTCAGTTTCCTTAATTCTAAACATACCCACCACTAAACCTAATGATTGTTAATTACACAAAGGGAAATCGAAGTCTAATAATCCTTTAGAGAGCTGGGGTGTGTCTGCTGGGGGCAGCTACAAGACACACTGCAGCCCTTCTCCATCTTTGGAGATGGCACTGGTGACCTGAACTGAGACTCCATCACATCTACGACTGTTCCCACTTCCCAGTCCACTTGGGTGGTGGTTATTATTTTTAATGTATTCCTACTGCAGTGAGTCATAAATAAGCTTACCTATTCAAATGACCACAATAAATGATGCGAAGTAGCACACTGGCCTGCGAGCAGCAGAGACCCAGAAGGCAACACTTAAGACATAAACTGCCAACAGTAACCTGATCGGGTTTCATAAATCAGAGCAGCAATGGCCCTAAAGAGTGGCAATGAGCGAGCCAGTAATTGCTGCCTCCTGTCTGGGAGCATACTGTAAAAATAGCCACAGTAAGCAATCCTCCTGGCCAATCAATAGACTCCTATTAACCTCCTGGCCAATTACAGGATGATTGCCTAAGCAAACAAAGAATTATTGGCTGTTTAGTTGGGACTTTATTCAGGCCCCTCTCTTCCCCTGTTTCTCATTCTGTTCCGCCTCTCCTCCCCACCCCCTTTCCTGTTAGAAAAAACATCTGCAAACACCTGATATTCATCTAAGTCCTTGCAGTTGTACAGTCTTGTTAAATTGTTACCACCTTTTCCACAAGCAGTTTTGGCAATTAACCTCGTGGCCAGAGACTTCAAAGCAAACAACTGTTGAGTTTAACCTCTCTGAGCTACCATAGATTCTTTTATGATTTTTCCTGAGACACTTTCATCCACAGAGGAAAAATGCAGACTGATAAAATGAATGTTTATTTTAATATTTGCTTAATTTATTAAGAAGACAAACGCCACAGACGTTGGGCCATAGCAGGGTTCACCCGCTTCTCCTCGCCACCACAGAATGGGGGCTTATTTTAATTTACATTCCCAAAGCACGTGTGCACCTCTCTTTGCGCTTCCACAAATCCTACACTTGCTGGAATCCAAGGATTTGATACATTTGACCCTCTCTTGCCCTTGTCCACAAATCTCTCATATGTTTTCAAAACTGTTTAAGAGTTTAGGATGAAAAATGCATGTGGAATGAATGCTAACAACCGAAGTTGCCATCAAAAAATCTATTTTCATTTTCTATTTTACCCTCGCAGATACACTTTCTACCTTAAAAGCAGGGCTAAGCCCCCAACTCTCATGAGAAAAAACTACTTGCAATAAAGATCAAAATATACGACTGGGCAAGCAACACAGTTCTTCTCTTGTGGCTGCGTATTTCTATGCAATTTATGCTGTGTAGCCAGCCCTGTACAGCTGTGGACAACAGCAGCCACGGCCTGATCTGACCAGCTGAAGGCAGGCTTGTGGAGGTGTGCGAACTCCTTCAGGCCACAGGGTTCATTTCGAATTTTAATAAAAGTGATTAAATATTTAGTAGATCCCGAGAACTACCAAAGACTCCTCTCTCCCTGGCGAGGCAAACTCCTGGCAAATTGCCAATCCTTATGAAATCTGAAGAACTCTGCAAATGATTTAGAGTGTTTGTGTCGCGTGTCTACGAGGACCATGGGGTTGAAGGAATAAATCTGAAACAAAGGTGACAGCTTTTGTTTGATATTTACAGTCACCAATACCTTCACGTCTATAATCAGTGCCACCAAAGCTAGACAGCTAACTGCTTCTAGAAAGATGACACTCTTGGTCCAATACCACATGATCTAGCAATTTGGTTACGGGTTTCCCTTGGGCCAAACTACAGGTACTGCCAAGAGCATCAGCTCAGAAAGCCTTGAAGAGCGGAGCCGGAGGCCCAGAATCTGGAGGGAGTCAGAACAATGTGGATTCCTCCCGATGTTCCTTAGCTGTTCTGAGTAGTTAAGCATAGTAGTACTCATCCTGTAGGGAGGCTAGAAGAATAGATTGGAGTTATGTGTATAACACAAAACCCACTACACTGTTTTAAAAATCAGGAAATATCTATAAAAATGTGAATTTCCTGTCTCCCTTGACTAAATGGAGGATCTGGCAAAAATAGGCCTACAAATCCACAACAGCATTATGGGATGGACAGGCGGCACGCTGGAGCCTCTGCCCCTGAAGCCTGACCTACCCTGCTCAAACACATGAACACAGGTTTGAGGCAGCATCTAGCACAGAACATTCAGTATGTAGTAAGTACTCAATAAAAGAGGCTTCAAGGATCGCAATGCCAAATCCATTGAGGAAAGTACAGAGATGTTTAGAACTTTTATCAGGCAGAGAATGTATCAAGTTCTGAAAACAGTAGAATGTGTGAGCCATATAAGAGTTTTCATTTTACTGGTACTATTTTTTTGAGACAGGGTCTGTTCTGTGCTGGCTAGTTTTATGTCAAATTGACACAAGCTGGAGTCATCAGAGAGGAGGGAGCCTCAACTGAGAAAATGCGTCCACAAGATGAGGCTGTATGCAAACCTGTAGCCCATTTTCTTAATTAGTGACTCATGGGAAAGGGCCCAGTCTGCTATGGGTGGTGCCATCCTTGGACTGGTGGTCCTGGGTTCTATAAGCAGGCAGGCTGAGCAAGCCATGAGGACCAGGCCAGTAGCACTCCTGAGGCTTCTGCATCAGGTCCTACCTTCCTTCAATGATGGACTCCGGCAGGGAAGTGTCAGACAAACTTTCCTCCCCAACTGCTTCGGGTCACGGTGTTTTACTGCAGCCACAGGAACAGGCTCTTGAACAATCCTCCTGCCTCAGCTTCCTGAGCCCTGGGGGTAAACATGTAAGCCACCATGCCCAGCTCTATACTCAAGAGTTTCCTACAGCACTAAGACTTTTAGAATTTTCCTTGTGAAATCTGGCACATAACTAGATTTGTATTGGTATAAGCTGTCGTAGTCAATTGTCCTGGGAATGTAAAAAGGTCCCTCTCCAGACAACTAGGACATGGCCAGCTGAAACAAGGAAGAATATGAATGACGACACCGGGGACAGAACGCTGAAAGGCGGGTGCCCATTAGTCAGGGGTTAAGAGTGCTTGCTGCTCTTCTAGAGGACCCAAGTTTAGTTCCCACGGTCCATGGTGGGTGGCTCAGGCCGCCTTTAACTCCAGCTCTGGAAGTCCAATGCCCTCTTGGGAACCCCTCCATAGCCTTCTGCCCCACATCTTCGGGGAAAAAAATCCTGTCATAGGAGCACACCATGCAGCTTCATTTCCTTCAGCGGGTTTCCTTCAGAAATAGTCTTTCTCAGTCACAGCTCACACATTCTCAATATGTGGGGTCCAAATTGGGGACTTGGCTGTCTATTACTAATAGTGCCATTGTTTTTTTGCATTTGAGGATGGAGAAAGCAGAAAAGCAGTGTAGAACAGTCTAGAATCCTGTCCCCAATCTCGGGATTCTTTCACTGTTTCCTAAACTTTAGATCCATATGGAAGTCAAGAAACAGCCGACCAAAGTGCCCACCTTAGACACAGGAAGCAGAGGGCAGCGCTCTGAAGAGGGCACCTGGAAATGCTGCAGGGCCCAGTGCTACATGTCCAGTTCAGTGAACTGTTGCATTAAACAGTATGCATTCCAAAGCAACTTTCTGGGAAGCCCGAACTGGTATGAGTAAGTGAGCCAGAGCCTCGAGCCAGACCCTGTCAGCTGAGTGTTGATCACACAGAGGGTCAGTCTCTCCTGGAGGAAAAGTTCAGCTCCTGGGAAAAGGAAGCATCAGCTTCACCAGCAGGAGAAAAGGTTCTGGGCATTCAGGTGGATCTCTGTGAGTCTGAAGATAGCCTGGTCTACATGGGGAGTTCCAGGACAGAAGAGCTACCTATACCCACCCTGTCTCTTGGAAGCAGACAAGGAATAGGTGGTTTGCACAAACAAGTGACCTAGTTCAAATAAGTGAGGCAAGAAAAAAAAAAAAGCTATGAATCATGTACACGAAGTTCAATCAAACCTAAAACTTCCACTGTCCATTCTCGTTAAAAAAAAAAAAAAAATCTTTCAAAATCAACAGAACTCTCCAGATTTCTGGTTATTCTCATTGTAACATGTAGCAGTATGATTCTTTTTAATTTTCATATTCTTGGTCAAGCCTCGGTCAAAGGGAAGGGATATTTGTGTTGAACATTTAAGCACTGTTTTTAAAAGTAACACTAAATGGCACAAGGGCCCGGTGCTCCGCTGCACAGTTCAGTGAACTCCTGCTCAGATCACCGCGATGGCTGGAGATGCCTCGCTCCGTCTGTTTTTCATCTCCAAAGTCTGTGTACTCAGCAGAGTGTGAAGAGAGCCTCTCTTCCCCTCCCAACACTGCCCCCGCAGTCCTCCCCAGCCCCCACCTCTCTCCAGAGCCCCTGCAGCAGAGAGCAGGAACTAGAGCAAATGCTTTTGTGAATTAAGAGATCTCGTGAGCGTAAATTTGGTCAGGCTGCTCCCTTCTGCAGGCCAGCCCCTGCTGCTGCCCCAGGATGTGAACTGTCAGTTTCCATAGCTGGTGATGAGTTGCAGAACCATCAGCAAAGGTGAGGACGGCAGAGACAAGAAAGATGCAAGACTGGTGGAAATCATTTCCCAAGGAAAATTTCAGCCATCAGTGGGAGGAAGCTTTGAAAAATGTTGCCATTCCCGAGTCTGAAGGAAGGAAAAATTAAATTACTGCCGGTGAGGCGAGCCCAAGTTGCATCTTCCTCCAGGGAGGGTTTTGATAATGGTAAACACTTGACAGCTGGCCAGAGTTGCTATCTTGTTCGAACAGTTGTTATGGTCTAAATGAATATTTCTGATAAGGGGAGAAAAGGAAACATTTAAACGCTTTCATATTTTTATGTTTTAAAACGTACAGTGCTGAGCCAAATAGGTTTGGAGCACTTTGTCACCAGGGGCTACTGTCAAGGCTGTAAAGACCCCGGGCCGGAATCTTCCCAATATCAGGATTTCAACTAGTCCATATGAAGCAATTCTTTGATATAAATCAACTGACTAAGACAATATCTTTAAGCTTTTGTTGCCTCAACAAGTGGTAAACGTACTGCCAAGCTGACACGAAAATGTCAAGAAAGTAGTTATTTAAAATAGCCACAGGTGATAGTTGAACAAACAGGCAGAGAATACTGTGTTAAATGCGTTTTGTAAGCTGCTGACGACCGACAATCAGATTTCAAACTTTCACAGATTTCATCTAATTTTTATTTTTTATAAAACAATTAAGCCAAACACCTCAGAAAAATAACAGATCAAAGAACCAACATTTTAAACCAAAAAAACCAAACCAAAACAAAACAAAAAGCCAACTGTTTACTGGGTGATTGACAATTTCACAATCTCAAAATGTAGAATTCCTGGAGGGATGTCTTGTTTTAAAACCCTTGATCTGTTCCTATACATAGCACAAGAAAACAAGTCAGAGTTACTGTCTGAATGCCCCGAGTCTTCACGGCACAGGATCAGCCACAGATCTAGACACCCCAGGAAGCTCACAGGACATGGAGAGACCCTTGCCTTATATGGACTTGCTGGCTGTCATGTATTCTGAGAGAGAAGTGGAGTCCTGAGAACACTCCCAGGACCCTCAATCTACTGAAACAGGAATATCGACACTCCTAAATTTTCTCTGCCTCTAACATTCCACTAGATTGAGATGGCCAGTGGCCAAGAAACAAAACAGGGTAGGAGTAGGGGAACAGAAAAAATGCAAAGAGAAGGAGCTAGGAGACTATTCCATGGAACATTAAGAAAAAAAAAAAAAAGCCAGAATTAATTTTTATTTTTTTAAATCATGTTTGATTGTTAATTGCCTAAAATAGAATTGGCATGATTAAAGGAATTCATTACTTAATGTACAGAAAAACTCCATGGAGTCCTGACTTGATGTTTCACACCGAGAATTCTGTCTCTACTCCAGCAATTTGGGGACATTTTGTACCTTTTTGTGACCTACACTTTAGCATGCATTTGCAAACACCATGCCCTGACAAGAGGAAAACTTTATCCAAAGTCCTTTCCCCTAAATACCTTGAAAGAACAAAAAAAAATCAGAGGATCCATCTCTACTCTGTATTTGTGGGAAGTCAGAATTTCACTTTCCCACCTCCAGGACCCTGATCTGCCTTAATATGAAAGTATATAAATTGATATTAAAGTATGGGATTTTGAGAATGCTTCAAAGTAAGGTCAAACTGGTGTTCAGAACCCTACTAGAGAAGGCTGAAATAACAGTCTGGCTGAGAGGTCTTAAGGGCAGCTGCCTCCAATTACTAAGCACATCTTAGCCATGCTTTCTGTTGGGGCGAACAAAGCAAGCAAGGCCTTGAGTCAAAAATAAAGTCAGAGAAAAATAAGACAGATTGGATCGAGCCATCCGGGTCAGACACAGTTACCTGACTTTCACCACTGACAAAGCTGAGCTCCCCAACAGGAATCAACAAAGAGCGAGTGATGGAGAAGATGTTTCTGCCAACAGTTCCCCAAGAATCTGTAAAAATGCACACACAGCACAGACACTCCCACAGTGTCCATACGGGGCTCACAAATACATTGTTAGAATAAAACAAGATAAAGCTTATACTCCATCACCAGACCCCAACAGCCATGACACTGGGCCAAGCCTGAGCCATCCCCACACGCGCCTCTTCCCATCCTCCAAATCCCACATATCATCAAATCCGTTTTTTTGTCAGATTCAGTACAAGGAAGACCATAGATCACCCAAGCATATTATTCCATACTGACTGCCCCTTCCCGCCTTCACTTGCATTCCAAAATCCCCTTTTTTCCCTGATGACAAACCCCTACCCTTCAACTCAAGACTCTTTGCTAATACCAACTTGTATTCCTGGGAACACAAATCTACTAAAAAAGAGACTACTTAACTGATATGCCGGACTTTTATTTTATACAAGGGCTGATAATGTCCATGTCCTTCCATTCTTAAAATCTTCTAGTACCAACACCCACTTCTGACAGGTTCTCACTCCTCCCTTACCAAAACTAGGGCCTTGTCGCCTAGTGCCAAGGAAAGACAAATAGCGGGCAAGATGTCACCTTCAATCATTCATATCTGAGGTTACATCTGGTCCTGTCAATGACTGACTCTGTGTTCTTAGTCAAACTACATATCCCTAGAGTCTTTGCCTTTTTCCTACAATGAACCTAATCCCCTAAATGGTCAAGAGGATTAAATGAGACAATGTATACAAAGCCAAAAACCATAGTAATGCAGGTATTGTTTTCAATTGAACAACTGAATCTTACATTTACTATGCATCAGTCAAGTGTGTGTGTGTGTGTGTGTATGGGGGAAAGGAGTAAATGGGAGAGAAAATGAAGGTAGAAATACTCCACTTCAGTAAGACTCACTAACTAACTGACTCCTGACTAACCGTGGTCAGGAAGAACCTCTATTACTATTTAAGGGAATGTTCAATAATGTCTGGAACATGGCTGATCCAACTACTTGTTAGCTGTTGAAAATATTAAGGTATCCAACTGCCCCCAAAGGACAACAGAGGTGCTCAAAGAATGGAGGAGAAATGCTCACTCACTTTCAAGGGTGCCCGCCCAACCTTTTGACAGTAAAACATAACACTGTCACTGTCTCAGGCTTTCTACTGCTGTGGTGAAGCCACACCACCAAAAAGCAAGCTGGGAAGGAAAGGGTTTATTTGGCTTACATTTCTGTCTCACTGTTAATCATCAAAGGAAGTCAGGATAGAAACACAAGTAGGGCAGGAACCTGGAGGCAGGAGCTGATGCAAGGCCATTGAAGGGTGTTGCTTTCTGGCCTGCTCAGCATGCTTTCTTGTAGAACCCAGGACCACTAGCCCAGAGTTGGCCCACCCACAATGGCTGGGCTTTCCCCCATCAATTACTAATTTAAAAAATGCTCTAGATCATGTTTCTCAACACGTGGGTCACAAAACCTTTGGGGGTCACATATCAGATATCCTGCATATCAGATCTTTACATTATAATTCATAACAGTAGCAAAATTATAGTTATGAAGTAGCAACAAAATAACTGTATGGGTGGGGGTCCCCACAGCATGAGGAACTGGATTAAAGTGGCACAGCAGCAAGAAGGTTGGGAACCGCTGCTCTACAGGATTGCCCACAGCCTGATCTTAGGGAAACCTCTCCTCAGGTGAGGCTACCTCCTCTCTGTTGACTTTAGCTTGTGTCAAGTTGACATGAAATTAGTCAGTACAGTCATCTATATGTGTACTGGGCCATACCCACAGCTCTCCTGGAAAGCATGGGCACACAGGCCACAGGTTGGACATGCTTGAATTGTAAATGTATCAGCCCTGCCTATTGGCACAAGCGAACCTGGGTAAAGAGAAACTACAACCTGGTAAGAAAAGCGGCTCTAGCAACGGATCTCTACCAGGTTTGTGCTGGCACCATCAGCCCGTCAAGAGAATGAAGGGTGGGGGAGGCATGCTATGAGGGCTTAACACCGGCCAGCTCCGCTGCTGGCTACAACACAATCACACTAGATCAAGGCACTCCAGTGCAACCTGTGGTGTGCCAACGTCACACAGATGTGTCACGGGAAAAGAATGGATACACATTATCCACCTGGCTATTAATTTTAAAATCACAAAGTAGAAGCTCTCCACTGACTGATCTCTCCCTCCCCCCTTCATTTTTTTGAATGTTTCTAACTTACAGAGATAGCTAAAGGCCAGAAAACAAAAGAACTCAAAACAGGACCTTCCATGTGGAAGTCACAAGTTGTGACTCAATCACTCTGGTTATCTGGTAAATGTTTGAATACACCGAACTTTTTAAAAAGTGTTTCCCACATTTATTCCATCCTGCTGCTAGAATATGCCTCCCCACATCAAAACCTTCCTCTCTTGTCCCTTGTTCCAACTCTTCCAGCACTTTCCTTTCAGTCCGGTCCTAGCCTCCCCTGACAGTTGACTCTCGCACACCCCCGCATCCCCACAGATTCTCCGCTATGGATGTATTCAAAGCAGGCCCTCGTCCCTCCCGGTCAGTCCAGTGTGGCAACTCTCGCCAGCAGAAGCTCCTTGTGATCTTCATTCGCACTGTCATCAGCCCCTGGGCCTCACACTCGAGCTCTCCGTGGCCTTCCCTTTCCCACTCCTCCCCATTCACCCAAATCCACTTTCTCATTACTTCTCGCATTAGAACACAGCAATCCTCTGTTGAGTAACGGAGAAACAAGCACAGAGGCATGTGTGGGAGGAGCACCAAACTCACAAATACGAGGTGGTATCGGGAACTTCTCAGCCAAACTGCACACATCTCTAACCTCCCAACACTACCTCAAAGAAGAGAGAAATCAGGAAATGGGAAAGTTAAATCCAACTTTATGTTTAATATCTACCCTGTTTCTGAAACAGAGTCTTCTATGTAGTGCTGGCTGACCTCAAACTCACAGCAATCCTCCTGACTCAGCGTTCCAAATGCTGGGATTCTGTAATCCCATGAGCCACCACACCTGGCTTATACATAGATTTTTTTTTTTAATTTGGATCAATCTATAACTTTAAGGGAAAATGTGTACTCTTTAGCTTTTAAAATATATCCACAATCCAGAGCTTGAAGCACAAGCAACTTGTACAAAGTCAGCCTGTGAGAAAATATAAATAAAAAGATTACTGCCTTATTCTTGAGACTCTAAGACTTAAAAAAAAAAAAAAAAAGGAAAAGAAAACATAAACTGAGTTTCCATATAACTATCATCTGGGTAAAGTGATGCACACCCATAATTCCAGCACTCAGGAGGTTGAGCGGGGGTGGGGGAGTGGTCACTGAGCTCAAAGCCAATCTAGGACACACAATTAGATCCCACTTTAAAAAAAAAAAATCAGGGGCTGGAGAGATAGCTCAGAGGTTAAGAGCACTGACTGCTCTTTCAGAGGTCCTGAGTTCAATTCCCAGCAACCACATGGTGGCTCACAACCATCTGTAATGAGTTCTGGTACCCTCCTCTGTATACATAATAATAATAAAAAAAAAAAACTTAAAAAAAACATCAGACGGCCGGTGGTGGCACACGCCTTTAATCCCAGCACTAAGGAGGCAGAGCCAGGCGGATCTCTGTGAGTTGGAGGCCAGCCTGGTCTACAGAGGTAGATCCAGGACAAAACTATACAGAGTAACCATGTCTCGAAAAACAAAACAAAAATCAAAATTAATCTTATCAAAGATTATAGTGAAATTAGGACAATGACTGATATGAAGGCCTTTTCTCCTCTTTATGCTTGTAGTATTGAGGAACGCACATCAACTATGATAACTTTCCATTCAATTTTGTAGGGAAAATCATATGGGCATAAAAAGATTATTCCAAGGTGTGGGCACCTATGAAATTATTCTGGAAAAAAAAAGTCTCAGTAAGAAAATCTGTTAGTTTCCCGCTGAATGCATAAACACAGTTACCACATGTGCCAAGAGCCAAAAACCAAATGCTCCAGTAACAGGTTGGAAATTTCAACAAAGCAAACATCTCCTATGCCAACAATATATCTTAAGTGTCTCAAACCATCAGACCTACCAAATTTTCCTCAATGTCTCAACACTGCCCCCTAAGTGGATCATTACTCTGCATTAACAATCAAGTACAAAGAAGAACACAAGGCTGCTTACTCAAAGAGACTCAGAAATGCTGAAGAGACCCTAGGTATGCATGTGGCACGGCCAGAGTCATGTTCTGCCTGAGCAGACCTAGTCACATAACCAAGGCCTGCATCTGTACTGTGTACCTAGGTAGTGCCACGCTTTCCACCCATACCCAGTACGGATAGTCTGTTCAGTCTGCAGCAGGGATGTGTGTGGTGATATAATGTGTCCCCCAAAATATTGTGCACCCTAATAAAGCTTATCTGAGGATCAGAGGAAAAAGCCAGTCACTATATTAAACATAGAAGTCAGGTAATGGTAGCACATGCCTTTAATCCCAGCACTAACCATAAGGGTCTTGAGGTCTATACAGACAGACAGGAAGTGATGCAGCTGGGCAGAGAGAGGAAGTGAGATTGCAGAACAGAAAGGCATATAGGCGTGGGTATACAGGAAGTAGGTCTCTTTGGAGACTGAGGTGTCTGTAAGGTGAGGTTGGCTGTGGCTTGTTCTAATACTCTGATTACCCTAATATCTGGCTCCAGGGTTTTTATTAATAAGACTGTTTAGCAATTCAAGTTACAGATATATCTGGTCTCTAAGATGTTTCCCAAGTCATTGGACTAAGGCTTGTGGTTATGTTGAAGTGGAGATCTAAACACTTGTGTTGTCTAAGATGATAGCTGTTGCCACTTATGGCTAAATTTAAATTAATTACTATTATAGAAATCTGCTCCACATTTCCAGTTCTCCCCAGGTATGTGACACTGTCACACAGGACACCACAGATAGCAGAACGCTCCTGTCATTACAGAAAGTCCCACTAGACAGTGCCCCCAGCCCAAGGCTTAGCAGTTGTAGAGGTCCTATCAGTCTTAGTACGGCTGTCCCAAAGTTCCACCGATACTGGCTTGGACTTCTCATCTCTTGATCTTTGTGTAGTGACAGTGAGATCTCCACGTGGACTCAGAACAGACTGTTTCTTCTCTACCACCTCAGCAGATAAAGATATGAAAGAGAACATCGCCCTGAGGACTCAAAGCAAACCCGCAATACCCAAGACACTGCCAAGAATCCATCTTTATTGCTCTAGTTTGGGAGGTGACCGTGCCCACAGTGCCATTGGGCATTGGAGGTGGCAGCACCTTCAGAAGATGGAGACTCGTTATGGGGCATCCCTGCAGACATGTGCTTGAAGGCGATCTTGAAACTCTGAACTCTTCCTTTTGTGCTCCCTAGCGGATGACATGAGCGGCTCTGTCCCCCGAAATGCTCCTGCCAACATGCCCAGTCTTGCCACAGGCCCAAAGCAAAGGGACCTGAACCCCCCAAAGCTGTGAGCTCAGTAAGCTGTAGATGTTGATTTTCTCGGGCATTCTGTTCCAGGGACGGAAAGCCAACTGACAGAACTGTGCACAGAATATGTGGAGAGCTGTCCTGGTAAGAAACGGTATTTCCTATTTTGAACAAAAATAACACAACTGTAGTTGGGGTAACTAGTTGGTCAGATCAGCTACGTACATACATGGACTTCTAACCTAAAAGTTTACTGCATGTTAAACCAACCTCTGGCCACTACGGAACAGGGTTGAGCAGACACAGGCTCTGGAAGCACCGAGTCCCGTGAGCCTTGGGAGACACTTACTATTGTGTGCTGTTTGAGCAATCTCCTGGATTATGTGCTTTCCCCCAAATAAGAAGCAATAATTAGGTCCACTTCCGGCATCTAAAATACTAAATAAGATACTGCATATCTGACATCACCTGGGTAGTGTGTGACATACTCAGACAGACCAGCAAGGACTGCAGGAAAAGAAAACCCACCACAAGAATGCCACTAACAGTGAAAGCAAAGCAGGTATTTAAGGAGTCTTACTGAGATATGCATGACTCACACATTTGAAGGACACAATGTCCTAAGGACTGAATATCAAAGCAATCCACCATTTACTTAACACTCACATGGGTCATACTGAAGGTCTGCAGTTCAGTGGTTTTCAAATGGGAAAAAATTTACACACCAGGAGACATCTATTGATGTCTGGGGACATAAGATCTGGTACCCTGACATAAATATCAGAAGCTAAGGGATACTGAACACCCTATAATCATGCTCAGGCTGAGAAACCCTGTTCTAAAGAGAAAAAGATGAACAAAACACACTCTCAATCTTGAAATTCTTACTGTCTGGTGAGGAAGCCCACAGCCAAACCAAGCTATACCCGGGATGTAGGGACAGGAAAGTGATGCTTATGCCAAAAATATTGGAATCCATATAAGGAAGGGGTGGAATGGACAGACATACAGAGGGCATGCTGGAGTCTAGGATGTACAAGTTATTCAGAATGGCAACAGAGGCAGAAAGGGAGAGGGAAAGGAGAAGGCTTTGTACACATTTGGAGCTGACCTTATGGTTGGCAAGCACTTTATATCAAGAACCAGATAACAGACCAGCTGGGCCAATGGTGTCTGCTACAACTGCTCAACTCTGCAAGTGAAGAGCAGCAGCTATGGACAGCACACAGATGCCAACTGTGTGACTGTCCTCACCAAAATTTCACCCATCAGCACTACAATCTGATCTCACTGAATTGTCGGGTTCTATGAAACTCTTCATTTGATTTTTTTCCCACCCTGTAAAAATAGGAATCTGTTCTTACCCCGTAGGCTGTCCATGAACTGGTGGTGGCAGTAGCTTGCCAACCCCTGCTGTAGTGGACACACAGGATTTCAAGGTGACAACTTTACTGGTCAGATAACGAACCCAGCAGTGCATCTGCCCTGGGAACTGTGGAAGTCCTGGCCATCTCCCAGCTATCTCATGCTGGAGACCAAATGAACGGGGTGTATGTATGGCCTGTCCTTGTCTTCACTGTAATACTCACAGTGAGATGGCATGCGACTCACTCAGGGGAAAAGCTTATTTCAGGCCACTGTGGTGAAATGACATTTACCTAATGCAGATATAAATTTTGTGTTAATTAGTCGGTACTTGACATTGATGTGATCTGATTAGTGGAGCAGAGTCAGCCTTAAACTAGCTCCCCAGAACTAACATGGTATGTCCTTGAATTAAGAGAATTAGGGGAAGTGACAAAAAGCACCAACTAATGAGAAATCCTTTAGAATCATAAGCTATAATATGAGAACACCAACTACCTTATAGTGTCACGACACAAGTCAAGCAGCGACGTGAGTCACGGCACAGAGTACCTGGAACATCGATCAGTAATCCGGTATTCTCACTGTATCACACAGCCCAGGCTTCATCTCAAGACAGCTACTCCAAGGTAGGAGTCTGAGGATATGATTTCAAATTATGAGGGAAATGGACCTCTTTTACTAGTGTGTGTGTGTGTGTGTGTGTGTGTGTGTTAGACAGGCTCTTGTTGTGCAGCCCAGTCTAGCCCTGAACTCACAACACTCTTTCCTCAGCCTCCAGAGAGCTCAGACTACAGATGTGGGATACCATGCTTGGCCTGATTTCACCAACTTTTTTTAAGTTGTATCAAAGAAGCTACTTTGGAGAAAAGCAGAGGCTTCACTTGTACAACAGATCTTTCGAAACCTGCTCCTTCATGAGTCTAGTTGTTTTACCATTCAAAAGGAGCCTGGGACACCACTATCACAAAAGCCATTTGAAATCTACAACAGCAACAGTCTTTGGGATCCTTGATTGGGTTTGTCATGAGTATTGTAATCTTAGTGATAGAACCTTTCTTAGAGACACAATGATGTTTAAAAACACAATAACCGCCGGGCGGTGGTGGCGCACGCCTTTAATCCCAGCACTCGGGAGGCAGAGCCAGGCGGATCTCTGTGAGTTCGAGGCCAGCCTGGGCTACCAAGTGAGTTCCAGGAGAGGCGCAAAGCTACACAGAGAGACCCTGTCTCGAAAAACCAAAAAAAAAAAAAAAAAAAAAAAACCACAATAACCAAGATTAGTTAAGATGTTTATAAATTTAATTACAAATCATTAGTTATTCATAATTAGTATAATGTTAGCTATCATTTACCTATAATGTCATTACACTATTCCAGTTTGTTTCTCTAAACTATGCCACCTATGACAGTTTTCCCAATTCTGTAATATTTCTCTATAATTCTAGAACGAAAAAATTCAGAAGTTGTCCAGTCTGATATTCTCATTTTAAAGATTCATTTTAATTTCATATGTGTGCTGTTGCCCTTGGAAGCTAGAAGAGGGTGCCAGATCCATCGAAGCTGGAGTTCCAGGTGGCTGTGAGGTGCTTCCCATGTGGGTGCTGGAACCAAACTCGGTCCTTCAAACAGCAGTACATGCTCTTAAGCACTGAGCCATCTCTCCAGCCCAGTTCTCATTTTAAAAATGAAAATAATTGACAAATTCATGAAGGAGGTAACATAGATTGGTATAAGGGCAAAGTCTTGGTTGGGAAAGTATGGGGGAGGTGGATAAAGAGAGCAGTTAATGGGTATCTGGCTTGGCTGGATAGCAGGAATACTTCCGGTGTTCTATAGCATAGTAGGATAACTGTGGCTAGATTGAGTATTTCAAACTAGTAAACAGGATTTTGAATGGTGTCTATACAAAGAGATGATAAATAAGCGCAGCGATGGGCATGATGATTAACTTGACCTGATCATCACACTGTAAAGTCATGCCATCTCCCCAACATGGTTATTATTATGTGACAATGAAAAGAAACATTTTCTTTAGACAAGGGCACTAGCAGCAGGCCTGTATCGTTCGGGTCTTGCCTCTACCAGGCTTAATTTAGTCACCCAGGCACATTGCTTAGTTTCTCAAAGCTTCAATTCCTCACTTAGAAAATGCAGATTAAATAAGAAATGACCATAGAACACAGAGCACAGTGCCTAACACATAGTTTTAAAATAATCAATACATGTTCCCTGTTATCATTGATCTAAACAATCTTGCTATCATATTTCTTCCATTTCTCACTGGAAGGCATATGTGTAGACAGCACCTATGTTCATTCTGAACATGAGTCTAACCTACCTGTCTCCATGACTGAACTTTAAACATTTTTTTCTCTTTTTTTGGTTTTTTGAGACAGGGTTTCTCTGTGTAGTTTTGGTGCCTGTCCTGGATCCCCCTCTGTAGACCAGGCTGGCCTCAAACTCACAGAGATCCACCTGGCTCTGTCTCCCACACAACCTAAGTCAGAAGCTCATTTTTTAGTAAAAGGGGGACCTATAGGTCCCTGGCCCCCGTTTTGGGTAACTGTTGCCTTGCTTGATGACCTTGACATCCTCCCTATGATAATTCCCTGCTGGGTTCCACCCTCCTGAATGCTTAAGGGAAGTTTCTTGTCTATGTATCCTGCATAATGGGCGTTAACAGCTTAGATGCAAGATTGTAGCGAACTTCTGCCCTCCTGGGTTCTCCCATTGTGCTGTAAGCCTGTATTTAAGACCTCCTCCCTCCTTCAATAAACGGCATTTGGCATTTAAAAAAAAACACACAAAGAAAAATAAAGATACTTATTTCCAATTCAGGCAAGCTCTCTCTCCTCCTTTCGGAGTCTGATCCCCCACTTTTTTGGTATATCCCTCAATTTCAAATACCTTGTGGTCTAGAAAGGCTTCCCTCTCTTCTTCACTACTCTATTGATCATGAAACTCCTATGCTAACCATGTCTACAACACACTGTGCTCAAGGGTACACAAGGAACACAGACAATACTTTTTGGAGGTTCCAAGCCATTTTTAGGGTAACGGAGATTACAGAAGGCACCCTTCCAGCCCATTTGCTCAAGAGGCTGGGAAACAAACTATTTCCTTTTCCTTCTTTTCTAGCTGGATTTCTTATGAGTTCCCAGACCCTCAAAGACAGATCGGAGTCCATGAAATCTTAATACGTCTGTCTGAAGCCAGGAAAAACAAACAACAGTATGCTAGGATTTCAGACTGGAAGTACTTGAGGGGAAATTTGGCTTAGTCCAAAACGACCGAGTTTTTCTTCCCCATAGCAGAGAACCAAGTGAACAGGCTCAACTTTGCATGGAATTCTGCTACCCTGGGGCCTGCTCCCGAAGTAATTCTGGAAATTTGGCTTAAGTCTGGCAGTCTGGAACTTCATCTGCTGGTGAACAGACAGCCACAGTTTTGACTTTTCCTCCAGACCTCATACCTGACATCATTTAGCCTACACTCAAACCCTAGCTGACCCTGCCTCTGTACTTGGGGCCACTTTAATCCTGAAGACAGGCCCGACCTCATCAGGAACCCACTTGAACCTAAAAGGTCTCAGTTCAACTTCTTCTCAGCTGGTTGTGAAATGGGGAAATGTCCAGCACTTTCTTAGGTGTGACGATGTTAGACCTATTTATTGTTGTTCTGGGCATTTGTTTGTTTGTTTTGTTTTGTTTGAGACAGAGGACCTCAGGCCTACTTCCAAAGCATCTTTCACACTGATGATTCTTCACGTGCCCATCTGACTGGATTAGATTTACAGTTTATCTGAGCCTTGGATATCTGACAGTTCTTCAAGTACAAGGAGACTTTCTTTATGAAACAGAACCCACTTGACAGATCAGAACGGCTGCCTGCTCTGGAACTCAGACCCTTTACAATGGCAGGTCACAGAGCAGGGGTAGGTATTTTCCTGTATGAGGAGGACAGCCTCTCCTCACGGGGTGGGAGGGGTGGCCTCGGCTTCTATTTACAGTGTCTTTTGTTTGTCTCCACTATGTGTGTAACGGAGTGTGCAAAGGCGCATGCCTGTGTGCTCATCTTACTCTGGAGAATACAGCCAGGACTCCAAGGCACACCTTCTCTTCCCCAAGTGTAGCTGGAGGTAATACTTTAACCATTCAATGAAACTTTCAGATTCACTGTATAAATTTAGCACAATTAATCTCTATTAGCACTAGCCTGGCCATTTATCCCAGTGTTAGAGAACATTCTAAAAGAAAACAGAATTTGGGGTACACTTGGTGAGTGCAATAGTAGGGGTCATTTACCCACAGATATGAAATTACTGATTTATGAGATGCGCAAAGGCCAAGTTCAATCTGCAAAGTTCCCCCTTGTGTTCTCAAGTAATTGTGGATGGTGTCACTGGTTACGGGCACACTAGTATCAAGAAAACTTCGACCTATTTATGATGAAAATTCCTAAGTGGACCAGAACTGATTTCTTTTCTTTTCTTTTTTCCCTCTGTCAGCATTCTCTCCTATAAAAATACTAAGAAGGGTAGGTGATTATGGGCACCTACCATCAGATTTAGTAAAAATCACTAGAAAAAAAAGTAAAATCAGAAGTGTGATTTAATGATCTGAGAAAGTAGGCGAAAGTGTCAAGTCTAAAGAATTTTAAAATGGCTATAGGTCAAAGCATTAAAAACTTCTTTGGGGATGGAGTGGCTTCGAGGGGCGCACGGCAAGGCATCTGCCAGGGGTTAATTGCAGCCCTGCATGAAAAGCAGTTAACAAGTGAGAATTAGAACACCCAGGAGAGAAGGAAAACCCTTTCCATCGCCATGAGAAATAAACAACAAAGAAGAAGTATTTCCGTTGGCTTCCACCACCTCCTTCTCAGAAGCTCAGAGGAGCTCCAGGGAAAGCCAAGGACTGCTTTTCTCTCAACTCCCCTCAGACATTTGTCTTCATTACCACTCTTTTTAATCAGGGTTCCTTCATGAGTGTTTCTGCTCAGCCCCCAGGGGCAGCTCTGCTCTGCGATAAATCAGAATCCACACCGCAAGTCGCTAGTCAGCACTCTAAGGGAAAGAAAAACAGACAAATGCCCACTACCACCATGGCTGAAAAGGCTGGGAGGCCCGTAGGCCCCGAGAAAGAAGGGCCTCTGTGCAGAAAAAGTCAGTGTGGAGCACAGGGATGCCAAAGCAGAGGAATTATTTTAAAATGGCAAAAACAAATTCATCAGACTTAATTACAAAAGTTTGGGATATCATTTCATCTTAACTACAAAATGATCATGAATTTATTTAATGAATTGTAATTTGTAGCCTCAACAGTTTCACACCTAAATCATAACTTAGTAGCTCCAAGAAAGAGGAACCTCAGATAAATTAAGTTAACACCATCAGAGGTTACACCTCACTTGTATTCAGTAATGTCATTAAGAAATAAACCATTCTAGGACCTGGAGAAATGGCTCAGTGGTTAAGAGTTGCTCTTCCAGAGGATGTGGGTTCAATTCCCAGCACCCACATGTCAGTTCACAACTGTCTGTAACTCCAGTCCCAGGCAATCTGACACCCTCACACAGACATACATGCAGGTAAAACACCAATGCACATAAAATAAAAATAAGGAGGATGAGGAGGAGGAGGAGGGCCGGGCAGTGGTGGTGCACGCCTTTAATCCCAGCAGTCAGGAGGCAGAGCCAGGCGGATCTCTGTGAGTTCAAGGCCAGCCTGGTCTACAGAGTGAGATCCAAAACTAAATAGAGAAACCCTGTCTTGGAAAAGAAAAAAGGAAGGAAGGAAATCATTCTGGGTTAAGAATCTTCTAGTATGTACTTTACTTCAGTAAACTCAGCATCAAAAAGTTATAAAGACATAGTATTTTCTTCCTTGGAAAGCGTCTCAGAAATAACCTAAGTTAAATATAATTGTTTAAAGATTATTAATTATTTCTTTAAATAAGTCAACTGAGCTGGCTAGTAGTAGGATTTCCTCTAGAGCAGTGGTTCTCAATCTTCCTAATGCTTCAAACCTTTAATACAGTTCATGCTGCAGTGACCCCAATCATAAAATTATTTGCTACTTCAAAACTGTACTTTGAATACTGTTATGAATCATAATGAAATATCTGATGTGCAGGATAACTGATATAAGAGAATCATACTCTAGATCCTTGGATTCTATGCACCATACACACAACCTTAGATCTTATGCATGGGTCAAAAGCTGAATGAAAACTTTTTTTCTAAGTGTTTTAATGGGCTAGAGCACTAAAAAGATTTGTGAAAATACAGAAAACTAACTTTATTTTTTAAAGGAAAATAGACTAGTATTGTGGCAAGTCCTTCTATGACATTAGGAGAGAAGGCCTGCTATGGAATATGGGGATTATGCAAATAAGCATGCTAAAAGATGAGTCTACGACTTCCAAAATAGATGTCCACTTTACTAATGAGAAATTTAAAACATTTTTAATCTATCTACCAGAGGGTTGGGCTACTGAAAAACATCATAGGTAGCCCTCAGCCAAATACCTACTGTTTATAAGTCACCAGCCCTGGGGCCAAGAGGTACCGTTGTTCTGATTACACTGCATCCTGCCTCTTTGTGTCTGTTAAGTTTCATGGTGATGCCATCTCCCACATGGCTTGGCCCTCATGGATCTTGTCCTTTACACTGAGGAACACCATTCCAAGGCAGTCATGTGTGGTTCAGAGACATGAATATTCGTGTTATTCAAATTTTACTGAAGATGCTACAATACACAGCTAAGGACCTGGAAGGCATGCAAGCAAGGTTCACCTTCTATCTAATCTACATCACACAACCGGCCCGCCCCTGCTTTCCCCTTTGGAACTGAAACTGAACATTGGTCATGACTCTGGGATGAAAACTCAAAATACCTTAGGAGAAACATTTCCTGATGACTCTAGGATGCTCAGGGAGGAGTGTAAGGCAAGTACCACTTATATCTCCACTCCAAACATTTGAATGTCAGGCTTTTAAAAGTCAGCAAGCAAAGGTTCTTGAGGTCAGAAGTGACATGGTAAAAGCTACGTGGTGGCTAGAAGTTTCTTTTGGTTGCACACGATAAACTGGGGAAAGTGGCACAGTTACAGAGACTGATGGCTGTGGGACCAATCTGGATACTTCTACGGTGCTCCAGGCAAGAAGTAATTAAGAATCAGTTGTGTGGTTATTCTGATGAATGGGGTCTAAGGGTTGTATTGATTATTCTTTTGGATATAAGAGAGTTAAAGATGACAAGGAAATTGTAGTGAATGGTTTCTCATAATTAATTGGGAAGGTATTTTGTTTGCTGGCTTTTTAAGGAGCCCTGGGAGTCTGAACTCAAATACTTGTGTGATGATGATTAAGTACTGATGAGCATTTGCATGAACTTTACATAAGTGTTATACTAAATTAAAAGCCAGTCACATGAACTTGGTAAAGGCAGTCTTTCAGCTGTCTCCCAAGTGTATGGCTACAGCTGGGCAGATGCCACGGGACAGCACCCCATATGTGCCATCTTTGAAATGCCAACTGTCTGGGTGACAGTACCCCCCAGCATGGGTGACAAGGCTGTGGAATATGGCATTACCTCTATGATCAAAACCCACAAGACAAGAGGCACTGCTGGTCTGACAAAGGCACACAGCCTCCTGCCAACAGATGGGCATTTTCCTTTTCATTTCAAGTCTGCAGTTCAGGTCTACACAACTGAGTCATCAGCTGCATGCAATGGCTAAATTTGGCTCCTGTAGACCCCTGAGAGATTGGAATAAATCAAACAGTCATTTCTAAAAAAATATGGACAAAGATATATATATATATCTATCTATCTATACACACACAGAAAAAAGTCCACGGGTGAATAAAAGGTGGGCAGGAATATCTTCTTCAGCAGGACCCCATGCAAACAAAGCACAGCCCCTCTGTTTCCAGAGGCCTTCAGAGATGTCGAAAGCCCTAGAAGTTGAAAATCCAATCTGGCTGCTATGAAGCAGCCTGACGCAGACACACTCTCATTCTTGACAAACACCCACCCACCGACAGGACCCAGAGACACATGGCAACCAGGCCAAGCTGTCAGAGCTGATCATCATAAAACGTCCATCTTCCCAAACTCCAACCTTTGCTCAACTCGATGTTTTCCCTGGCAGAGCACTCTTCTGAGAGCTATAAAAAGGTGGCAAGAATGGAGGAGGTCTGCTCTTGGTTTCTGGGTTAGCAACCATGTTAGGAACGTAAAGGTGAATGAATGGAGGCCTCAGAATGTTGAACAGCAAACAACACTCCAATCATTTGTTAAGGTCCTCTACTTCAAAGAAATTCGTGTTTTCTTAACACTCCCCAGAAAATGTCCTAGGTCTTCTAGCTCCTTTCATCCCCTTTCCTCTTCTCTACCCTCAGGTCCCCAGCAGAGAACTACACGGCCTAGGCAGCACAGAGTTCACAGCTATTTGCCTGATCTCATGATCTCTATCACAAGAGAACTTTCAAAAGTGCTTCCTGTCCAGCTCGGCACTTGCGTGAGCCTTTCCTTGGCTCAATCAGCTGCCAACCCGAATCCATTCGGTGGAGAACTGGCAAGCACTCCATACAGCCCCGGCCCTCTCCACCCTGGGCCTGACATCCGGAAGTGACTTCGGAAGCACTCTAATGGTTACCAAATTTTTGGAAACTGACTTAGCTTTCCTGGGCAAGCCATGTGTTTAGGGGAGACGGAATCACTAATCATCACTTGACCTTGTGACAGACCAAAAGTTGCCCTTTTCCCCCGCCTGGGGAAAAAAAAAGAAGAAAAGAAATGTAGCAGCTAGCACAATGATGTAAATGCCCAATCCTGCAGGGAGGAGACTGCAGCCACACTGCTTTCCAGATGTTTGACAGGACAGGCGGGCGCACAGGAACACAAAGGAGCTAAGAGAGTCCGCCAAAGACTCTGCAGACTTGCTGACTTGCTCTTTTTTCAAGTGCTCTCTATGGCTGTCAAGTGACTCAGGACAAAGAAGAACTGAAGGGTTTGTCCATCACTTATCAAATTCTGTCTCTGAAATACAGACACCTTTCCAACTGTATGGCTGGATGCGGCAATGGATGTGGCGTGATCTGGCTGAATGTCTACTGGTACCCCAGACCCTCTGCACTTCATTATCTTGTACATCATCCAAGTCAAGCTGGGGACCTGAATGAGGCTCTGCACACCCACTACCCCCACTTCCCCATTTTGAGCCTTGGATAAAATCTGAGTGGAGTCAAAGCAGGCCCTCCTCAGGCCACCCTCCTCCAGGGCTGCTTCTATGTACTCATCCTTGACTCACGCTTGACTGGTGGAAGGCTTCCAAAAGGAAAATGGATTTAGTTGTCAGATTTACACTATCAAGGAATCTCTAAAATGAATGAGTTCTTTAAAAGAAAAGCCAAACTTGGGGTAATTACATTCAAATTCCTTAATCACATTTTCTGAGCTCAGTGGAAATTGTGGTGTTTCTCTGTGGGATATCTTCTCCAAAGCCACACAAATGCAGTGCAGATTTTCCCTTCAAAGGGCTATCTACCAGAAGGACTTCCCCTGGGCACGGTCAGATTTTTAGGAGGATGCTTCATAAGTCATCCTTTTCAGATAGCAAGAGGGTGTGTGAATGCGTAATTTTCAATACAATTCTTCTCATTTTTAGTCTCTTTTCTTTTACAATAAAGCAAAAAGAGAAAAGGATAGAGAGGGGGTGAAGGAGGGAGGGAAGGGGGGAGGAACACTTAATCAAGTTCTAAGCATTAGTTTCAGATAATGGTGGACACACCAGCTTAAACAGTCCCCATTTGAAATGCTCAAGCCTCAGAAGTACCTTACTTTTGGGTACTACATACATGTGCATGTAGGCTTAACTGATTAAACATTCCTAATCAAAACCCCCCAAATCCTCCAATATCCCAAATGTTTTGAGCAGGACACTAGTAGATTTTAGAGTAGGAACTAGTTTACTCTCACTATGGTAACACTTGTTCATTTCCATCTCTGGGAATGTCAGACAACTGGGTCTCCCAATCCCCATCGAGCTCCAATCCCGTCTCCCACAGAACTTTCTGTTGTTGTACTACTCATGATAATGATATGATATCATGATAAGATAATGGGGTCAGTGAAATTGAGGAATTAATTACAAGTAGAAAATGTAACTTGCAACTATTCATTGCATATCACTACCTGAGCAGGAGCTATGGTGAGAGATGGGAAGCAAGGCCACCCTGCCACGGTTGTCTGAGGTAACTGAGTGCTAAATCTTCCATCAAGCCAGGTCTTGCATAGAGACACAACCAGAAATGGACATTATTTAGCAAAAGATTAGCCAGAAAGGTTGCTAAATGTGCAAGAGAGAAAAATGTAGCAAGTAGTGAACTTTGTCAAAACAACCTGGATCAACTATCCCTCAAGGAAATGGCAAGCAGCTTCGACCTCCCGTGTGATGGTGAGACAGGCAAGTGGAGATGTGGCTGTTCAAGCAGACTGACCTAGCCTCTTAAGGTCTGCCATAAGAGAAAACTTAAGGGCCTGTGATAAAAAAGGACAACACAGGGTGTTTTACTATCTGCTTGGGAAAACAGCCCAGAAATCTTAACACATTTAATGATTTTGGTTCCATGTAAGCAATATGCTTCTATGTTCAAAGTGATAAAATGAATCTGCAATGCTTCTCACAAAGGAAAAGCCCCTAGTCCTGAAAGAGTTAAGAGACCAAAATTAGACACAGTTCATGTTAAAGGTTAGAAGAATAATCAGTCACTTGAAAAACGCTACATAAACATTTTTCCGGATGCAATTTTCAGTCCAAGGATACATTTCCCAGTAGAAATCAACAGCTAAAAAGGAAATCATTTCGTCTCCGTAAGTGCCAAATTGTATCCTGATTTTCCCTGGTCTGGCTCAACTTTCAAAACCAGTGGTTCAACTTCTGCAATCTTTCACCCAATGACTATATAAACACATCTTACAAGACAGACATAATCCTTGGGTGGGCCAATTTATGTTGGATTATGAAAATACTTAAAATACAAAATCGTATAATGACTGTTGTCCTTCAGTTTTTCACTAAAAAGGAGGAGGAGAAAGCCATTTAATCTAAGCAGCGGTTTACTCAAAGATGATGGGACACAATACTTTCCTTTCTTTCACTCTCCTCAGTACCTTAGGGGGTAACAATAGTGAGGATTCACTAAAGGGTTGTGCTTTGGCCCTGCGATAATCTGGGGTCTGTGAATACAGTGCTGAGGCCCCCACATGCAAGGCAGTTCCCCACACAACTGGGATGAGTTAAGCTGCTCGCAACAGGCAAGGGAAAATCTCACCCTTGGAAGTATGTTGGATCTTCAGCATTTGGTCAGAGGTTACGGAAACATTAGTTTTAAGGATAAAGTAATCTTAAGTAAAAACCAAAAGATTCATTCAGAATTTATTACTGCCTCCACTCCATACATATCTCACAATATACAGAATTCTCCGTAAGACCAGTCAAACAGAATCTCAACCCCTATAACTAGGAGAATTCATAAATTTTAAACCTTCACACAAAGGTGAACTCTGTTTTTCTACTTCTTCCTTGAAAATCTAAAGATTTTTCAGCCAGCTGTAGCAGGCATCCTGAAAAGCACATCTCCAGCATCGAGCATGGAGTGGGCAAGAATTTTAACTTTTCCTCCAATGGATAAAGTTATGTAAAAGAAGACATTTTGGAAGTCTTTGGAGAGTGTAGAATAAATCATAGCTGTAAGATCTGGAAAGGTTTGGTTGAGCGTAAAGAGATTTTTACATCTGTGCCTCTACATTCCTGCCTTGGGAATAATGGATCTCCCAAACCATTCACAGAAAAATGCTGTAAAGCGCCATCCTTCACCAGCAAAACTTAAGAGCTGCATTTGCAAACATGGCATTTCATCAGATGTTACTGAGAATTACATCAAATATCCATGAAACTACATAATAAAAATGACTTTTGCAAAAATCACTAAGGGCTACAACAAAGCAGAGTTTTCTTTCAGTGTTCAATAGCTGAGTGAACTTTTAGGGACTCGGGGTATACCTTTATGAATACCCTTCTGATGTCTATATATCAGCTTCATCCATGCTTCTGAGAAAACAGATTAATGTAACTGAGGCTGTGTGCACCCTAGAAAAGAAAGCTCAGCACAGCACACGGGACAGTTTTCCTTCGTGTGCAGAGAGGCTGTTGGATGCTCCTCATCTCTAACTTACACAAATCCTAAACACAAGAACGTGTTAGGGATGAAGTTTCCTGCTCAACTGAACAGTTCTGCCTAAATGGGCAGACAGCATTTGAGTATTTTCATGTAAATGTGAAACATTTGAGGCCAACCTGGGAAAACACCATGAAGTATTTAGGGGAGAGAAAGTCATGAAAATATAAAACTTTCAAGTTGTTTTCCAAAATTAGAAAGTCTTCAACTCTGAAAAGAATATACATCTACATAGGAAGCATTCAAATGAAAACTTGAAGGCTGATTATTTAAATCTACATTTTTAGTTCAAATATTTTACATTCCTTTCTCATTTAAGACACTCTCCCATGAAAGCCACCATTATTTGTAAGTGAAGAAAGAAAAGGGAATTTGTCTTATTTTCTCCACTCCTGGATCTGCTATTGTCACCTGTATCTATTTCCAGGAAGCCAATATTCATTAGGGTTAATCTGCCTACTAAATGAATAAACAAAGGATTCTCTGTCAGTTAGAGGCCAGGTGAGCCGATAGCATCTTCTAACACAGAAAGCATCTGTACCTTACTGGTGAGGGAATTACCTGCTGCAACCCCACACCTGGGATCACTTGGCAGGCAGCTCGGGGAAGCTGAGCAACATACAGAAAATGAACTATAACCAAGTTGTTCAAAGGATTAAAAATCACTCATGTTTTAAAAACTAGAAAACTAGATAAAAAAAATCAAGTAGAATGAAGATAACTTCCCACCTCATTTCAATCCCAACCCCAAATAAACTAGAGCCTGTAAGAGCCGATGCTCCGTGTTAACAAACTGTGATATAAAGAACTGAGATACGGGTTGGGAATTTGGCTCAGTGGCAGAGCGCTTGCCTAGCAAGCACAAAGCCCTGGGTTCCATCCTCAGCTAAAAAAAAAAAAAAAAAACTGAGATACAAAAGCAAAGATCTCCTCGGATGGTCAAGAACATGACAGTAACATTCTAAACAGTAGGACACTAAGAAACTTAGAAAAGCTGGGCGCTGGTGGCCCACGCCTTTAATCCCAGCACTTGGGAGGCAGAGCCAGGTGGATCTCTGTGAGTTGGAGGCCAGCCTGGGCTACAGAGTGAGTTCCAGGAAAGGCTCAAGAGCAACACACAAAAGTCTGTCAAAAAAAAGAAACTAAGAAAGGTATGTTGTTAGATTATAACCACTCCTTTTCTAGACTGATAAATTCAGACCAAGGAAAGCTATATGACCTTGGTGGTTAAACATGGCAGGACAAAGAACCCAAGACCAACTATTGTTGAATTATTAAATTAATAATGAATTAATAATAGTAATAAATAATAACTGGTTCCACTTGTGCTACAAAATCTGAGGTCTTATGCCCTGAGAAATGATTTTTTTATCTAAATAATGCAATAGGGAAAAACTGGTATTAAATAAACACAGAACAATGTGAAAGAAACGAGGTCAAAGGTATGACTTTGCTCCAGACTGAGTGTGCTGATGTGTGGGGGAGGGGACACATTCTCAGACACAAGCTTTCAGTAACATCGGATAGATTGAAAACTACTTGTACAGATTTACACACATATGTGACACCGCCACATCCATTCATGAAACCTGCAAACAGTGACCAGAGATGACTCCCAGGACTCAGTTCTTCAGGAGGGCCAGGGTGTGAAGCAGAATGAAAGGAGAGCTGCTCTGTAACCCTGATGTCGGTGACAATCAGCCAAACTGCTACCCTTGACACATGGCCCCCGAAGTTGCTGACACAGGTGCTGTTTCTTTATGTAGCTGCTAATAATAAACGTGCAGAGGAGGAAGCCAAACTATTGGGTAGGTTATGCATCATTCTCTAGAGGGACCACGAACGACAAAGGAGAAGGGTCAGTCAACATTTAATGAGTGCCTACTGTATGTCAAGCCCCCTGTGAAAAGGACTTGTTCAAGAGTGATAAAAAACAGATACACTCTTGATATACCCTGCGTCATCATTACTGAGGAAAGTGGGAGCTTTTCGGCCTCACAGGGGTATCCTAGCAGTTTTCATACTGCACATGTGGAATCAATATCAGATACAGCTACAATGCTGAGAGGTGTGTCCACCTGGAGGACACATCCCTGGGAAGCTGCATGCACATACCGCACTTCAGGAGATGTCGAGGAGAAAAAGCAGAAAGGATTGACTCAGAACATGCCATCCTTCATAGTCTTCATCTGTCAGGCCATGTTTTCATTTTAAACATAAATGCAAACTGCTTGTGATCTCCAACTGCCACTGGTCTGCAATGTACTACTGATGTAAGAGGCTGTACATGAGTGTCATGTATGTGTTCTGAAATCTATTTTCACTGAGAGTGGTTTGAAGTACTTGGGAAAATTCAGCATGTCAGTTTAAGGAAATGGGTATGGTTTCCCTTTTAAGACCCTAAAAAAACATATGGGAGCAAGATAATGTTTGTCCTGACCTGCCAAGATCCTGTGGCGCTCATCCCGGTCCACACCGCATTCCTGAGTACTAATGCTCACACTGGGGCCTGGCGGGGTGCAGATGTGTGAAAATGCATGTACTCAGAGAACTCCCTCAGGGCCTCACATCTTAGGAAGCTCCTCACACAGCTATTCCAGCCAACAGCCAAAGGATGCTTCCAAGTCCACTATACTTTCCCTTAAGCTAGTGTCTGGACATAGGAATCAACTGAAGGTTTTGTTACCTGGCTCAAAGCCAAGAGGAGCCTTCAGGGCACAACTTGCAATTCTCAAGCCACAGACTCTGCTAACTCTTTCCTTACTCACCGAGCCATTTCAAGCACCAAAATTTGTCCATTCTGAATGAGTCACTGGAAGAGTAACATACATGGTTTTTGGCTATTTAAAATCATGAACACATTAAATGTGGAGGGAAAAAAGGACACCTAGAACTTAGTGGCTAAGAGTGTGTTTCCAGCACGCATATCGATAAGGCAGCTCACAACTTCCTGTAACTCCAGTTCCAGGGGATCTAATGCCCTCTTCTGGCCTGTGCACACAGCACTCATGTGCAAAAGTCCACCCCTCAACACACACACAAATAAACAAATGTAAATTATTTTAATAATAGCTATGAGAATCCACATAAAATATATGTATATCCTGTAGAAAAAAACTAGAGATATATAAAGGAACAAACAAAAATATATTAGTAGCAAGAAGTTTTACTTCACTTTTAAAATTTGACTTGTGTCTTGTTATACCCAGCTCAGGTCAGCCTGGAACCTGTGATCCTTCTGTTTCAGCCTTCCAGGTGTGGGCATACTGGAGTACAGAGGTGCACAGTCCAACCAGCTCACACTAACTCAGGATGAGCTCTGTGTGCGCGCATGCGCGCACACACTCAGAAACGGAGGACACCAGGGATTGTTGATTATTTTCAATTCAAGGAAAAGGAAAGAAATGGTCTGCAAATAACACCATGTTGAAAACAGACCTCACAATTTATTCATTCTTAAATTTAAATTTCTATTCTGAGGAGATTTCACAAAAAGCTACAGATTCGTCTTATGAGCTTATGGACTTTAATACACATTTTATTTTTCTTAAGTAAATGAAATTATTTGACATTAAAGGCTGGGAAGTAAATGTCCTCCTCATTATCATGCTAGCAACTGTTGGCTATTTATATCTTCAGATGCACTGAAGACTAACAGAATTCTAAATCTGGTATTTTTATAGGGACTGCATTAAAGCTCTAAATGTAGAAATACCTGCATTTAAAAAATACACAGTCTGCATATTCAGAATGTACTTTATACGTATCTATTACGTTGTAGAGATATTGGTGTTTGTTAGTATTTCTTTATATTTACTTATGTGAGACATGGTGTCCTAGGCTGTGCTCACTACTTTTACATCAACTTGGCCCAAGCAATAGTCATCTGAAAGGAGGGAACCTCAACTGAGAAAATGCCTTCATAAGAGGCTGTAGGCAAGTTTGTAGGGCATTTTCTTTTCTTTTCTTTTTTTTTCCTTTTGAGATAGTGTTTCTCTGTGTAACAGGCTGTCCTGGAACTCGCTTTGTAGACCAGGCTGGCCTTGAACTCACAGAGATCCGCCTGCCTCTGACTCCCAAGTGCTGGGATTAAAAGCGTGCGCCACCATTTGATTAGTGATTGATGTGGAAGGGACAGCCCACTAGGTGCCATCCCTGGGCGGGTGGTCCTGGGTTCTGTAAGACAGCAGACTAAGCAAGCCAGTAAGCATCACTCCTCCATAGCCTGCCTATACGTCAGCTTCCACTTCCACTTCTACCTCCCGTGGGGTTTGAGTTCCTGTCTAGAATTCCTTCAGTGGACTGCAACTTGGGATATGTATACTAAATAAACCCTTTCCTTCCCCAGCTTTCTTTCGGTCATGACGTTCGGCACAGAAATATTAACTCTAAGACATTTATGTTGTTCGGCTTGTTGGATTCTAACTCGCTGTATAGTCCAGGCTGGCCTTGAATTCATGATCATCCAGTTTCAACCTCTCAAGTGCTAAGACAAACAAGCATACAATTATAACTTATATAAAGTTTAATTATATAGTCCCTATTGTTTTTCCCGGGATCATCCCTAAGAATGATGGTATTCCTCTACTATCATGGGTGAAATAATAAAGATTAGATATCTAGTCCTAAGTGGAAATAGTGATAATATGGATAAGACTGGTCAGGCAGCAGTGACGCACACCTTTAATCCCAGCACTCGGAAGGCAGAGCCAGGCAGATCTCTGTGAGTTCAAAGCCAGCCTGCTCTACAGAGTGAGATCCAGGACAGGGACCAAAACTACACAGAGAAACCCTGTCTCAAAAAACCAAAAGAAAAAAATATGGATAAGACCAGTCAATAAGCTTTTAAAAGTTGATGGTCTTGAAATTTAAGGTTTTTTTTTTTTTTTTTTAAAAAGCACTGTCTACAAATGATGGTTCTTGTAGTTTTATCTTTTTTTTTTTTTAATTTATTTATTATATATACAGTGTTCTGCCTGCGTGTTTACCTGCAGGCCCGAAGAGGGCACCATATCTCATTACAGATGGTCGTGAGCCACCATGTGGTTGCTGGGAATTGAACTCAGGACCTCTGGAAGAGCAGCCAGTGCTCTTAACCGCTGAGCCATCTCTCCAGCCCCTGTAGTTTAACTTTTGTTTTTTAAAAATTTATTACTTATGTGGATGTTTGTAACTTCATGAGTTTGTGTGCACCGTGTGTGTGTGTGTGTGTGTGTGTGTGTGTGTGTGTGTGTGTGTGAATCTTCAGCGAACAAAGGGCACAAGATCCCCAGAATTGGGGTTATAAATAGTTGTGGGATGTCACCTGGGTGCTAGAAACCTCATCCAGGTCCTCCACAAGAGCATGAATGACTAACTACTGAGCCATCTCTCCAGGATCCTTTGTTTTATATATTAATACATTGTCTGGAACACGCACAGTAATTATATAATAATGCTCAGCATATGATTGGCTTTCTTATGCTTTTAAAGAAGAATTCCAAACAAAACTCCCATTAAATCTAATGTCAGTTTGAGATTTAATATTTCAGGTAGCTATTAAGAATATATGATTCTATTCCTAGTTATCTCAGAGTAACTTACTGGAAGAAGTGCTAATCCTATCAAATGACTTTTTAGCATTGAGAGTACATTTTTATTCTATCAACTAACAGCAATATATTACAGTTCACAGGAAATATGAAGGAAATCATATTTGATCATAGTAGATAAGACTTTCATTATAATGTTGGATTTGGTTAGTATTGTGGTTGGGGTTTCTGAATAGAGATTGATATGAGACTGTGCATAGTTCTCTTTTTTTATGCTCCAACTGTCCATATAAGGTAATCAGTTTGTAAAAGCCTTGCTTAGACTGAATCAGGGAAACGCTGTTGTCAATAGGTGTTGAAAAGTTCCTCAGTGCTGATGCTGCTTATTATGAAACACGAAAAGGCCACAGGCTGTGTGCACAAAGGTGAGATAATGGCTTCCGCCTCACTTCACTGTCAGTCTTATTTAGTGTGAAGTGCTGCGTCTGGAGACTTGCAGTCAAGCATCATTTAAGAGTAAAGAGTACTGAAGTAACCGACAGACTGCCAACACTCAGGAGAGTGTTTCACAGCAATGCTGAACTTTTGTCGGGTTAATATAGAATAAGAAACAAAACAGGGAAAAGAGATCAACAAACAATAGCTACCTCAAAATGCAGCACCAGAGGCCTGAGGAATTATCCCCTAGAATGGATGAACACTGGAGACTGCCATCAACAAAAGTTCACCCAGTCATGTGTGATAGCACATACTGTAATCTCTTGACTCAGAAAGCTGAGGCAGGAGGATAGCAAGTTCCAGGCCAACTGCAACTACATGTCAAGACTCTTTCTCCAGAGAGACTGAAGCAGAGAAGAAGAAACATACATTAACATTTTGACATTTTAGAATGAAAAGATATAACAACAACAAAACCCCCCATAAAACAAAAAACATGGGAGTTGAGAACAGTGCATGCACCCACAGTGGCAACAACTTGGAAGGCTGAGGCAGGAGAATCATTGAACACAGGAGTCACAGGCCAGCAGAATAGAGTGAGACTGGAAAGGATTGGTAAACAGAAACACAGAACAACAATAACAACAACAACAACAAAACAATCAAAACAGAGAAAACAGTCAGAAAGGTGTAGGATGAAAAGATTCTAGAATAGCAATGATGGACAATTATTCAAACTTTGAAGCAGATGCAAATCTGCATACCGAAGAAGCTGAACAGACCCCCTCCAAGAAGCCCATTAGAAGACATGGAGGAGTTAGGCTTATTAGTTTTAGTTTGTGACTGTGCTGGGGATTGATCCCAGGGTGCTGTGTAAGCTAGGCAAGCGCTTACCACTGCACCACATCCTCAGCCCAGTACCGAACTTCTAAAGAGCAGGGACAAGAACAGAAGCTGGGAGGCAGAGGGCAAGCCAACATGATGAGCATGGGCACACTTTGAATGCAATCAGATCCCTCATCAGAAAGGGCAGGAGAAAGGGAATGGCTACATATATTTCAATGCTTTATATTTAACCACACAGATTGTACATATTTATATGTGTGATGTTTTGATACAACACACAATCTTTGGAGGGCTGAAAAGAAAGAACTGTGGACTGTGAATTCCCACCCAGATAGAACATCCTCCAGGAACAGGTACATTAAGGGCATCTCAGATGAAGAAAAATCAGGTGAATTTACTCCCTGAGGAACAACTAAACAAGGTCTCCCAACACACAGAAAAGGAGCAAGGCGGAGCCTCGGGAGGGAAGTAGGCAGAGAGATCGGGGTAATAAAAAGGGCTTTCTCTTATGTTTCAGTTTCTAAGTTATGTGTGACATCACTCCCTGATGCCATTCCAAGTTGATATAAGGCAATTTTAAAGATAACTACATTAGAAATAGCAGAGGAAAGAGCCATAAAGGGGAAACTATCACTCAAACTAGTGAATAATGAATGGTAGCCTGTGAAGGAAAAAATAGATATTTATAGTACCATACACATAACTACCATAGAGCTATAAAAAGAAATGAAATAAAAATACACGGATAAATACATTGTAGGTGAGTTAAACACTGTATCATATGCACAAAGATGCAAAATCACGGATCAAAAGTGCACAGGGTTAGAAGAAAGGTGTGCCCATAGGTGTTGATAGAGACTTCATTTAGCTAAGTTTCCACTCAACAGCTAAAGCTCTCATGAGGACAGAAAATGATACCACCACTATGAAAGTTTGGCAGTTTTGTGAAATTAAAGATCCACTTACATGAGGTGTCAGGCAAACGAAAATCTTTAGGTAGCTGTTTAGGGCACCGTTACTTCAACTTGCCATAAACTGTAAACAACAACAAGGCCCTAAAATAGGTGAATCAACTGTGGTACATCAGTGTTACAGAATACTAGCCAGCAATGAAGAGGAAAACGGGGGAGGGGTGTTCCAAGACTGAACCTATGGCCCCACACATGCTGATACATGCTTCCCTCCACCCAACCCAGAGGAAGTTATTAATATATGGAAAGACTCAGATTTAAAGACATCCTTGTTGACAACAGATTTGTCTAAGGGGTTATCCACAGAGTACCTTGTGGGCATGAGGTGACTGTAGTTATAAACTTTTACAAAGGACTTGCTCTATTGGCAATTTTCTTCCTGCCCTTGGCAGCCGTCATTTTTCAGGGATATCGGTCAATTCTGGCCACAGGGCATGGCTGTCAGGATGCTCTAAGGTGCCATCATCAATGTTACTCATGATGAGGGCTTTGCATCTGGAGTAGCATCCAGCCAGGACCAGCAGCACTCGCCTGGGTTTCATGAACTTGTCCATTTCAACAGTAACAGCCAGCACCCAGCAGAAAGGAAAGCTGATTTGGTTTTTCAAAATAGGGTTTCTCTATGAATCCCTGGCTGTCTGGGCACCCACTCTGCAGACCAGGCAGCCTCTGTGTTTGGATTGTGTGGACCACCACACCTGGAAAACTGACACATATTTCAATGTTCAACTTTAATGGAAAGCAAATACATCTCTAAACTAAAATGACTTTTTCCCAAAGGAAACTAGTATATCCATTTTCTTTGGTCAAGGTAAACACAGTAGAAAACAAACATATAATGCTAAACTCCTCTTTAAAGACAGGGTTTCATGTAGCCCAGGCTGGGTTGGTACTATCTATGTAAGCTAGGGTGGCCTTGAACTCCCGATCCTCTGGCCTCCACATCCTGTACCGTACCCAGGGCTTTCTGCATTCTAGGAAAACACTCTACCAACTGAGATGCATTCCTAGCCCCAAACATTATAAAGTGTCTTCATCTGCATTTTCCAAAACTTTTAAATGAGCACAAACACACATGCACGTGTGCACACACACCTTCCACTAATAAATAATAAGTCTAAAATCTCACGAGAATATGCAAATGAATTCAGCCAGGCTGGCTTCACTTGACTTTCCAGTATAGAGCCCTTCCTCCGTTCCATTTTGCCCCAACACTGAACCCGAGAGGTGTAAGAGGTCTGTAGATTTTTCCTCTGGTGTCAGCAGTCACTGCTTTTCATGGCTTTGGTTTTCTACCCACACTCCACTTAGGTTTTATTGAAAACCTCACACATGAAACTAGGCTCCTCCCAAGTTCTGCTGTGATCATTTGGTTTAAAAGAATTACAGGCCTAAAGAAAGCGAAGTTCAGGTTTGGATTAAACCACCTGGTTGGAAAACTGGGCTGGTACAAGGCAGTGTTCCAAGAAGCTGTGCCCTGTGGTGGGCCAGTTTTCAATAACTATTAGTAGAGAACATTCAAACGGCACCCAACTCAATGTTTTCTTCTCACGAGAAGGGAAGCAAGAAAGATGGGGGCGGGGACTTGAGGAAAAGCCACAGCTGAGCCTGCAGTGGGAGCAAAGCCACAGAGGCCTCCGGAATTATGTGCTATAGAACACAGGCTGACAAAGATTTCCACGAAGCCACCATTCCTCAGCTACTTCTGTCTCTATGACACAACCCAAACAGGACTTACGCTACCCAAAAATGTAACAGTGGACTTCTCAGAAGCTTGTGTATGCATGTATGAGTATATGCATGTGCGCATGCAGGCACCCATGGAGGCCACAAGAGGGAGCTGGATGCTCTGGAGCTGCAGTTACAGGTGGTAGTGAGCCACGCAACAGGGGTGCTGGGAACCAAACCTGGGATTTATAGAAGAGCAGCAAGTGCTCTGAACCGCTGAACCATCTCCCCGGGCCTAGGAGAAAAGTTTAAAGAAGTTTTCTTCTTTTTTTATGAAGAGAAGAAACATTTCATTTCTTTAGAGACTTAGATGCCTTGAAAGAGTAGGTTGGAGCACTTCAAAGAGTCTTCAACAAGTGCTTTCTAATTTGAAGGTCATGGTGCAAAGATGAATCCTAAGTAACCAAGACCGTAAGTTAGTCCAGTAACTCAAGTGTGAGATAAGTGCAGATGCACAAGGCACAGATCTCAGTAGCATCAAGGTTTCCTCAAACTGCCACTACTGAGGCCGTCACTCTAGACCAATCCTAGGGTTACATTCTCACTTTCATTTCAATTCAATTTATTTCCTTTATTCAGTTATATAAAGTGGAAAAGTTCTAGAGATTTGTATTTTCAAAATATTTCTTTAAATAAAAGCAGAAATGTATGACTTGATTATTCCCTGCTCAAGGTTTTGCTTCTCCCAAACCTGGAATAAAGCTCTTAGCATCTGCTAACACAAATGTGTGGGTGGGGATGGAGTGTGAGACAGGACACCAAGCCCACCCAACTCCTGGAATTTCTACAGAAAAGACAAAACTTTCCAAGTGAAATAGTCATTTTGGTAAATGAAACCATTTGTAACTTTGGAGAAGTTTTTTTCTTTCATTCCAATGTATCATAAGCAAACTCCACACTGTGCTTTAAAGGCTGTAAAGCTTTGGCTTAGAGCAGGGTCAACAAGAGCTGAAACCGCTAATGCCATAGCCACAGAGAGTAAGAACAAAGGCAATGATGCCTCAGCACCACCAGGATCCCACCCAACAGTCCCACCCAGGAGCAAAACCAAATGCCAAATACATGCCAGGAAAGGGTTTTCAGTCCAGGGAAATCTGTCCACTTTGGGACCAGAATGAAAACCCAGCATCCTCAAGAGACTTCCAATTCAAGTCACAGAACAAGAGTATCGGAATCAGAAGGCAGGGACCAGGAAGGAGGTAGGCAGAAGCGGAATGGAGGAAAGGGATAAACAAGGTCCCTACAATGACAGACACAGAAATGTGAGTAGCGGGAATCAAGAGAACGGTCACTGCTCTGGTCATCTCAATGGCTTCATAGATTTACTTGTTTTAGGATGAGAAAAACTGTGTTTATGTTTAAAAACATATATGACTCGAATCCAGTATCTTCCTACTGGAACACATCTTCAAATCACATAGGGATTAACATATGCTCTGGGACAGAACTGCCCAGGGGCCACCTAAGGGCTGCCATATCTGTGTTTTCTCAAGGATTGGCTGGGACAACAGTATAGGCTGTAGTATATGTGCACAATGCACAGAGTATGCATAAGAAATTAAAGCTTTCAGTATTTTATCATCATTGTGGAAATGTAAGGAAGAGACTTAAGAGCCCCTCTGGCACCTGAACAACAATCAGAACCTTTTTTTGTTGTTGTTTGTTTGTTTTTTTTTTTTTTGGTTTTTCGAGACAGGGTTTCTCTGTGTAGCTTTGCGCCTTTCCTGGGACTCACTTGGTAGCCCAGGCTGGCCTCGAACTCACAGAGATCCGCCTGGCTCTGCACGCCTTTAATCCCAGCAATCAGAACCTTTTAACTGTCATATTCTAATAATTCTCACAAAACAGGAGACAGGCATTTAGCATTGTTTTTAAAAAGATTTTATTTTATTTTACATGTATGTGTGAGCGCATGAATTTACTTTCCATGTGCATGTCTGGTGGCTAAAAAAGGAGGTGGATCAGTCAGTTGTGAACAGCTGTGGTTTTGTATTCTTCTCATGAGCTGTAGGAATGGGAATCAAACCCACACCTATTTATAAGAAGTCACTTATTTACAGTACGGATCTGCCCATTCTAAAAGTGCATGTATTAACAACATTTTCAATGAAGAGCTATATAAAATATGCTCATGGCAAGTAAACTATAATTTCTTAGGAGTGGTATGATGTACTTAACATTTCTGAACCACTCCTTCCCCTGGAAAACAGAAACCCTGCCACTATCGCATGAGACTTTACAGAGAATGAGGGGGATGCTCAGCAAAGCCTGTTGTCAGGCAATCAAACGAATGGTGTCTGCTATTATGTTCCCTTTGCATAATTAGCATGCATAATTTAATATGCAACACAGAACTCAAGGCTTATAAGCAAGCTACTAATCTTACTGAATAAACCAGACCAACTCATTTTTCATGAATAACGGAACACGTAATAAAAAGTTTAATAAAAAACTATGGAGTAATTTCATGATAACAACCAGTATTTTCATTTATAAAAGGGCATCTAGTAATGTACATCTATCAATAGGTTTTTGTTTCGTTTTGTTTTTTGATTTGTGATAGTGCCTTCTGAATCCCAGGCTGGCCTGGAATTCACTATGTAGATAAAATTGACCTTGAACTTCTAAACCTTCTATTTTCACCATACATGGTTTCTTTGGTTCTGGGAATCAAGCCCATGGCTTTCTGCATGCTAGGGAACCATTCTACTACCAACTTAGCTACATCCGAGGCCTCAGGAGGTTCTTGCACACAATTATTCTTGAAAATATATGTGTTAGAGCAAACCACAGTGGGATTCCACCAGCAGTAACAATAGCTGATGGATGACCACAGAGACCGTTGGCTTATTAGTATTTTGAACACATCAGCCACACAGTTACCATTTTGCAAATATAAAAAATAGAATAAAGAATAAAGAATAAAAACTGGCTAGGAGTTGCCAAACATCAATGGCCAGGGGATGAAAAATGAATGTATTTATGTCTAAGGTCTATTTTTGGTTTGTTTTGACAGGGTATTTCTGTGTACTCAGTGCTGCTGGATAGACCAGGTTGGCCTTGAATTCAGAGAGGTATGTCTATCTCTGCTCCCAAATGCTGAGGTTAAAAGCATGCACCACATATAACCCAGGTATACTTTCATATCTGGATTCTTTCTTAAACTTATTGAAAAGTCAAGTATTATTACATATTCCGAGGATGAGATAGAAAACTAGTTCTGAGTGGGCACTATGACGTGACAAAAAACAGCCATAACTTTAACATGTGAAGACACAAGTCAAGAGGATGGGATCTGAAAGGCCTTTACACGTTTCCAAGTGGCTAAGAGCTCTGCGATCTTTACAGTAATAAATATTGTAGGGCACGGCAGTCCACCGGGACTTCTCACTCATATGTTATTCCACAATGGAGGATCAAGGTGTCAGCTCCATTTAGAATCAGTGTGTGTTTGGCTTTTTAAAAGCTTTAACACATATTTTGAAAAAGCAATTAATATTTCTCAGGGAAGCAGAGTCACTTTGCTTCCCCTGCTCTCGGCTCGTGGTTTGAAGGAGGAACTGTGAGCTGCAAACACTATTTCTTCAGTTTGCATTCTCCCACTGGGTGACAGAACAGAAATATGACCTTGAGTGATCACTATTTTAGTGGGAAGTCTTTTCCATGTGGAGAGCCCTTTTCTGTAATAGTGGATTTCCTAGCTGGAAACACCTGTTCACAACTTAAAGGTTCCCCGTGATCTGCTTGTGAACCCAGGTGAACCACCTGAGGAGAGTCTGACATCATCACAACGTCATAAGAGAGCTTTGCCACCGCCTGTTTGAGAGTGGAACTGATAGGATTTCTCCTGCTATGATGTACGTATAAATATATGGGTGGCTAATGCCATGAGAAACTGAGTAACAAGAAGGTTGTGCAGGGCTGGAGAGGTAGCTCAGCAGTTAAGAGCTCTGGTTGCTTTTCCAGAGGACCCAGGTTTCATTCCCAGCAACCACATGGTGGCTCACAACCCTCTTGAACTTCAGTTCCAGGGGACCTGATGTCCTCTTCTGGCCTCTTCAGGCTTCAGGCATGCATGATGTGCAGACATACACTCAAGAGAAACAGCCATAAACATGAAATAAAAATAAAGAATCTGTGTGTGCATGTATGTGTGTTACAGATAATTTCTAGGTCACACACGCGCACACACACACACACACACACACACACACACACACACACACACGCACCCACACACAGGCACCCACACACTCACTTGTACATATAACCTGATGATTTCCGGAATACAAACCAGGTTGTCTTGATTGAGGTGCTGCTAGTCAAGGTCCTGGAAGATGCAAAGAAGCCCTGGATGTACACTAGTGACTAACCGCTCATGATGCAACAACAGGCAACAGTCATTTCACACCCTTGGACCTCAGTGGCTTTTTAAGAAAACAAAATAAAACCTGTGAGCACTTAAATTAAGATTTGTTTTGCACATATATGTATGCAGTCTAAAAGATTGCAGAGGAAGATTTCCATTTCTCACTGCTCTGGGGTCTCTCGGGTTCCCATTCTAGAAGTAACTACTATTTAATTCAGATGTAAAATTTCACTTCCAATGTTCCATGCTGAAATGTTGAATTCATTAACCCTCCTGAGTCCCTGCTATGTGGAAACTATTTAGAAATCAATAGACTATAAAGAACATGAGCTTGGGGTTGGGGATTTAACTCAGTGGTAGAGCTCTTGCCCAGCAAGCGCAAGGCCCTGGATTCAGTCCTCAGCTCTGGAAAAAAAAAAAAAAAAAGACAAAAAGAACATGAGCTTGGTCTAGAATGGAAAATGATAGCGCAGACACTTCACATTGGGTGATGAAGGCAAGAGCAAGTGTTTAAGAAGAGAGGAGAAAGTAGGAAGCAAGGAAGTGGAACGGAGTAAAAAGTGAGAGTGAGAACAAGCAGACAGCCTCAGACACCGCACCAAGTGCTCTCTGGCTCAGTCACAGGATCATGCACTTCTGGTGGTTATAAAAACTAAAGGTATTCACAGCTAGAAATTTCAGACACGGCGGGGAGGGGGGGATTACAAGGGTTTCCTGAGACCTCTGCAGGGCGAGAAAACCGTGGGTAAAAGAACCTTTTCCTAGGCATGCACACAGTCTTCATCTGAAATAGTTTGAAACACCTAAAGGAGATATTACCAACCGTGAGCTTGGCTGCTATTTCAGGCTTAACTTTGGGTGTTATGTGTCCACATCGATCCATATGTATGCAATTTTCCTTTTGAAACAGAGTGTCCCCGTATTGTCCCTCTGAGCTCAGGGGGACTCTTCTCTTTGGCCTCTGGAGTACCTGGAGCCATGGAGGCTCCATCGTGCTTTTCTTGGGCAGTTTTTTGTTTTTTTTTTGTTGGAGCTGAGGACCGAACCCAGGGCCTTGCACTTGCTAGGCAAGCGGTCTACCACTGAGCTAAATCTCCAACCCCTCTTGGGCAGTCTTAACCCTGAGCATATACAGAGTAACAGGCACTTTCCCCAAGTTAAACCAGGTGTAACACTCAAGATTCTGTTAACATGACAAAACCCAACTGCACTCTCTCTTGGTGTTGCCTAGGACAAAAAAGGTGTAAGCTGAAAAAGGTAATTTTCTAATGACTTACTAATTTGGCAATTCTTAAAAAACAACTTTGGGCTAAACAGAAGCTGCATCAGAGTCCCATATGTCAGCAACCTATGCCATGATGGGTTAGCTACAGTGACAAGTTCTCAGAGTCCCTCAAGGAAAGCTGAAGGCGAGCTAGCATGGCCAGAAGGAAAGCTCCATGTTACTTTATTCTGTGTTCACCAGCCCTGACCAGAGATCCTAGACAGCAGAGAAGTGTGGTAGAGTCAATGCTCTACAAAGACAAACCTAATACACGAAAGCACCACTGAGTAGGGGGCTGTAACACCTTGATCTGAATTGCTGGCTTTCCATAGGAAACATTCTGTGTAAACACATGCAGGTTTTTTCCCTAATTTTTAAAGATCATGTTTATGAATGTTTTGCCTGCATGCATGTGTGTGTACCATGTGTGTGCCTGGTGTCCTTGGAGTCAAAAGAGGGTGTTAGATCCCCCAGAACTGGAATTATAGATGGTTGTGAGTCACTATGTGGTGCTATAAACTGAACCCAGACCCTTTTCAGGGACAGCAAGAGGCTTTAACAGACAAGCCATCTATCCAGCATGCAGTTTTAAAAGAATGACAGAAAACAGAACTTGAAACAGTCCACAGAACATTTGTCGTTCACAAAGGAACAACGACCACAGTAAAAAGACAAACCTAATAGAGGGAAGTTTGGGGCTTGAGTGGAGTAATGGTGCTAGGGATTTGGTCAGACATCGGATCGCTTAATGCTAAAAAGCCACATGTGTGATCGGGAATCAGTGATTAAGCTCTGTGGCCGTAAAACACAGTGTGAAGGGATGACTTGTGTCCTCAAAGACCCTTTTGTTTTTTAAAAAGAATTCCATTTATTTCTGCATATATTGTGGGGTATATGAAGGTGGGAGATGACCCCCTCCATCATGTGGGTTCTGGAGAACAAACTCACTGAGCCATCCTGCTAGCCCAAAGAGGTTACAAGGCATCACTTGCCCCTTTCCCAGGGGGCAAGCAGAGGCTGGATCCTAAGGTGAGCAACGAGACAATGGAGGGAGACCCACCTCCATCCCCATGGCCTCCCCTTCTCCTTGCCTAGACTTTACTTTTTCGTGAGGCACAGTGATCTTGATCACGAATCCTACAGGCCCTGGTCCACAGAACAATGAGCCTCATCCTTGTCCTTTCGTCTGCCCTTGGATCACACCACAGACTCCACTTACTCGAGTCAGGTTTTCACTGTGGCTCCTGACTGTATGGAAAATGCCAAATCAGAAGTGTTATCTAAAGGCTCCACTCAAATCTAGGTATTTGGGTCAATGAAATTTGAAAAACTCACAAGCTGTTCATTAAAGTCATGATTCCTGGAAGTCACCAGGAGGGTTTCATAGTTGATACAGAAACTTCCCACCCAAAGTTCCAAAGACACAATGCTCTATCTTACACCATCACCCTGAAAGCTTCTTAAATACGGTGAAGAACAACACAAGCAACACCTTTATTTCATTCATTCATTCATCTATCTATTTATTTTGTCTATTTGTTTGTTTGTTTATTTGGGAGGGGTCCTCCATGGACAACTGAGCCCCAGTACTCTGAATATAATCTTTTGTGTAATAGGAAGCCACCTTTATAATACCCAAAATATTATAGGTTCAGGTCAAGAACTCCAGACCATATTGATTATATCTCCAAGGAGGAAGGACTCTCCAGCATCGTCTGTATCCACCCTAACAGGGATGGCTTGTAAGTGTCTGTGACACGAAGAATTTCATTCCTGTCAGTGCCAGGACCAGAAAGCCAATGACCAGTCAGGTCTGTCAGTTGTTGCCCGAAGCAACAAGGACAAGATGGGAATTCATCGTTCTGGAATGTCATCTGCCAGCTGCGTTCACACATTTTCACCACCTGAATAACTGATTCTCCTGACTCCCTCATGGCTCATTTCAGCACACATGATTTTGAAATGAATATTTGATCAGGTAGGGCAGAAAGAGATTTGGACTTATCTGAGGTGTCACCATAATGCACTTTTAATAATTCCAAGTATCAGGAGCAAGGTGTCTTAGAATTTCTTCTTGGGATATTTGAGAAATGGACCTGTGATCCTAATTAAGGAAGATTAAACGAGATAAGACACTCAAAGACACTTAGCACAGTGTTGAGTGCTTAGAAATAAATACTGTGTCCTGACAGCATTTCCTTCTGTCCATTGGCAAAGATCCTACAATATCTCACAGAGCCTGAGCTACTGTGAGATGAGGGTCTCAGGATGGCAGGGGAACATGAAAAATCACCCCCCCTTTCCAATGTCTAATTTTATCAAAACTGAAAGCCATCATCCAAACCTAGGGAGAAAAAAGAGAGAGAGTTGGTGCCTTTAGACTGCTTCTTTCTCCCCACAGCTCCTGGAATCATGCATTGATGATGTTCAGAAGTTCAGGAAAACTCACAGCCCTTCACATACTCCTTTGGAAAAACTCCTTGCTGGCGTTATCTGTAAGGAGTACATGGCTTAGACAGCTATTGGCGACCATCAACTTCTCAGACGTGGCTCCTTTGTTTCTGTTTCACCCTGTCAGTTTTCTAAGTTTCTTACTGGTTTTTGAAGGTCTCATTCTTTCAACTCCCTTGGTCTGATCCCTTCAATGGCTGTTTGTTCTGCTTTCTAAGGCAGAGTTTCTTAGTTACTGTTCTATTTCTGTGAGGAGACACCATGACCAAGGCAACTAAGAAAATAAAGCATTCAGTTGGGGCTTGCTTACAGTTTCAGAGGCTGAGTCCATGACCGTCATGGTGAGGAAATGTTGCAGCAGACAGGTAGATATGGAGCTGGAGTAGTTGTGAGCTTACATCTTATTCATGTAGACAGCAGTGAGACTGGGCCTGGCCTGGGCTTCTGAAACCACAAAGCCTACCCCCCAGTGACACACCTCCTCCAACAAGGCCTCACCTCCTAATTCTTCCCTCAAAAGTTCCATCAATTAGGGGCTAAGTATTCAAACATATGAGGCTATGGGGGTCATTCCCAATCAAACAACCACACAGAGTCTCATGTAGACAAGGCTGACCTTGAACTCCTGACACCCAGCCTAAGCCTCCCAATTCATAGGCATGTGCCACCATGCCTGGCTCAATGAAATATCTCTAATAATATGCTTTTGAGTCACAAAATATTACTCTGGCTCTTTTTTAAATTTTGTCCATTTTCTTCAAACATTACAAATATGATACCAATTCCCTCTAACAAGATTCTATTTAATGGTGAAATGTTAACCCTTCACACCATAGGACTGAGACAACCATGCTCAGCATCACTATTTCTGTTGAGCAGTGACATGGAAATCTAAGCAAGTTTGAAGAGGAAAATAGAAAGAATGGGGAGAAATAAAATTAACTTTGCTGATAACACACAGTGAAAATTACAAAAAATTCTAGTGGGATTAAAAAAACAATCAAATGTCATCTGAATTGCGGCAGAAATGACTAAGTTGATTATGGATGTGTATGTGTATTTGTGTAAGCACATACCCAGCAGTTTTTGTCAGATTCCCTTTGTGCTAATCCACACACTCGCCCCAAACAAGCTTCATCTATGCACCTTACACAAGTCAGCATTTAAACTATTAATATAATTATTAGACCTGAGGTCAATAAAATCTTTTTCAACAGTTACCCTATGTAGCCTGGGCTGACCTTGAACTCACAGCCCTCTGCCTCCTGATGGCTATACTACCAAGCCTGGCTAAAATCCTTATGGATAAAAACAAACGGCCTTTGGCTGAACCACATCAAGGAAAGTTGGTCACATTCCTGGCTGTGGCGGGAAGGACAGAGCGCTAATACCATCCTCAAAGTTGGGAGATTCTCTGTTGATTTGACGCTGACAACCTTAGCTTCAGCATGAAGCTAAAATCCTACCAGTCGCCTTTCCTCCCTGATGACATTAAATTCTTCTGTCCCATTTTTTGACAGGAACAAATACATAAAATTCAGAACAGCACCAATTTGGTCATTTGGAAAGTACTGCATCTTTCCTGAACACTGACATCCTTTACTATATGATATGAAAAAATACATTAGTTATTATTATCACACATCTAAGTATTGGGGTCCTGTGAGATACAAAGTTCTCAATTTTCCAATATTCGGTAGAATGCTCTAGTTTTATTATTGAAAAAAAAAAACCAATATCATTGTTTCCCTCAAAGTGACAGGAACATTGTATATATTTATTTTTAAAAATCACCTAAATATCCACACACTGCCACCTGGTCTTTCACAGTTAGAATGGCATTCCTCAAAAACACTTGCCAGGTCAGAGTACAACTCTAATAATTGCATCACTGTGGTAGTTGCTTTCTGCCAGTTCAGTCCTGCACTAAGTAGTGAACACCTGCAAGAATGTCAAATCATGAACCAAGATGTGTAAAATACATGTGTGAAATGACTGTAATTACGTAAAGCTCTATAGGGGCAAAGCTAACTATGGTGACTGAGGTCCCCATACACAGGAGTCCACACTGACTGAAGTACAGTCATGGACACCGGGGCCTAGCTACATTGTCCAGGCTGCCCTCAAACTCACAGGTGCAAGCAATGCTCCCGCTTCAGCCTCATAAGCTGCTAAGAGGACAGGCACACGTAGGAAATGCAGTCATTCTGAAATCACTACTACAGTCCCCCTCAGACTTGGGTTAGCCATTCTTGTTCCTGCTAGCACAAGCTTCCAGAACTTCTTTTCTCAGGAACAAACATTTTCATTTGGATTATTTATTTTAGCTTTTCTGCGACAGTCCCCAAATATATCCAGAGGAATGTGAGGAGCCCAGGCTCCAGCCTGCTGTCTGGATGAGGTCTCAGCCTGTTCTTTACTTGCCTGAGGGACTCGCTGTGCTTCAGAGAGGGGTTTCGTTTGCTTCTAATGTACAGATGACACCTGTAAGCATGAGCCTCTCAGGCTCTAGGACACAATTTACAATAGCGTGACACTTAGAATTTAACAATCACGTCACAAAGACAAATGGAAGAGTTTCTAATACTGCCCCACGCACTGTCCCTGTACCACTGCTATCGTGGGCTTCCAGCTACACAAACATTGCGCCTTCCTTAGGGTCAAAGTGGAGTTCATGTTTTGTTTTGTTTTGACCTAGTCTCAGAAACTTACTTTTAAATTTTATATGAATGGTAGGTGTTCAAAGGATGAGAACAGATTTAATGCCCACACTCTAATTAAAAATGCTAATCTTAATAACTGAGTTTGGATACTCTCCTCTTCACAGAGGCTGTTCACAGATCAGCACTGCGCCTTCTTTTAATTTTGCCCCTTTCCTTAATCCTCTTATTGCTCCAACAATAGCTTTGAAGACCCAAGGGACAAGTCTAGGGTTTTCGTCACTTTATAATCACAAACAATATCCGGAACTGTGTGACTTGAAAGACTTATCATTTATTACCTTCATATTTCTAAAGAAGATTACATATTTTCTATCTGGGAATTATTTAGGAAGTAACTTAAATACATCCCTCTCAAGGAAAGAGAAATCCAAATTCTACACAGAATTCTCATTTTCCACTTGAGGCTGCAGAAAACAGTGAAGTAGGACCATGAACTTACAGACCATGAACATGAATATCACAGCTTCTCCCAGCCAGTTTTAGTTTTATGACTACAAAGCTGCACCATTGCAAACTGAATACTCCTTCCCATCAGCACCTCTGATAGCCTAAGACTGTGGTGGCTGAGAAAGTCTACCTCCAATATGAATGGCAACTGTAGATCAAGTTACAAGTTCTGTCTCCTCCACATGCAGATCAGGAATGTTTGTCCTCTAATCTCAGTCCTTTGAATTCTGTTGATAGGCATTGATCTCTATGGCAAAAGGCAAACCAGGACACACTCAGGGTGACCTGGATCTCCAGTGGCTCTTCAATTATTATGCAAAAGCAAGGTAACATGACACTTTGCTATCTTAAGGATAGGAAGCACAAACCAAAACTTGCAGGAAAGCAAGTGGGTGAGGTGGTGGGTGTCTGTTCCCAGCATCAGGAAGGCTGAGGCAGGATGGCTGGAGCTACATGGGAAGACTGACTCAGGGAAAAAAGGAAAAAAAAAAAAAAAATGGAATTGGGGAACTAAGTTCAAATGATACACCAGCTGCTTCCTCTTTAGAAGTCCTATATTTCAGTTAAAATACAGGAATAACAGTATTAGGTACAAACAATGAGAAAAAAATTAAACTAATGCTTTGTCTAAAAATATTACATATGATTCAAAAATACAGTTTTTTAAATTATTTGAGTGTATATAAAAGTGAGCAATGAGCTCAGGGCCTATTTGTTTTGGGTAGGCTGTGCCTTAGGGAAAATTTTCAAGAATGGTGTTCCCTTCATCTTGAGACTAGAATATCTCACAATCACTGAAGCTCCAAATTTAGGCAACCCAGTGTTTTTATTTTGCATCATCAGAGCTAAGATAAAAATAATGTCTACTTATCAAATATCTATGATCAGCTGAGAAACTGAAATGCACATATTTGCAGAGATAGTAGCTGAGGACATAGACTTTGCCTTGTGCATCGACCAGTAAAAGTTAACAGCGTGCATGTGCATGCATGTGAGTGAGTGAGTGAGTGTGTGTGTGTGTTTATGTGCATTCTACACACATCGCTACATGAAGGAATGAAATGGCAATTAACAACGGGTAAGTTATGAAAGATCTTTTTTGTTCAACAGAATAATGTCACACTAACACACAGATAGCTAAAATAAAAACTCTTCATACAAGGCTTTAAAACTTTTCCCTATTTTATTTTGTGTGTATGGGGGTTTGGCATGTACCACGAGTGTGCCATGTCTGCAGAGGCCAGAAGAGAACACTACATCCCCTGGATCTAGATTTACAGAGGGTTTTGAGATGCAGTGGGTGTGCTGGGAACTGAACAAGTGCTCCTAACAGAGCTAAGCCATCTTTCCAACATCCAGAAACAAGGTTTAAATAAAATATTTTCACTTTGAAATTTATTCTGTGTCTGAGAATGTGTGTGTGATATGTATGTATGTATGTATGTGCTATATATGTATATAAATTCTCTGACGGGTAATTTATATATGTACACACACACACACACACACACTAAATTTTATTTCACTATCTTTGCAAAATTTTTAAGTATAAAAGGATTACCACCACCACAGGGTTAGACAGAGGAGGTTCTGCCACCAAAACTGAAGGACAGCTATAAAATATGCCAAAGGGAAAGTGGGAAGACAGTAGTACATGAAGCAGTACAGAATGGACCAAGGAAGTGCAGAACAACGAAGCCTAAAAAAGGAGATCCCACATCGGGAATTTTCTCTCAGCAACTGGTCACCAAACGTCATCCGAATACATGGGCCACAGTGAAAACATTGCTTCCTGGTTCAGGGACAACTTCAATGAACGTTTTACTTTTGAAAATGGAATCTGTTAGAATTACCGCATTAACTTCTTTCCACAGAGAACTACAATCATTTAGTCTCATTTTGTTAAACATTGGGAGAATAGTGATTCAGTTAACAGCAGTGACCTGATTAAAGCAGACGGAAGCTGGATAACAGAATATTATCCATTCAACCAAACAACACAGACTCCTCATCAAGAGATCCAAACCATGTGAGAGGGAGCTGAAGAGAATTACCCACGAGAGTCCAATTCCTCGTGACTAAGGCTTCTCTGCTCAGAGTTAGAGCAGCACACACGTTTACTGTCCTGGATAGTTCATAAAGGAAACATGGATTTCAGGAGGAAAAATGGCATAAAATAAATAAATAGTAACAGAGCTCGGCCAGCAAAAAAAAAAGAGTCCCTTCTCTACCCAAAATGTTGGCAGTTTCAGAGGTTAAAGGCCACAAAGCAACAACCCACAAAACCTTAGGCTGCACCTTTGATAGGGATGCAAGCAGATCAAGTGTGATTCTACTCTATTACTCAAAAGTCAAATTAAATTCTGTTTTTTTTTAAAAAACATACACAATGGATTAAATGGTTTACTGAACTTTCTCCTTATTCATGAAACAACTTAACCTAAAGCTAAAACTGTTCTCTGATCAATATAATATGCATTATTACTTCAGAATACCATCTCAAATACACCTGACACACAGCAACCACTTTGGCAGCATGCATTACTAGTGCCTAATTGTTTGACAGCGAAATTAATAATATTGTAGAGTTTAAGAATTTATTAAAAGCCTAATAAGGCCTGAACATAATAATGAATAAGTACTTCAACACGGTAAGCAGTGATTTCAGACCAGCTCCCTGTTGGCGCTACCCAAATGCTTGTTCCTTACTGATCTCAAAAGTCCCACTTGGGCTGGAGAGATGGCTCAGAGGTTAAGAGCACTGACTGCTCTTCCAGAGGTCCTGAGTTCAATTCCCAGCAACCACATGGTGGCTCATAACCATCTGTAATGAGATCTGGTGCCCTCTTCCTGTAGACATGCATGCAGACACAACACTGTATACATAACAAATAAATAAATCTTTAAAAAAAAAAAAAAAAAAGTCCCACTTGATGCAGGGGAGCCAGGAGAGAGCTCACCCAGGTCCCTGCCTGTTGCAGACAACAGCCATATTTATCAACTTCTAGCAGAAAAACAAGAATGTATATGCTAATCAAAGACCCTACATTACAGTGGAGGTATAGGTATGGATATAGACAGCTTGATACGACCTGAAGTGTAATCAATTGACCAAAATAAGTACCTAACTCGGAACTAAGAAAATACACGAAGCCCATGCACTTTGAGACAGAATCAGGCAGCAGTCTTGTAATGGGTTCTGCTCTTTCACAGCTTAAGCCTCAATCAAATCAACTGTTTGTGAGGATTTTGAAACCGCCACAGATTAAAATCTGTTCTAATTTAACTCTTCAACTACTGCGGAATTATTGATAAATCCACCGGGACAGAGTTTGGGGTCACACCCATCCTGTGAGATCTTCAGATGTTCCCCACATGTGGCAACACTGTGTGCACCATCATTCTCCCTTTCTACACTCATCTTGGACACAAGAAAGCGAATTATCACAACCAGCTCAGTGACTCACCAGGCTTTGCCGAGAACATCTCCATAATACAAATGAAGCCACCAGAGCCAAAGAGTCACTAAGGAGTCATGTTCCAGAAATTAATGCTACACATTCACAGGCTGATTGCAAGCTTAGGAAATTAAGAACTGTAGGAGACACACCAGGGTTAAGCTGATGAATTTCTCAGCTCCGTGAGGCTATCTAAGATAGCACATTTGGACTGCCTCTGCCGCCACAGACCAGGCACTTTGATACTCCACAGGTCGAGTAAATTGAATCCATATATTGTATTTATGCTCTCTGTCAAGGTTGCTGCTTGACATTTCAAGTGATCAAAGGCAAACAGTCATCAACCCTGTAGCCTTCAATACTATGTTCATTACATTTAATCAAGGGCCGGCTCCACCTTCCCACTCAGCAACACTAAGAATGTCTGAATACATGGCAGTTTTCTGTAGCAAATAGAGGCACACTACTGTATAAAGACATGAAAACCTCAACCAACAAAACAGCAGAGGAAAGAAAATGAGTCTCATCCTCTCTAGTGTGTAAGAAAATCAAACCTAAAAGCCGAGGAATGCTCTGTAAGCACCCTACCTGAGGCAGCATCAATCACTGTGGAAACTCCCCTTCGATCAGAGACTGGACGAGATGACCCTGGCATGCTGACTGGGTCAGAGCGGACCGGCTGGATCCTGCAATGCAATTTCATTTAGTTCACATATGTTACTGGCATGGAAACTGTCACTTCCTACAACAGACCTTAAATCAGGAATACTGGAATGGCTTAATCCATTAAAGAACCATACATTCTAAAACCAGACAAAAAAGGAGCTACAGTCCTGAATGCCTACACAAGGCCAAAGCTCTAAACACATAACATTCCCACCTTACCAGGCACACTCTAACTTCTTCTTATTAACTTGTGTTGTTCAGTGGATTAAGAAAGGAGTTGAGGCCGGGCGGTGGTGGCGCACGCCTTTAATCCCAGCACTCGGGAGGCAGAGGCAGGTGGATCTCTGTGAGTTCGAGGCCAGCCTGGTCTACAGAGCGAGATCCAGGAAAGGCGCAAAGCTACACAGAGAAACCCTGTCTCGAAAAACAAAACAAAACAAAACAAAAAAAAAGAAAGGAGTTGAAAAGGTAAAATTGGAGTAAAAAAAATGAATAGAATTGGAAAAGAAGGAAAATACAGTGAAAATTCTGGCTTTTCCAAAGCATACATATGAACATTTCATGAACAGCATCAGAGCTGAGTACAACAGAAGACAGCAATGATACAGCCTTGCTGTCCTGGAACTCTCTCTGTAGACCAGGCTGGCCTGAAACTCACTGAGATCCTCCTGCCTCTGCCCCCCCCCCCCCCCAGTGTTGGGATTAAAGGTGTGTGCCACTACATCTAGCCATAATTTAAATATTTAAGACACTGTCATGTTGTCATTACTGTTGTTTTATTAACAAGGATAAGAGAGGATAACCAGGCTGTGTTGTGCTGCAGAAGTCAACCAGAGCAGTTACTGAGCAACTTCCATAAGATTATCAAACACTATATAGTAACGAATTTAGGCCTCAGCAAAACTGGTTTATTACATACAATATGAAGGAGCTCAAGAAGGATAATGTATAAATGCTGAGTCTCCAGTTGCTTTAGAACAAATACTATTAAGACAATAACTACAATTGAAAGATCTAAGTCCCAGGCAGTGAGAGGGAACAATGTATGCACTTTTGGTAATTCACACAATGAGATTTTTACTGAACATTAACAGTATGCATAATTTTATTTCAGGAGCAAGTTGAAATGAAATGTAAAATATGAGATATGTTTACAGATACAAGCTACTCATGAACTGCTACTAAGGAAAACTAAGGTTCAGAATGAGATGTCAAAGGTAATAAAAGTGCAGAACAAGAAGATGGGAGATGCAGTCAGTGACAGCAGCATATTTGATGGTGGCCAATAAGATCCCACTATATAGTGACATGGCTATCACAGTTTGTGCAAGTTGATAATAGAATGTTCATGCAACAACACAATCATCACACAATTTCTCACTAAGCAATACACGACTGTGCACATCAGACAGGCTTCTCTTGGAACTAGGCAACATCTGGATCTGTTCAGCTATGCAGACCAGGCTGGGCTTGAAATCACAGAGATCTACTGCCTTTGTGCTGGGATTAAAGATAACCGTACCCTTAGGATTAAAGATAACTGGGCAACCATGCCCAGTACTATACCAACCTTAATGGTATAATATGGGGAAAAGGACAGTGAAATCAACACAAAGGATGAGCTGAGATTTAAAAAGAAAAAAAGTCCTTCATAATTTTAAAGAAAAGGTCCAATGAATGTCCTGCCATCTGACCACTGAGGCCAGTGGGACACACCCAAGGGGAGAGCAGCTGAGCCAGCGTGGAGAACTGAGATAAGGGGACTACTGACTAGCTGCTAGACTCAATCATAACGGACACTGAAGGATGATAAAATTAAAACACGCATTTCTCATTAAAGCTGAGTCTTCTTCTGTAAGCCAGGCTGGCTTCAGACCTTCCTACTTCAGCCTCTCAAGTGCTGGGAATACAGGCATAATTGGTTAGAAGTTAAAGTCTTCAGCAAGATTGTAAGCAAGTCTATTTGTTCAAACCCTAAAGTGCAAATTACAAATACAATCAAAACAAATATATAAACTTATATCTTGGATAAATATATTTCATATCAACAAACAATGCAACACTCTAGTTAATCAATCGTAAGCAATTTAAAGTTAGATTAAAACAATATTAGGAGCTCTTTTGTATTTAAAAAGGAAGGGGTCTTTAAGAAAAACTGAAAGAATTTTGAAAATGTAGAGTTGTTTAAAAAATAAATTGTTATAAAATATTAGAAGGACTGTATCTGAGATGCCCAGTGAAAGCTGCATGAAGCTAGAGGGTAGACTACGCATGTAGGCACTACGGATGCTTTCACATGACAAAAAGCGGGGGCTCCCACAGCACCTGGTGATGGTGACTGGTGAAAAGTGGTAGGATCTTGTGCATTTCACAGAGAGAATAAATAGTTTAGAGACAAAGGTCTCCTGCTTTAAAAGTTTTACTACTGATACTTACATAATCATGTGATGCTGTAAACAGGAATCACTAAAGGATAGCCTTGACTACTTAAGTTAGCCCATGTTTAATAACCAGCAACACTGAATGTGGTCCAGCAGTCTACATTCACTGTCTGCCGTCTCGGGGTCATGCTTAAAGACTGTAACAAAATGATGTTCAAGAAGGAAGTCACTGAAAGCAAACTAAGCTCACAGAAAGATGAGCACTAGACAGGGCTTAAACTAGGACTTCGGAAAGCCAGGCGGTGGTGGTGCACGCCTTTAATCCCTGCCTCAAAAAACAAAACAAAACAAAAAACCAAAACAACAACAACAAAAAAAAAACCCCCAAAAAATAAAACCTAGGACTTAGGAGAAAACTTCATCCCTAGGAAGCACACTAAAACTACATCAAGGCCTGAGGATGTAGCAGCATGGCAGAGCACCCGCCCACCATGTACAAGGCCCCAAGTTCTGCCTTTAGCACTATGGAAGGGAGGAAGTGGCGTGTGGGGGGCGGCGGGGGGAGGCAGAGGGAAGGAACAAAACAAAACAAAAACAAGGAAGAAAAGAACAAAACACTTAGTTAAGCTAGTGGTACATGCTTACAATCCAAGTATTTGGAAGACAGGAGAGGAGGGATCACAAGTTCAAAGCCAGCCTGAGCTTTATAGCCAGAACATGTCAATAAAAAGAAAAATTAAGTATCGGTGGAGCAAAAGCAAAACCATAAAAACAGAAGACTAAGGACCTTATTGAAAGCATAGATGGCTTCTATAGTGCCCATTAGGGAATAGGGTTTCAAATTTCCAGATATATTCTGGGATAGAAATGGCATGACTCCATGAACATATGTGGCAGGAGAAAAGATATGTGAGGAATGGACCTAGACCAAGTGTGCTACATCACACCTATAACCCCGGCATCCAGCAGGAGGCTGAGGCAGGAGGACAATCATGGGTTCAAAACCATCCTGACTACACAGTGAATTCCAGAACAACCTGGGCTGCAGAATCAGAACCAGTCACTAAACAAACAAAATTTTAAAAATTAAGAAATAAAAGAAACCCTGGGTTCTGGCTTTAGCAGTAGATCTGAGGAGTCAGAAAGGATTGGGAATGAGAGAAAGAGTTTCTGTCCAGACAGTGAAATAAATGCTCAATGCTCTCTAGACACCACCACAAGAAAAGTCAGGTGGGCAAGTGGCATCATTTACATCCCAGCCCTTCTATGCATAGTTCCCAGTTCCAAACCGAGTGCCTGGCATGCACACAACAACTACATCCTGCCTTTAAAGAATGAAAAAATTTTCGAAAGCCTAATCTAGCCGGGCAACCATTTTGGTTTTGTTTTGTTTTGAGACAAGGTCTCTCTTATGTGGTCCTGGCTGGGTTTAAAATCACAGAGATCAAACCAGCTCTGTTGAGTACTATGATTAAAGGCATGCACCATCACACCCAGCTTGATTTTTGTTATTGTTTTATTTTTATAAATTTTTATAATTCTTTTATTTTATGTACATTGCTGTTTTGCCTGCGTGTATGTCTGTGTGAGGGTGTCAGATCCCCTGGCACAGGAGTTACAAATAGTTGTGAGCTGCCATGTGGGTGCTAGGAATTGAATTCAGGTCCCCTTGAAGAGCAGTCAGTACTCTTAACTGCTGAGCCATCTCTCCAACCCTGGTTTTGTTATTTTTTTAAAAACAATTTTTATTGCTGCTGACAAAGAATAAAGGTATATTTCATCATGTGATTAGAATATAATTTCCCATAATTTTATTTTTAAAAATATACAATACATAATAGATATCTAAAAATTTTGCAAAGGGTGTTCTTATGGCCTTGAACTCACAAACCACCCATCATAGCCTCTTGAATGCTGGGATTAAAGATGTGTGCAATTATACCCAGTCAGAGCTTATTAACAGACTGATTTTTTTCCTGATGGAGGCTGACTGGACTCAGCCTCAGCCATATGAGGAAACCCTTTAGCACTCAGCCATATCCCAGTCCTAGAATTCTTTTAAAAGAAAAGACAAGTAAAATGGAGATTGTATTACATTAAACTGAGCCCTTCAGTAGCTACTGGTGTCTGTTAGACAGACAAATTAAATGCTATGCAAATGCTAGGCTCCAAAATTTAAAAATAACTAAATTGCATCACAAAAATCAAGATGAAAAACATATATTTTAGATATGTATATAATTCTGACATATAAGAAGCAGAGAGTACCTGGGAAGAACCAGGCCACAAATTACAAATGAATCTCACTAACACTCCGTCTTGCATGATGCAAGGTAATGAGAAAGGCACAGGTGAAGAAAGATGAGGAAAGGCACATTCACCATATCAACAAAGACCCATAAACCTCTGGTATTAGCAAAAAGGCATTTCAGAAGGATTGGTTGCATGTGCTCAGCCCCTGAGTGACGACAGGTAACATGGAGTCAACACCAGGATTCTGAGTCAAAAGGAGAAATGTGAACACTGCACAGGACACATGTTTCAAAGGAAGACATCAATCCTGACTTGCAAGTAACCTCCTGGTTTTCTATCTCTTCTTACCTGAGACTGTTGAGATCTAGATCATCTGTATCAAAATCCAAGAGTGGCTGTGGTGTGTCGCTAGGACCGTGAGATTGCAACACAGACGAACTAGATGATATGACCGTAGTCTGGCCTGAGGGGTGGATGGTTTTAAATTGGAACTGGGGACCCATCCACAGGCGTCTGTGGGGTCCAGTGTGTGTCACAATTTCAACCTGAAAAAGAGACGGAATTGTGGTTTTGATATATTATGGCCTGCAGAGGTCACGTCACAAGCCCTGCACCTCTTCTTAAACCCACCTTCCCTTTTAGTGACATAAAGACAGAGAGAGCACCTGGAGCAAAAATATAATCACAATCATCACCTACATGGACATTCCTGTTCTCACAGGGGAATTAATTTGGTTCCCAGTATACACAACCAGTGGCTCAAATGGCTTAGAAGTCCAGGTCTAGGGGTGCAGTACTCCTTTCTGAACTCTCAGAGAACCCCAATACACATACATATGCACATAATTTAAAGTAAAATCTTAACCCAAATTGCTTCCTGCAAGAGCTATAGTGTAACAAAAGTCCCAATACCAGGGATGAGAAGCGCTCTTTGGCATGGTTGGTCAGGGTTGTCAAAGCCTCTCAAAACACTACAGAATGCTGCTATTGCCCTTGCTTATGCAAGTCCCTATTGCTGAAGATGCCATGCACTTCAGACCCAGGAGCCAAGGACTCGACAGCATCTGACCTGAAAGCCTCCTACCTGGGAACTAGCTTTCATGATAGTAGAATTTGCCATGCAAGCTTCCAAAGGAGGGAAGCAAACCAGCTCTGGCACCTATGAACCACAATGACCAGCAAGGCACCAAACACTCAGGGCACAACAGCAGTACATATGCCTTCGTGGTAAGCAACAGCTCTCTAATTGGACCAAGACCTGCTCCACAAGAGGAAAATCACTCCGTACTGGAACCCTAGCTAACTACTGGAGACTAATATGGTAATGGATCTTGGAGAAGAATCTACAGCCTCCACTTTACTAAGGCAGCATAATCTCTACTATATTCTCAAGAGCTATCATTCTGTCCACAGATTAGTTCTTACCCCTCATCATCTCTTTGAAACAGATAGAGACCATTACAGAAAACTATAACCAATCAAAATGCATAGCTGTGGAGCCCAGTCTCAATGAATGTACCTACAACATATTCCTACATCTAAGTCTCAGGGATGATTGTGGAAGAGGGGACAGAAAGATTTGAAGAACCAGAGAGATAGGAAGTTTGTTGTGAGATCAAGTCTCCTAGAAATGTCTGAGAAGGTGTACCCATGAAGTCTCACAAACATGGATGCCTAAACACAACTAAACAGGAACATGTTCCCAAGAGACATGCTAATAGGGAAGGGGGCGTGCTCACAGAGCCCCAGCCACAGACAAAGACCTGCAGGCAACTAGGAATGCTGAGGGGAGAAAGGGTCTTTCCCAGGAGAGGGTACACAAACTGGCTATCCAGTACCAAATGGTCAGCCTTGAAAATACACATAGACTGTTATACTGAGCAGGTTGTAATCATCTATTTAGGAATAAACACGCGCACACACACACACACACACGCCACCATCACCATGAAATAAAGAGAAAAAGACCATGAATTTTAAAGAAAATGGGGGGGGTGTGTGTACATAGAAGAGTTTGAAAGGAGGAAAGAGAAAGGGGAAATTATGTAATTATATTATAATCTCAAGAAAAATTTAACCCAAAATTGTAGAAATGTACATATATCAACATACACACAACATATGCACCATATTGTGTATCTAAAACCCAAAAATTCCATGAAAGCGAATGGGATTGTAGAGTTGAAAACCTGACTTGTCTACCCCATGGAACTAGCATGAGCTCCTTAGGGACTGACTGCCTTTGTAAACCCAACAAGGTCAGTATTGACCACAACGTGGGCACGCAATGGGAGCAACTAAAAACTGTTCTTTCAAGCTCTTGAAAAATGTGCAGTTGTTCTTAGCTCTATAAAGCTAAGATAAGGTCCCAAATAATTTCACAAATGAAGCTGCTTTCCTTGTATAACACAATAGTATATTTATGTTGCTTCCAAGTGTTCTCACATCTACTTTTTACATAATTTTTCAAGATTTATCTTTATTTATGTGTTATGTATCTGTGTGAGGGTATGTCACATGTGTGCAGGTGCCCAGGGAGTCCAGATGATAGCATGGGATCCCTAGGGGCCAGACTACAGGCAGCTGTGAGTCTCCCAGTGTGGGAGCTGGGGACTCCATGCACTTAACCACTGGGCTGCCTCTCCAGCCCAAACATCTATTTTTCAATAAAGCAGCTATTATGTTTTCTTTCATGTAACTGATACTTGATCAAAATGTTTTCTCAACTGTCATAAACATTGACAAAGGGTTTTACACACAGTAAAACAGTAGTTTGGAAGTTTTATAAGCATCACGCTCCATGGAAGGGGTGGAGTGCTGCCAGGATTATACTCAATACTATGAGAAAAAAGAGACAGAAGACAGGGGACCCTGAAAAGGACTCCGCAGACGATCCTTTTGAAGAACAGCTTGTGCAAATCTTCAGCAAAAGTCAACTATACTTCCCCCAGCCTTGCCGGTGCTGTATCCACCTCTGTGCAAAAAGGCTTTATCAAACTGGCTTCCCACGTGCCTCGAGTCCTGCCCTCATTCTTTTATACTTAATTACATTTCTCAGATTGCAGTGATTAAGTCTTAACAAAACACAACTGACAAAGTTCACAGAGTGCAAAGGCATGTGTGAGTTCGAGAGGGCCCAGGCATGCTGGTCTGGGAAGGATATTCACATGCCCACTAATGACAGGGAGAAAACACTTAGATCAAGGACAGTGATTTCTGATTCTCAGAGTTGCATTTGGCAATGTAAATTAGGCCACAGATAAAGAATTGTGTATATTTTAAGCTCAAAACCATCAGTGTCACAGAGCCGAGAGGTAAACATATGCCTGTGCAATTTCACTGAGGCGATAGCCAGATGTTGCTGTATTCCCGTTCCTGTTGTGTGCAGGACAAACATATTGCATGCACTTTCACCCTGACAGCACACATTACCGCTTCTTCTGAAAGCAAGGCTGAAGTGAGGGACAGTGGGTGCTTTGCCAGCACTCCTGGACAGAACGAGTGCACAGTGGGTTTCTTTTTTCTGGATATTAGCAGGCGAGGAAGGACCTCAGCATGTCAGGAGACGGACTGTCATTACGGAGCATTCCGTGAGCATTGTTGGGTGTTGGAATAAACACACATCAAGCAGGAATGGTTTGTTCCTCCAGTTTCTAGGGCCACTGCAGCTTTTCAGGCTACCCTCCCTGAGAACATCACAAAGGGTCCCACTTCTCTGAGGCACCTGTCTGATAAAGGCTGCCAAATGGGTAATGCGAGACAGGTCATTAACCTCACCAAATGATGTCAGGCTGGAGGCAGACACGACAGCATCTATAATGAAGTCCCTGTAATCGCCCCACTGTGAAATCTGCCCAAGCTGCTTTAAAATGAGAGCGCTTCACTTGAAGACAGAGCCACATAGTAAGGTGAGGGGTGACTAGGTGAAGCTGTTTCAGGAATGGCCACCAGTAACAGCGTGGCCTGGGTGAAACCAGAAAAGAAATTCCAGCAGGAACTGGAAGAAAGCAATGCTGAACTTTCCCAATGAAAGCATTTGGACATTCTGTGTGCCCAGAATCAAAGCAAACATTTGCACAAGCACAGATAATATCAATGAAGGATATATGTAAAATGTACAAGGAAAATATATGTGTGGATTCCTGGAACAATATTTCTAAGACATTCTTAATAAGGAAATACTCATAATTCTGGTGACTCACAAAGAGTTACCAATTATCTCCATTTTCCTATAAGGAAAAGAATAGAATAAACGCAGATTTCCATGCTCCCTTATTGCAACAAACACAAAATATCCGAGTTTTACCTGGGAAAGCCATTCTTCATCTTCCTGTCCACTATGGTCGGAGGCTAAACTGTCATAGGACCCATGTCGAGTAATGGGGCCAGGACTTCCAGGGGGAAGCGCTACAGAAGAAGAAGAAGAAAAAAAAAGAATGTAAACCTCTCCAAACTGTGCAACAAAAAGACAGATGAGAACAAAATCAGCTGAAATAGATAATATTACATAAAACACAGGGGCAATTCATGAACCGAAGATCAAGCAAGTTCTTAGAAAGCTCTCCAACTAACAGTAAACTGGCCAGGCTGTTGGCAAATGCTGTACCCAGCTACTCAGGAGGCTACAGGAAGGGATCTTATCAGGGTTAGCCTGGGCAACAGTAAAAGGCTTCATTAAAAAAAAAATCAGCTGGGCGGTGGTGGCACACACCTTTAATCCCAGCACTCAGGAGGCAGAAGCAGGTGGATCTCTGTGAGTTCAACACCGGCCTCGTCTATAGAGAGAGTTCCAGGACAGGTTTCAAAGTTACACAGAGAAACCCTGTCTAGAAAACAAACAAGCAAACAAACAAACGAAATCAAAACTCAAACAAAACAACTCTAGAAATTTAGCAATGAGATCCCTAGGAAAGGAATAATGAATCCATCTGAACAGCCAAAGTTCACTGAGGAGGCAGCAGACCTACCTGCTAGGTTACTTATAATGGATTCAAAGAACCCATTCTTTATTTTTATCTACAGTGAAGGCATAAAAAGGCATGATGTTTGAGAAACACTTTCAATTGATGAAAAACAATTCATCTATTCAAATATTGCCTTTCTCAGCTACTCTGGGTAATTTCTATACTCCTTGAGTACTCTGATACAGTAGAAACTAGTCTATCTCCTTCTACACAGAACCTCTAGTTAGGAAAAGCAGTAAGGTGCTCTGTTCCTTTATTAGTGTCCGTTGGTTTGCTGGAAACAGATTTTACGCAGGCCAGGCTGCCTCAAAGTCACTATGCAGCTGAGGATGACTTTGAACTCTTTTTGAGGCAGGGTCTCACTATGTAGTCCTGGCTGGCCCTGAACTACAGAGATCCTCCTGTCTCCGCCTCTTGAGTGCTGGGGTTAAGTGCATACACTATCAAGCCCAGCCTTGACTTTAAACTTCTGGTCACCCTGCTCCACTTTGCTAGGATTAAAGCTCTGCACCTGTGCTAGCTTTCTGAAGTGAGAGGATCCAACCCAGTGCTTCCTGCATGCAGGGCAGGCACCCAAGTAGCTCACGTGCTCCAAACAACAAAGTGTTTCTAACATTCATCGAGTTCCAACAGTTACTCAAATGCTGCATCTCCATAACCTCAGGTGCAATCAGTCCTGATGTCTATGAATTCCCTCCATCTCTAGTTTTAAAGCACTTTTAGGTTCACAGTAAAACTGGGCTGAATGCACAACTCCCCAGCCCCCCCCCTTCAGAGGACACAGAACAAAAGAAAAGGCATGGGGTGAAGGAGTGGGAGCAGGATGAGCAGGGAAGAGTCATGGCTGTAACAGGAAACATCATCATTTCCGCTACCAGAGATATTTGTAAATACATCTACACCCCAAATATCCCTAGCACAGACTACTAGAAAGGAAATAAGCAGTTTAACTATTTTTAATACAGATTCCATGAAATGCTTAATACATACATCCATGAGCAGTAAAGGCAATGCCAATCTTATTTGATGATGCCAAGCTAAGGTATGGAGAGAAGATGGAAATCATGGAAAAATTGATACAAACAAAGGAGGTGAAGTATGACCCAAGGCAAGGTTTATATGACACAAGTGCACAAAAAGAGTTATCTGAACTCATTTCTTTTCTTTTTTTGTTTTGTTTTGTTTTGTTTTTTGAGACAGTTTCTCTGTGTAGTTTTGCGCCTTTCCTGGAACTCACTTTGTAGACCAGGCTGGCCTCTAACTCACAGAGATCCGCCTGCCTCTGCCTCCCATGTTGGGATTAAAGGCATGTGCCACCACCGCCCAGCCTGAACTCATTTCAAGAAAAGAAATGGGGCCGGGCGGTGGTGGCGCACGCCTTTAATCCCAGCACTCGGGAGGCAGAGCCAGGCGGATCGCTGTGAGTTCGAGGCCAGCCTGGGCTACCAAGTGAGTTCCAGGAAAGGCGCAAAGCTACACAGAGAAACCCTGTCTCAAAAAACCAAAAAAAAAAAAAAAAAAAAAAAAGAAAAGAAATGGGACCTTATTCAGTGGTTATGGAAAGATATAAACATAATGTCGAAATGTAAGATTTGCAATAGTCCAAACCACTGACTGCTGGTTCTTCAAAATCATGGTTCTCTAGCACAGGCATGTTGATATTTAGCATGAAACCCCAATGATCACAAAGCCACACAACTACATCTTTTATGATGGCAAATCATAAATAAAAGAGTATCCTAACAAATATTCATTATTATTCCGACATTATTTTGGAACTAATTCTGGGATATTCTGTAAAGATGGTAAGTCAACTGGTGTTTCCAAGAGGCAGCCGTTTCCAGACCACTCATCACCTTTGTTTGATTTTTAAATTCTTGCCACAGACAAAGCCAAGAGTAACTAACTCTCAATTCCCTCTCCTCCCTTAAATTAGTATTCAAAAAAAGATGGGGCAGTCCTGCCTATGGCTATGAGTCCAATCTCAGTGCACAGAAGGCAGAGGATTTCATGTTCATGCCAACTTGGGCATTAAAATACTAGTCCAAAAAACAAATCAGAAAATGCCATTAAAAAAAAAACATAACAAAAAGGTTGACTAGGTGACAGCACACGCTGTGAGGAGCAGATGAGAATGGAAAAGATTTTAATGAAGTGTAATGAGTCATGCAGATATCCGAGGACAAAGCATTATCCAGGTAAAATGAAGTAAGCTAAGTACAATGATTTGGGTAGTCAAGCTAGAGTCATGTGATGGGATGACTATACAGCTTTAAGCAGGAGAGTAAACTACCTTTCCACAAGAGAATAAAACCTAAAGTGAATTTTCAGAGACTGTGTGGCATACAGTCAGAGCTTTCTCAGGATAAGCACTGAAAAAAATATCAAGTGTAAGGCTGCAGTTCTGTTTCTAGAGTAAGTGACAGCAACAGATGTTCTTTATGTTCTAGAACTTCATAAAATTGTGGACACGATGGAGGCGGGGACGGTCTCAGGGCGAGGATGGAGTGGAACTATGGCCGGAACCACACTGGTCTTGAGCTGGCACTTTATTGGCTTGCTGCACCATTGTTATCTGGTTATGGGTATGCTTGGAATTTCCCACAGGAATGGGAGGAGGAGGAGGAAGTGGGGTGGAGGAGGAGCCTCTCTGTTCTCATCTGCTTTACACAGGAAGTAGTAAATATTCCAAATATACAACACAGAAATGAACTCTTTGTATATGTGAAACAGTGACAATAAATAAGTCTCCTTTAAACAGCCAGAAGGAAAAAAGAAGACAAGAAAAGGAAACCAGGAATTTAAACGATGGACTCCTCCATGGAGATTCAGAATGGCCTTCTGCTCACTGGGTTCCTAATTAAGATGCTCTGGCAGTACCAGAAGACGGAACAATTAAAGGCAGGAGAACTATCTTCCATATTAATTGAACAGCCTTCCTTTCTCCCCTATATTTATTGATGTTTTAAACTGTCTCCAATCCTAGTAGGTAGAGTTGTCTATATTCACCGTCTCGGAGGGAAATGACATACCAGGTCACAGGGAAGACTATGTGCAAACTTTCAGTCTAGTAGGGTGAAAATAAAACCAAAAAGGGCATCTGATTGGAGCAAACTCTACACACTTTCCAGTCACTCCTTAGAATTAGAAGTGAACAATCCTGCTGAGTGACAGGCACCGAACGTGGCAGTGAGAGGACAGGATCTCAACTACTCTGTTAAAGCTGCATCGTCCTGAATAGAGTTCAGGAAGGGCAGAGCATCTGGTACATGTGCTATAGTAGCAGGCAAAGTACAGAGGACCACAAGACAGGAACAGAGACAAAAATGGAAGCGAGGGCGGCCTGTGTCCATCAATAACCAATAACCTCATCAGGAACTAGGTCATGTACTTGGTACCAATGAGAAAAAAATGTCCCCAAATATATTATGTCAGATTATTTTACACAAAATTTAGATGCAACATTAGAAAGATATCAATGATTTTCTCATAATTCTAATAATGTAGGCATAAACTATAATTCAACTATTTAATTGTATTTATTTATTGTTTTTGGTTTCTCGAGACAGGGTTCATCTGAGTATCCCTCACTGTCCTGAAACTCACTCTGTATAAAAGGTTGGCCTCAAACTCAGAGATCTATGGGCCTCTGTCACCTGAGAGCTGGGATTAAAGCCAGGCGCCACCACTGCTCTGCGAAGAACTATTTTAATTTTGAAAGGAGAGTTTTCATTTAATTAATTTTTATATGTAGTTGTGTACCTGAGTGTATGTATGTGAGCTCCATGCATGCAAGAGCATGCCGAGGTGAGAGGAGGGTTACAGATCCCTTGGAACTAGAGCTACAGGGAAATATGAGATGCTATGTAGGTGCTGGGAACCGAACCCAGGTCTTCTGCAAGGCAGGAAGCATTCTTAAGGGTTACAGATCCCTTGGAACTAGAGCTACAGGGAAATATGAGATGCTATGTAGGTGCTGGGAACCGAACCCAGGTCTTCTGCAAGGCAGGAAGCATTCTTAACCACCAGGTCATTTCTACAGCCCTCCAAATGAGAATATTCTTGATTCTAATTAAATAAAGTTGTATATCTTGCAAACAAACCCAAGCTGAAAGAAACAAGATACATACCAGCTACCTAAAGAAAAATTGTTAGCATTTGTACAACATCAGCCTTTTTATATTTGAGATTTACTTATTTTATGTGTATGAATATTTTTGCCTGTATGTCTGTATGTGTACCATACATGTGCCTGGTACCCACAGAGGTGAGAAGACTCAGATTCCCTGAAATCCCAGTTAAGGTTGTGAGACACCACATGATGCTGTTAACCCTAAGGTGTAGCTTGAGTTTTCCTGCCTGGCCCACAGTCAGGACAAATCTCTCTCACCTGCCAGTCCCACAGCCACTCAGACCCAACCAAGTAAACACAGAGACTTGTATTGGTTACAAACTGTATGGCCGTGGCAGGCTTCTTGCTAACTGTTCTTACAGCTTAAATTAATCCATTTCTATAAATCTATGCCTTGCCACATGGCTCGTGGCTTACCGGCACCTTCACATGCTGTTTGTCATCGTGGAGGCTGGCAGTGTCTCTCTGACTCAGCCTTCCACTTCCCAGCTTTATTCTCCTCTTTGCCCCACCTACACTTCCTGCCTAGCTAATGGCCAATCAGTGTTTTATTTATTGACTAATTAGCAACACATTTTCCATACAGAACATCCCACAGCACTTCCCCCTTTTTTTTTTCAAAAAGGAAGGTTTTAACCTTAACAAAGTAAAATTACATATAATTTGGGAATTTGGGCATAGCTTCTCTTACTACTTCCTGCTGGAGGGGGGCGCTGTATCTTATGGGGATACAAAGAAAATTTTAGAATTATAGAATAGTCCATGAGGGTGTATCATCTGAGCCAGCTGCTTTCAAATCATTCTGGATGTTGGATCATCTGGGCCATGGTGTCATCTGGGCCATGGTGTCATCGGAGACCTTTCAGGGGGTCTTGGCTGGTCAAACCTGATGTATCTTAATCTTGAACAAATCCATAGCCTCTTGCTTTCTGTGGGAACAAAAGCAGAGTCTCCTTTCCAAAGTAACATATCCTTATATTCAAATTTTGAAGTCAAGGTACCTTTAAAATACACATTTTGGCATAACTCAACAGCTTTTACAATCAAATGTTTTTCTGCAGTTACAAGTCCCAAAGACAACACAATGCAGATTCTCTGTGTAATATCCATTTTTACGTGGCTTATATTTTATACTACCTTTACTGTCTCTTTAAAGACTTTATTTTTTAAAACTATGTATTTGTTTCTATAACTCTACATATCATCTTTTTTGTCTCTTTCAAGCCTACGCATCTTTTACACACATTGTAAACTATTACATCTGAATCTGTCTTATTGTGAATCTATTGCTTTAAACTGCAGCAGCTGTGGCTGCTGGCTCCACCCACCTCAGCTTCCCAACGTGGCGTTTTCCACCAGCTCTGGGAGCTATCGTGGGTCTCTATGCTTTTATCCAAGCAGCGTATAGCCCAGAAACCTCTTTGTTTTGTACCTGCAAAGTCTAAATCCACCACGCAGCTTAATGTGCCACTTGCAGAGGACTCATTCCCGCCATACTGCAGGTCGAGCGCACATGCTAGGAACCCACCAGTAGCTCAAACTGGCAGCTGCCGCTCATTTGAGAGAGATAATTAGGAAGCTGTTTTTAGCTCCGTTTTAGAATCTTTTCTCAGGTTTTAGGTGGAAACTCTTGCCACCACGTTGGACGCCATTTGTAGCTTGAGTTTTCCTGCCTGGCCCACAGTCAGGACAAATCTCTCTCACCTGCCAGTCCCACAGCCACTCAGACCCAACCAAGTAAACACAGAGACTTGTATTGGTTACAAACTGTATGGCCGTGGCAGGCTTCTTGCTAACTGTTCTTACAGCTTAAATTAATCCATTTCTATAAATCTATGCCTTGCCACATGGCTCGTGGCTTACCGGCACCTTCACATGCTGTTTCTCATCATGGCGGCTGGCAGTGTCCCTCTGACTCAGCCTTCTACTTCCCAGCTTTATTCTCCTCTTTGCCCCACCTACACTTCCTGCCTAGCCAATGGCCAATCAGTGTTTTATTTATTGACTAATTAGCAACACATTTTCCATACAGAACATCCCACAGCACTAAGGCACCTCTCCAGACTTTGCCAGTTGGTTGTTTGTTTCAGCTCTTTTTAGGTAATTGACAGAACTGCCAGAGTAAAGGAGAAGGAAGGTCAAGATGTAAAGCTCACCATTTGTAGCTACCTTTGCTACAGGAATTTACAGTGCGCCATATCAACTACATGCAAAAGAAGCACAGTCGATTTACTTTAGAATAGCACTTGAAAAATACTGTCTCCACACGCAGACATTTGATAAACAGAGAACACCAGGAACAGGATGAACAGACCGTTATACCATACGGTAACTGAATCAGAATGTTTACAGCCTGTGTTCTCAGGGAAGCAGATATGCAGAGAGTGAGTAAACAACAGCTTAAAAACAACAACAACAAAACCCCACCTAGTGTATTTTGCTATCAGAGAGTGATACATGAGTGTACATATGCAAGCTTATAGGTATACATTTATATTTCACGTGTCACAGGGCAAATAAAATAAAACACATTTGTCAAGTGCTGATTTCTGCAAAATACTTCTTTCAATCTCAGCCCAGAGTGCTTCCACACTGATAGAACAAAGTAAGTAAAATCATGAAGAGAAAAATGAAATTGTTTGATAACCATGACCCTAAGTCCAACACCCACATAAAATTTCTCAGTAGTCAAAGAATATGTTCTGAGTTCTATGAAAACTTGGAAGAATCTTGGTTTTGATTTCTGAGGTGTCTTCTGTAGCCAACTATATATAGCAAGATCAGCATGCACAGAATTTTTTTTTTTTTATTATCTAAAGAAAACTGAAAACACTACCTTCCACGCTGTTAACTCTGTCCATGAAGTATCAGGCTCTACTAGTCATCATTACTAACCAACAGTCACCCACGTGACATTCCAACCTCCACCTCTGAGTTCCGCTAAATCCCTCCTTCACATGTATGATGTAGTCCGGTTCTAAAAGCAAGTCATTACTACCCCAGGGGGATGCAAATTCCCTGCCACACACCTATTGACCAAAAGAAAATAATCCTTCGATTTCATAGAATCAAAAGGTTTGAAAACTGCCCGAAGAAAGAACTAAATCTCAATAACTTAAGTTCTTCATCAACAAACCTACTCTGTGCCAAGGAAGATGCAGGGAAGTTTTAGCATTACCATGAGTGTTCTCTATATGAGAGCAGGAGAATGGGTCCTCTTAGTGCACTGGGTGTGTTTTTCAAGTATTCAGGAGAAAGTTGGACATCTTAAAAGAAATTAAAGGGGCATAGGTATTGCTTCAAGATGAAAAAAAAAAAGTATGGTTGTATCCAGAACTAGTGCAATTAAATAAATGAAAGATTTGCAATGTGTAGAAAAGTTGAAAGGTCAAGAACACATGGGTCACAAAATGGACAATAAAGCAAAGAGTAACCCATAAGAAAATAATGCAATGAGTAGCTCTAGCTTGTGACATCCCTGAAAGGAAATTCTGTTTTGTTCAGTTCAGGTCTTTCTGGTATTTTTGTTTGTCCGTTTTGTGTGTGTATGTGGCAACAATAAGAAAACATCTAAAGTGTGGCTCCAGAAGCTTAGAAAACAGAGCTGCTCAACCATAGCAGTGATAGATGCCCAAGTCCAGCTCCCAACTTTCACGGATAGTAAAAGGCTTTTCAATGTCCTACAACTAATTGTAACAAGACTGAGATCCAGGAGGGTGCTGATCAAATTCAACCATGCTCACCTACACTGCCCTCACTCTCCAGGTCAAAGAGCACTAGCTACTTTAAAGCTATGTTGAAGACCTGAATGGAATTTAAATCCACTTAAGAACACACTGAGAAATCTGTAATCCACACCGTAGGGGTCCAATGCACTCTTCGGAGGATCAGGCTGGTGACTGAACTTTTTGAGGAATACCGAATACTCTTGAGACTCAGGAGCAGAGTGCTTTCTTTCCGTACCCCACAGAAAATGACGAAAAGCAGCCTCACTGAAGTGAGGACCTGAGAAGCCAGTAAAGTGCCAACAGTTTTTAGTCCTCTAGGTTATTTCAGGGAACAATGTGTCTTTTTCTAGCTACAGAGAACTTTTTGAATTCAATGACATCATGCTGCCCTGAATGAAACAGCTCCCGCTCCAGGTTCACCCAAAGGCCAACGGTGATAAACTCCCATTCAAGGACAAACGTTCACATATATTTGGTTCTTATTAAAAGCAGCATTTCTGGAGCGAGCATACAATATGACAGCTCTCCAAACAGAATTCTGCTTCTGATGAGGAAGAAAGCATTTGGGACCTCAGGGAGAACCGGAGGGCAAATGCAGTTTCTTACTGTAGAAATGAAAACCCGCCCTTGAGAGCCAAGTCTCCAGAACAAACAACCAAACAGCAAAATGTACAAAAAAGTTCCCAATGAGCCAACCATCCCCAGGAGGGAAAACACAAGAGCCAGCCAATCTGTGTCAACAGTAGTAACCAGACATCACACACTTAGACAAATTATCATTTTATACCTATCAGAGGGACAGAAATTTGTTACTTTTCAAAGACCAGGGAAAAAAAGGAAAAAGTCACCAGCGGGGGGAAAAAAAAATCACACACCAGAAATATCCAAAGGAATGGTAAGTATTAGAACCCAGGCTGTTGAGACACTGGAAGGGGGCGCCAAGGAGAGCGCTGAATTTGATGGAGGCACTCCTCACTGCGGACCTCTGTATTAGCAGGCATGCTTCCAACAGCCCAACAGCAGTGAAACAGTACATCCAGGAACAAGCTTCTCCCACGTTTATATTAAATGGATCAATGATCTTCCCTGCACCCTGGCCCTGGGGTACCATAGATGTTCACTAATTAATTATTAAAGTTTTCTAGCGTTCACTCATTGCACATCTCTGGTTTCACTTTCCTTTTCTTCCACATTCCCAGAAGAACAGTCACCAGCAATATATAATTAGAAGAATGACATGTCCTTATTGTCTATAAGAGAATACATTTCCCTGAATAGCCTTCAACTCCGGGTACATCTTATCCCTCTCTCTCCACTGTTTCCTCTTCCAGATTCCTAAAGTCTCCTTCCATCGCATGACTAAAGGACCTTTCATTTGTTATTCTTGTTGCCCTAGAGGTCATTTTACATTGTGTGTCTGGACAAGTGATATCTGGAGGCAGCCTGGCAGGGCTCACAATTTCGTTTTACTACTCAGCATGACCGTAAAGATCTCATAAAACGAAGAAAACAATAGAGCCTAATGGACTGGTATTCTTGGCCAGATCAGCAACTCCGCTGAGCAAAATTTCCAAACCCTCCCAATGTGCAACTTGGAATTGAATAAACAAGAGTATGACAATGTCTTCAGGACACCTGCAACTAAAGTCCCAACTAGAAGGATGTCCACAGTGCCAACTTAATATGTGCATCTGCAACTCCCTCAACAGCCAACTTCAGCAAAGGCACACTAATTCAACAGAGATAACTAGGAAGTAAGTCCACCCTGACTGCAGTAACTATACAGTCTTGCTTAGAGCTTGTGGAGCCTAAACAGCAACCCAAGACTGCATCCTCGTGCTCATCTGCAAGCAGCACGAAGTCAGTGACACACCACTTACTTTCTGGGAGGTGGTGAGGATGGTTAGGGGACAGGAAGGACTTTTCCTTAAACAGGCTTTGGTACATGTGAAATGGTGCAGACCACGTACCTATACAGAAGTAGGTATTTAGTACGGAGCTGTGGACTAAGAACTACAATGAATAGGGTCAGTCGAGCGAGGCCAGCCAAGGACAGGAACTGAAGAGCAATCAAATGCACAGCGAGGGATGACTGACATGCTTATAATGTATGGCACTTTTATAATCGTTGAATGTAGAATAAAGAATTGATTATTGCTGAAAGAAATGCATCTACAATGCAAGTGTGCAAGTTAAACTGATTGGTTGTGCGGCTGCTACTTGGTGTAGGAAACCAAGTGACTCGTGGCGTCTTCAGTCATGTGACCCACTCATCTGATTAGGAGCAACAGGTTTTTCTAAGAGAAGGTGCTCTTCTCCTTTTGTTTGTGCAACTGTCTACATCCATATCTACTTATTAATATTTCTGCATTTACAAAAGTATCACATATAAAACCAACTTTACTCACTGTTCAAACGTGGGATAGTGAAGAGTTTTCAGCTGAGAGGAATGGTTACGTCTTGGAGCTAGAAGCACTCAGGCCTAAATTTTATGAAGAATCATGAGCTGCATTTGGGCCTGGAGCCACTGACCTGTGATCTCAGCTACATGGGAGGCTGAGGCAGGAGGACTGCAAGTTCAAAGTCATCGTGGTCTACAGAGTGAGTTGCCTGGGCAAAACAATGAGACTCAACTTCCTAAAAAGCGACAGAAGAGGGACGAGTGGGACGGCTCAACGGGTAAAGGAGTTTCCTGCCAAGCCTACGGTCTGATCCCACTGCTGAGACTTACGGTGGAGAGAAGTGACTCTAGCAAGTTTCCTCAGACCTCCAGGAACATGCCACAGCATGGGTACAGGCACAGCACCACCATGGGGTGTGGGCAGGACATGGGTCGGGGACAGGGAGAGGAGGAATGGTAAGAAGTGGCCTAGGGATGTAGCTCAGCAGGAAAGCTTTGGCCTCGCATGTGCAAAGATCTGCATTCAATCCCTAGTACATGGGGATTGTACTAGAGAAAGGAGGGGACAGGCAAAGGAAGAGAGAGAGGTGAGAAGAGAGAGACACAGGCTGACCAGGAGTAAAATCCACTAACAGTGTAGCAGCCGCGCAACCAATCAGTTTAACTTGCACACTTGCATTGTAGATGCACTTCTTTCAGCAATAATCAATTCTTTATTCTACATTCAATGATTATAAAAGTGCCATCCATTATAAGAGAATAAAATGAGAAAGGGTGTACTTTGAATTGATGTAAACTTATAGGACCACCCATTTGGCTCTTTAATAATCAGACATCAAGATTTTGCTACAAAAAACAAACTCTTGGGATAACCCAGCACTTGCCTGGAAACTCAGTGGCCTGGGGCTGATCACCAGCACTACAAAACACAGCCACAAAAACCAACAATACAAAACAGAGCAGGGGGCAACAAACTGAAAAAGAAGAGGGCGGGAAGCATTTATAAAAGCAAGAATCATTTGCACAGAATTAATGCAGCTTCTTCTATGCTTTACTTGTTTATTGCCTAATACTATTCGAGGAAAGTCTAGATCATTATACAGCAGGAAGAACTAAACAGACATTTTCTCTTGCCTAAGCAAAAGAGGCAAAGTTGTCTTGGCATGAAGAGAGAAACGCTTTTAGACCTGGAAGACACCAATATTTTCAGCCCATACATAGGAATGCATTTCTGAATCCTAAATAATCATTAAGTCTATACTACGTGTTCCCTTTAAGTCCAGACAAATGAGTTAAGAACACAGAAGCTCTCTCTGAAAGCAGGAGAACATTTTCTAAGACTTGGTCCTCTACTGTCACACAATGGCAGCCCCTGGAGCTCTCCAAACCTCTGCATCCACCACATCTGCAGTTCTAAATTTATCGTCAATGCATAGTGAAGTGCTCACAGGAAAAGGCACAGAGAAAGCCTTTCCTCTCCCACTGTGTGCACATGCACACACAAAACTTTCCCTGGGAAACAGAAACAAGGCAGGTAACAGATCCACACAACAATTTACTATATTTTGTATATGCTTGACCATTTCTATAATTAGTTTTCCAATCTTTATTTTTACGGGATGTTGGGAATTAAACCCAGGGCTTTGTGCATGCCAGAAACTAAGATGTATCCCTATTCCTAAAACTTTTCAAAAGTGTTTCAGATTTTTGAAAAGAACCTAGCTAATCCCTTCTCATGTGAAGACCAATCATCACCTTGACGCTTTTCTTGGCTACAGAATGAGCTATATGGACTAGCCTAGGTTATTCAGGGAGCCACAGTTCAAATAAATCAGAATGGCATCCTCTTTGTGTGCCTTTGATGCCTCTGTGGGAAGAGCCCCTATGCTCCGATGCCCAAGCCCGCGTGGCCTGACGTCTGGCTTCTGTCCTCTGACAACCTTCTTTTCCCCTCCTCCTCCATCCCTCCTTTCCTGGTCTTTCCTTTATGTTCTCTGTCTCTCCTACATTTCTTTTTTCCTTCAGGGAACTTGAATTTTGGCTGAATATTAAGATATTAGCAAAATATGAATTTTTTCATTGTAAACTTCAAAAAAAATACGGAATGAAAATGAAAGCCATTTCAATCTCCCTCATTCGATGAAATGATTGCAAAAATAATCACATAGAATCAAATGCTCTTCTGACACTTCAGAAGTCTAATGTTAAGAGTCTACTCATTTTAGGATAAAGCTTCTGAGTCTTAAGGCAAACATCCACAGAACATTCTAGAAATTAGCCTTTCGGTACGAATGGAAAACAAAACTCCTCACAAGTTACTAGGAGAAATGAAGGGGATCAAGGCATAAAGACAGAAGAGGAACACTGAATTTGCATTTTAGATAAGAATTGATAAATAAAATAGTTTTTGCTTAGTACTTCGGAAAATGCACAGTATAGTAGAGATCTGAGAAGATGAGAGCTGACACAGATACGTTCTTTGCGCTGCTGCTGCATTACCACAGAGTGCTGCTCGCTGCCACACTTGGCTCTGTCTTTTATAAAGTCCTGGGAACTGTCAGAGCCAAGGACTTCAAAAGGAAGCAGGGATACACGGTTGACCACCGTGGCTTCTAACAGTAGCTACCATTACATCTCTTGTCCTATGGAAGCTACAAGATGAAGTGTTTTAAGGGAGTAATCTCACTTATCTAACAATCCTACAACAGAGGGCTCATTAATTTCCAGTTTTAAAAGGAGGCAAGAATATAGCAAAGTTTTTAATCATTACTATCATTATCATTATTTTGGCATTATTAGGGGATGGAACCCAGGGTTTCCCTTCTGCTAAAAGTTCTACTGCTGCTTTATAAACACTGGCAAGCCCCCTAACACTAGTATTCCTAGGGATAAAGGAAAGTATGACTCTACTGTTTAAAAGGTGTTACCTTTGAGCCAACTATTTTACACTAAGACATCATTAGTTAGATATCAACATTTCCCATTAGAACATAAAGGTAGAGAGTAATGAGACGGTTGGTCTCAGCCACAGAGGCTGACTGAAATCCTCTCCAGTGCCTGCGGGACTAGGTCCTTCACCGGGTAAGGTCCTGACTTACTTAAAGGTTTGTCTAACTTCATGTGTATGGTTGTTCTGCCCGAACGTATGTATGTGGACCATGTGAGTGCCTGCAGATGACTGTGAGCCGCCACGTGGGTGCTGAGAAAAGAACACAGGTCCTCTATAAGAACAATAAATGCTCTGAACTGCAGACCCAGTGCTCTAGCCTCCTAGGTTCTGAATTTCTGTTTCAGGACAAGTTCAAGAATCTTGGGCAGAGATCATGTAAGTTCTTACAGTTGCAAAGGGGTTTTCATTGCTTAATTATAAAGATGAGAAACCCGAGGCACAGAAACTACTAACTCAAGGAACCATTTCTGAAAACAGGACTACCTCTTTCCAAATTTCCCACTCCCAAACAAAAGGCCCTCCCCTCTGTGCCGAGTTACACAAGAGTGGAGACAAATTCAGAGCAAGCACAACTGAGCATGCATCCAAGAGCTGAGCTACACGGTCCTCTTGGTATTTTCAGGAGTACCAGAAAAAAATTACCGTGCCATCAGTCAGAATAGTTTCACACAGCAGGAAAATGTTAAGTCATTTACAGGAGAGCAGCTCCATAAACGGCAAAGAGGTGTGGATGCATATGGAAGACACACTGCTGGGAGGGGAGATCTTTGCTGTAGCAAGAGCCACAGTTATATGATTACATTCCCCATAGTTGAGAGCAGCTATAATTAATGGATTTCCCTCCTCCTCTTAATGCAGCCATTTGTCATTCAAAAACAGAATGCCCAATCAATTCTGATGTATTAGTAAGCAGTTTGTCAAACAGTGCTATAATCCAGTTAATATATTAATTCTTGTCATGGAGAGAATGCTAACAACTATCAGGTTTTCTGTGACTGGTTTGGAGAGAAAAAAACCTGTGCCTTGGGTTCATGGTCATGCTTAAGCCATAATCACTCTTCTCTCTCCTTCTTACCCTTGTCTGGAGATGAAACCATTAGCTATGCAATGCTTTCCTGGCAGCTGCTCTAACTTCACAGCACAAGAGAAACCTGGAGCTTTCCAAACTCCTCAGTGGGAGAGAGGGTCACTAGTTGCTGGGGCAAAAGTCTATATTTTAAGAGTCAATAATCAATAACCAATAATCTCAAGAGCAATCATGAGTCTATGGTGGCTAATGGCTCAATCCATTGACTGTATCTAAGACAGTGTATATTTCTCTATCAGTCAATGCAAAATCAGAGTTGGAAATAAACCACTTCAATAAAACAAAAATTTTTGAATTAGAATGAGAAAGAATAGACACAGAATACTGTTCACATCCCTCACATTAGGCTCCCACTGGCCCATTTCAGAATCAGCGAAGAGCAAGGGGAAAGCTGGCCAGACTGACTTGGCACAAGGCTGTGTATTTGCGTAAAAACCTTCGGTGTAAACTAGTCCTCTGAACTATAAGACATCCCATTGTTTTATGACGGCTGAGAAAGGTGCCCTATGTGACAGAAAAGCACACTGAATATTTTTCTATGACCCAGAGGGCAGAGGTCACTTATTATAAATGGATAATGAGACCTAATGCAGTGCTCTGAGGATGGACAAAGAAAAGGTCTATCCATAGCCCCTGGTGGATTGCTTGTCCAGGCTTTTATTTCCTCTGCACACTTAATGGAGTCAAACAATTGACAGAAATTCTATAGAGAAGGCTGAAACTGAGAGAAATGGCTGTATTCTAACTCTGACAGACACATACAAATAGTGATCCTGAAATGGCGCCAGAGCGCCTGCTCCCACTAACAGAGCAGACGGCTGCAGCATTCCCCTAAATTCCCATTTAGTCATTTATTAGCAATTAACCTCACTGATGGAAGCGACGGCACGTCAAACCGGGAGCCTTCCAACATCAACCCATTACGTCACTGCAGGTAAGCCAGGCCCTGCCAGTAGAGTCCAGCCCCACATTTTTGGAGAAAATGGTGAACAGGTATTGCTGGTACCCTCTATTTCTAGCCTCCTACGCACCTATGGCAGCAGGATCTATTTAAAAATCGTAAATGCAACCGGAACAGAGTAAATGACATCAGATGCACAGATCTTAATAGCCTACAGACTTCTGTACAATATTTTTTTATCATAATCAATGTCTGTACCAGTTAAATCTGCTAATTCACTGTAATAAATATTAATATCATCAATGGAAAAAAGTCTACTCCGAACTATATTTGGAAAAATAGCAGGTCATCAAACACTCCAATATGACAGTGAGCTTCTGTAAGAAAACACATGGAATTCTGTAACATTGACAGATACTAAGAGGTTAGATGATTCTTTTTATAGACACCTTCCGTTTATTTCATTTCAGTTCCATAAAAAAAGCAATGACAGGAACGTGATCTGCATATACAAAAATTATTCTGATAATCTAGGTAAAGACCTGGAAATAAATGAAAGCAGGTATGCTAAGTCTAGGGGTTGATATAATCCAAACTTTCAAATCTACATAGTTCACAGCAACTATTTCATACCATTTTTAGAATGGGAATCAATGATTTCACAAGGTTCATCCAAGCTATAGAACACACATATAGTCCAAATGAAGCCCTAGAGGTCTCAAACTTTAGTTTCTTACAGAAAAACACCATTTCATGGAAATAATCTCTCTAGGGAATGGCATATGCCAACTGAAAAAGTTTCAATGGGAAATATTCAAATGTAATACACTATTGAGTGGATCTGGACAGGGCAGCACGACACACCCTATGGTCAACAATGGACTGTAAATACTCTCTAAATAAGTCCTACATTACAAGTTTCCTCTACAAGAGAAAAACATTTCAGTCTTCCTTTTCCACCTCTCCCAGTGCTGGGCAAATATTTATAATGGACAATGCAAGGAAACATTGCTGAGTGCCTCCACCATCCTTGGTACATACCACAACAGCAATGCAATCCAGGATGTCAAACTAATAGAACACGACATTGAGAGAGAGCAGCTCAGAAAAAAAGTGCTGCATATTTAGCTGCTTTTCCCTGGCACTGACAATGTCAATCACAGACAAGAGTGATGTGAATGCTCTCACAATGTCTGTGTGTGTGTGTGTGTGTGTGTGTGTGTGTGTGTGTGTGTGCGCGCGCGCTCACACACACAGGGAGAATCAACCATTCTGTGTCTGGAGTACCAATGTTCACAAGAGATATAATGCAAAAATAGTGGCATTAAAATTCACCCAAACATGTAAGTTAGAACTGGAATGAAAAACTGTGACGCTTTAAACGCTAAGGATTCTGTGTGCTGGGCCAGCAGAACACAATTTACTGAGGAATAAAGATGCTTAGACTCTAGTGATTCCTGACTTTTTTTTTTTTTAACTTGTATTAAGGTCCAAAGAAGACTAAAGAAAAAGTTACTGTGTCCTTTGGTGTAGTACACAAAGCTCTAATATAAAGGTTAGTTTCAGCTTTGTCAAAGGAATATACTACAATGAAGTGTGTTTGATTTTGAAAGAAAAATATAATATCAAAAATAAATCCCAAATCTCAACAAAAAAAATTATTTTATATTTTTATAAATTTATTTATTTTATTTAGGGAGGTGTGTATGTGTGTGTGTGCTCGTGCACACAACACACACACGCCATGTGCACATATTTTTGGAAGCCAGAACAGGGAGTTTAATCCCCTGGAGCTGGAGTTACAGGCATTTATAAACTTCCTGATGTGGGTCCTGGGAATTGAACTCAGGTCCTCTAGAAGAGCACTAAGTGCTTTTAACCACTGAGTCATCTCTACAGCTCTACAATAATTTCAATAAAAATTTCATCAATAATTTTATGTCCAAAAGAATATATATATATCCTTGACTTTCACCTCTACTGACCTAAACAGCAAGATTACCATCTGCACATTTAATTTCAACATATAAATTCATCATATAATTTTTAAAAATGATTAAAAATGGCAGTCTTCAATGGTTCAACAGAATTACTGACTCTGATGTCATCTCACCCTGCACTGTGACATCTGGAGGAACTATTGGAATGTGATCCTGTCTACCAGGAACACAGAGGCCTCCACTGTCAGGACTCCCCAATGTGGCATTTTCCTGAACAGAAGGAAAAGCTACAAGGATGAGGAACACAGAATGTGGGGGCTTTGCTTGCTTTGTCGTAAAGGTGGGTAGGAGTCATCAGGATTTTCTTTCCTCCGCTGCGGCCTTGCTACAATGTGGAACAGAGTGTTTACGGAGAACAGTGTATCTGTTAGGATGAATGGGGGTCCTGCTGGGCTGCTGCTCTCTTCTCCCTGAGACAGTCTCTTTCCTCTTTCTGTTTACATCATTTTTTGCCTATTACTATATCATTGCCGGAGTTTGTGCAAGTTTGCTACATTTTTTCAATGGCTCCAAAGACAAAAAACAGAAAACAACAACAACCACCACAACCCAAAAAACAAAACTGTAACATTTGTGAAGTGTACAGTAGGACTCCGGAGTTCAATTAAAAATAGTTTTAAAGGATACTTATCAAAGTCTTTGAGTTGGAAAATAAAGGGTTCTGTCCCCATCACTGCTGAGGACCAATCACAGAGCCCAGCACACTGCAGAGAGGTTCTACCACACGTCATGGAAAGCCCCAGGTTCAAAGGTGATTTTAAACTTGGATCAGTAAAACAAAACAAACACCCACAGCACCAGAAATAGTAAATGTGTGTTGCAGGAGGTAAAGTATCTTTCCAAATGGTTTCTGTGAGGGAACTTGCAGACAAGGAGTGTTCCAGAGGGGAAGTAAAGGCACTGTTTAAACCAACACCAGTACTGCCCCTATTGCAATGTATCCCAAATGTCCAAATCCTGCAGCTAGTAGCTTCCGTTACGTAACACACTAGCAGGTCAGTGAGTGTGTGTGTAAAACTTTAAAAGCCAGGTCCATCTGTATCATTCCAATCCATATACAGAGACAACAGAAGCCGAACAGAGGTCCAGTTGGCAAAGGTGCTTAGGCCAAGCCTGCATCTCCCAGGCCTGTATAGATGAAGATCTTGCCTTGTTTAAAAACGATTTACCCAATCCCTTTCTTCTAAGCATCCTGCTGCAAAGCTGCCAGAGGAGTGAGCTTTCTAAAACTGCCATCCAGTGGTGCTGAAGGGAGACTTAGGAGAAGGTAAGGGGTCTACACTGGCCTACTATGTGCAGGGCCCTACGTTCAACACACACACAGCAATTCTGATGGTGTCATCACCATGCATGAAAGCACTTGACGGATGGTTAGCAGCAGCAGTGGTGAGTTTCATTAAACTGGACAGAAGTGTTAGAGGCAGCTAAAGTCAATGGTATCAACCAGCTTATGACTGGTATGAAAAAGGAAGAGATGTAGTATGGTTTTTAACTTTATCTTCTTAGACACTTCAGACTTACATGTCAGCTAATCAGAGCTAACAGGCATCAAAACAACAAAATGGAGCCGGGATCAGCTGATCAGAGCCGTCCTGAAGGCAAGATTCTCCAGAGAAATTTATCCCAGTGTTTCTGACTTGCATTTGTCTCTCCCACTAGACAGTGAGTAGCTTGGGGCTAGAAGCATTAACTGACTGCCCTTTGCACTGTAAGTACCTGACACATAGTAGGCACTTGACAAATATGTGCTGGAAAAAGCCGAGTTCAAACGTACAGGAACAAGACTGCCAACTATTTATTACATATGGCGTTTCATAACTGTTGAATAAAGCCTATAAATTTTTCCTGATTCCAACATAATATGTAACACATTATAAAATGAAATAAAACAGCTCTACAACTATTTTAACTCAAGCTGCATAATTGCTAAGCACAACAACTACCATTAAAAATCTGTCATTGTTGATTTCTAGGAAGTTTCTAAGAGCCTGCAGTACTCAGAGACATCAGGTTCAATTAGGATTCAATATATTCTTCCCAATTGAATTATAATTGTAAAGCATTTTTAATTCTATGAAGACAAACTGGATAATAAATATTAAATTGTCTCTTCATGCTTCCCATATTAAAAATAAAAGTATCTGGCTGGATGAACATCAATATCTACAAATAGCAATAGGACACAAGGAAACCAGCTCAGTTGAGGAGTACTCTGCAAGCATGTGCAAGGTATGATCCCCAGCATCAATCAGAAACAGAAACCCAATGAAGCTAAGCCCATCAAGGAGTCCACAGAAAGCTCCACAACAGGCAGAAGCTGCTATGTGGCGTCCTGTGATGGAGTGCTTCTTTTTATTCCCTTAGGAACAGGTCCCAGGCTCTGTGAAGCTGCTCTCCATAGCCTGCTAGGTCACATGTTCTAGGTAGTTTGCTTTGTTTTGTGGGTTATTGTTTTGTTTTTTTCCCCAAACTTCTGCATAGTTATGGTTCGTGGGAAGGAAAGTGGCAGCTGTTTAAGAACTACGGCCCATGGACTGATAATACGCAAATATGTTTTGAAAGTCTGCAAATCCAGAAATGAACATATGGAAGCAAAATTAGAACAGAACCAAAAGTAAAGCGATGAGAAGTACTTACAGCCAGCGAGCAGGAGCTGGTAATAGTGCACCGCTTCTGCCGCCAGGAGCAGAGGGTGATTCGCATTAAATGGTGGCTGCAGTTCGTTCCACTGAGGCGTTCTAAGGAAACAGCAGAAGAATATTAATATTTAAGCTGCATAGATGGGATGTAAATCACCCACAGACCCTGATAGAGTCTCTCACGACTTCTGAGCATTAAAATGAATGTGTAATCATTAAGATCGATGCTCTTTAACTTGACATACAAGGCCAGGAACTTTACAAACTAAAAAGGTGGCAATGTGCCACACAGATAACAAGGAGCCAAGGTTACCTTATCAGAACTAGACTGTAATCAGCTAGATAAGAAAGACAAAAGAGAGAGAGGAGCAGTATTCAAATGCCAACTACAGAGATGCCATTTTATCTCATTTTTGACCAGTGTTAGACATCTTCAACTCGAAACAAAGTATGTAAAAGTGATCTTTAAAAAAGTAGCTGTGTAAACGGACAACTTACTTTGCATTGAATTAGCTATTTCAACAGTGAGACTGCAGTAAGTTTAATTAGATCTGCTGAATTTTAAATAAGCTTGATAAATCAGATATTGATCAGATCAATCCGGCATAGTGAGTACTAGTAAAGAATGCTGGAGCCATGAGAAAAAAAATCAATAGAATATTTTAAAATGTCAAAAGGAGAGGGGTCATTTTCATATCCATTTTTATCTGTTTCCTTTCATACATGTCGGGTGATTGTTTTTCTCCCTTGCACAATTCACTATATTAAGTGGGTTTTATTCCAGGTTTCACTTCTTCTTCTATGCTAGCTTATAAAAATTCTACTCATTACATGAGTTGAGATGATTCTTAAACACTTCCTGAGTGCCTAACCACTGCATCCTGGAGGATCACTTTAAAGGAGACCTTAGAATCTCTTGGTATTAGTTCCTATTTCCCTTAACAGCATTACTTTCAAGGAGCACATGAGACTGGAATAAGGGAAACACAAGACAAAGAAATGCATACATGAGAAACACAGAACAAGACGTTCAAATGGGCTGGAGAGCTGTCTTGGCCATTAAAGGCTAGGCTCGCAATCAAAAATATAAAAAGTTCAAACAGAGATTGTAATCTCTGATTACATCCCCTGAGACAGTGCAAAATATCATCATGCACAATTCTGCATTTGAATATTTACAGCAACAATATTAGTGACAGCTATAGAGTAAAAATGGCCTCCAGCTAATGAATGGATAGACAAAATGTGGTATGCCTATATAGTAGCTATTAAAAGGAATGAAAGTCTCATACACTGCATTAATACAGACCTTCAAAATATGCTAACTGAAAGAAATCAGACACAAAGGATAACATATTTCATGATTCCATTATTTAGAGACCAGAGTAGGCAAAGGCAGGCAATACAAAGTAGGCTAGTGGGGGTTGGGCAGAGCTGGGGGAAATGGTCCAGGGTTCACTTACCTGGTGAAGGAGAGTGACTGCAGAAGGGTGCACACATGACTGCAGTGCCTACCCTGCACTGCATGTAGACCATGGCCAATGAAAAAGAAACGGACTAAAGTCTTCCCAGACTAAAGAAACCAGACCACAGTGCATAAACCCATTGGTACAAGATTCTGGTGACAAGGGCAAGAAGGGAAATTATATATACAAGTACGTATGACTGTGAGTAGATAAATTTCACAGGCATGTATGTTGAGATTTCACAAAGGGTACATTTGTATTCTTTCATGTGGTGGGGAAGGAGGAAGAGAGGACTACCTAACGAGTGTCCAGCTGGCACGGGGTGACGTCATCATCTCCAGTGGTGTGTCATCACTTATCTTGGGAGCAGTACTGAGCGGCCGGGGCTCAATCATGTGCTCCACTAAGGTCCCGTAGCAACTGATGATGTAAAGAGATTCAACTACAACTTGTTTGGACTGATCTGCAAACAGAGAATCACAACAAGACATGTAATGAGGCAGAGAAAGATCACAGCAGGAGTTTTACATTATTGACCCTGCTGTCTGCACCTGGGCTGCCAGAAGAAAATAGTAAGAGCTCTGACCCATGGCATCTGCACATTCTCTGAAGGTGCTTTGCATAAGCAGATGCCAGTGAACACACCACTACATTTTCAAATATAAATCAATTTGTTTCAAGAATGATATCATTATGTTCAAAACTGTAATACAGCTAAACACTATGTTATAAAATTTTGAATTTCTTATTTATTATCCCACATATTATGGAAAATAAATGACATGAGTAGAACACGGGAGGATTACCTGAAAATGAATAATCTATGTAATAAAGTTGAATTACACTGGCTTGAACATCTGACCTGCATGAAAAACTAAGTGTGGAACGAAGTCATCCTAACAGTTCAACTATGTTTTCCTGGAAGACTTAAATTTATCAGCCCCAGAAACCACTGAAAACCAAAACTAACAAAGAAACCCAACCACACCCAAAATAAAAACAAAAAACACGAATGTGCATAGTCAAACATGAGCCTGTAAAGTCCGTGCTGAAAAGGGATGCAAAGTGAGGATCACTGGGCTCACTGGTCACCAAATAAGCTCCAGGTTCTGGAAGACCCTGACTCAACCAAACAAGGCTGACACCCAACATCCACCTCTGGGGCCTCTACACACATATGTATGCGCGCGCGCGCGCGCGCACACACACACACACACACACACACACACACACACACACACACACACACACACACAGAGCAAACTTAAATATTAACATCTGGATGAAAACAAACAAAAACACAACACTTGTCTGTGCAAGGCCGTCAGCTGAAATAAATACAGCACCCTCCCGACACAGGTTGAGTACAAGTGAGCCAAGGAACAGCCAGAAATTCTCTGTAGCTTTCTCTCAATTTGCCTGTGAACCAGAAACAATAAGAAAAACAAGTAAAGAGCCTCCTCAAAGTAGCTCTTAGTCCATTTCTCAATGGGATTACTGGCTCCTGTGGGAAAGGAAGGCCAGCGATCCACAGAGAAATCAGTGCTGGTATGGATGTAATCAGAGGACTTTATAGGGCATATACACGTACACACGGCCCGGGCAGGCTCGGTGCTGAATCTCATGTTTTACAGTAAGCCGAGGAGGACTTAGGATTGCTTATGAACGCTGTGTGGGTCATCTTATCTCTGTGTCAGACGAATCCATTACAGCTGATTTGAGAGTCTGACCAATGACTAACTAGCCAGTGGGACATAAAGGAGTAGCAAGCAAAGGGGGTAATTAGGACAGAAGGGAGACGCGTCTGAAATGGAGCTTTGCAGAAGGTTTTAATGAGTAACAAAAAGTCCTTCCGATAGCATCATTAAACCAAAGGTACTAACAAAAAAATAAAGATGGGATAAGAAAATGGGAGGCTTGCCTCCTCTACAGTATCCTTCCTAACTGGGAAGGCACCTGCTGTGCTAAGCTCCTATTACAAGGGAGTGGTCACTGAAAGGTGATAGCAAGGGAAATGGCTGGTGTCTGACTGCCAACAGAGAGCATGGAGAAGAGCCATTTTTGCCAAGAACAAAACCAACTGTGGAACTAGCCAGGGGGCAAGCCAGTATGTGACCTAATTGAATCACAATAAAGTATTCAAAACTGTTTACTTGGTATATGAATGTAAACATTCTCTTCTATACAGAGACCACAGGAAAGGTCCTAGGTTCAAGCCTTATAACTGGGAAAAGAAAAAGTATATACATGATAACAAATCACATACTAAGACAATAATTACACAAACAATCTAGGTATTGATCCCGGTGATCAAAGCAGGTTAAAAACACAGCAGCTGGAGCTGGAGAGATGGCTCAGGGGTGAAGAGCAACCCACATGTGGCTCACCAAATTAACTCCAGTTCCAGAGGGTCCAAAGCCCCCTTCCAGCTTCCATGGATCCCATCATACACTTGGTGTACATACACACATGAAGGCAAAATATTCATACACTTAAAATTTAAAAAAAAATTTTTTTTAAGTTAAAAGCAAAGAAGAACATAGCAACCCCAACAACTCAAAGGAGCAGTGATAACCACAGACCATGATACTTATTTCTCAGTAACAGTCTGGCATTTCTGTTTTATTTTGGGGGCTTGGGGATTTTGTGGTTTTACTACTACTACTACTACTATTATTACTATTATTATTATTATTATTATTATTATTAATTATTATTTTAATGTGGCAGGAATCAGAGAGATGGCTCGGCAGTTGAGAGCACCTGCTGCTCTTGCCAAGGGGTGAATTCAGTCTCCAGCACAAAGCCTGCAGCTCACAACCACCTGTAACTTCAGCTCCAGGGGACTGGCCATCCTCTGCAGGCAAATGCATTCACATGCACACAGGTCCCACGCAGAAGCACAACATATACCTTAGCTAACAGTAACTAACATTAGTGGGATTGGTTGGTCCCGATGTTACAGAATTTTCCTCTTCCTACTTCAGAGACAATACTATGAAATTAGCTGGTGCAAAACCTGAAAGTAACAGAATGGGCACAAAATAGACAGTCCAAGATCAAATGTGCAATGTCATTTAACAGAGAGAGAGAGAGAGAGAGAGAGAGAGAGAGAGAGAGAGAGAGAGAGAGAGGTAAAATTCAGTCAACAGGGCCAGTTGAGGTAGTACACAAATGTAATAGCAGCATTAGAGAGGCTGATGGATCTCTGTGAGTTCAAGGACAGCCTGGTCTACACGTTGAATTAAATACAGCCAGGTCTCGAAAATAAATAAAAATATCAGTCAATGGTAAATTCATTTCCCATTTGTGTGAAAAAATAGTTTTAATTCTTGGAGAGACTTGATTAGTTAAGGCCAGACATGATTGATAAAAAGAAAGAAGCGGACCTAATTTTATTTTAGTAAGAACTAATAGTTATAGAGTTCTGTAGGGGAGATGCTCACCCCATGACCTAAGAGGTAAACGCAGCAGGGCAAAGCCGAGCACCAGTAAAGCACGTACCTTTTTCACGTTTCAGACCTGCGTTGTTGGCAAACCACGACCTGGAGGTCCCAAACACTGCCGCTACACAAAACTCGCCGCCCATCGATTTGCTCGGGGAAATTTGTGGAGGTGGTTTAACTTTGCTTAAAAAGGAAAAGAACATTAAAAATTACCACAATGAACCACAGTATTCCATGTTGGGAAAGCTATTCCCAAAATTAAGCCCTACCACTAAACATGGAGGTGCTACAGAACAGTCATGCATTCCCCTCAGAGAGCTACTGACCAATGGAAAACAGAAAGGATTCCAAAGTTAAAGGGTCTTGTTAAGAGAGCTGGGTGTGGTGGCACACACGTGGTCCCAGCTACTGAGAGCCTGGGGCAGGGGGATACTTTTCTGTGACAGAGTCCCAAGGTTAGCCTGGGTAACATAGGAAGAGAATGTCTCAACAAAGCCAACAAATTGCTTTTGAACTGGGTGCTGGGTTCAGAATTCCAGCCACTCCTTTCAGATGGCTAACATTTCACTGGAATTTGTTCAGTGGAGAAAAGAAGGGGCACACGCATCGCCACCGCTGACAGTTCGTTCTGACATCAAGACGACACTGAGTACAGTACAGTACAGTACACAGAGAAGCATGCATGGAAATGAGGCTGGTTCAAACGAAGTCCTGGTGGTGCCTCTGCGGAGCCCCACGCTAGAGGGTCTACTGCAATGACCGATTGCAATCAGAGTCAGCCATCCTCCTGCCGTTGTTTCTTTTCCTGCTGATTTGTGAAAATGATTCATCTATTTTGATCAGTGAAAGGACCAGGACAGAGCTAAATACTGAAAACTTCCCGGACACAAATCTGTTCTCTCTTTGCTATGACCAAGGATGTATGTTCAGTGGAGAACTTCAAGTTCTTCAAGTGACTTCCACTGAGAACCTGTTTCCCTCGGTTGTGCACAATACATTTACATTTTCATATCCCTACATTCTACTCACAAGCTTTCATCTTCTTTCAATTTTTGAAGTTCTGTTCTCTTTTGAATCATCAAATTTCTCAACACTAACTAGCAAAACTATATGACCACCTTCCATAGATTACCTCTCTAATTCATATCCCAGAATGACACCCTGGCAGGCGTCACAGCCTGGATGGATCCCATGACGGTAGGACCCTGGGGCTCAGCTCTGCAGTGAGTCCTACCACCAATATGAGCACCACCTTCTCCTGTTGCCCCACTTTATCCTAGAACCTCCTACTAGACGTGCTGCAATGGGCAGACTGGTTTCTGGGGTCCAGAAGAAAGCGACTGGAATGCACCACCACTGCCACTCATTAGGTATGTGACTCTTCCTTAACTTCCCACTCAGAGCTCAGACTACCAGAAGGCATGATATAAATGGTAACGCCTACTGTGTATGCTGGGGACTGTGCTTGTTCTCACAGTGTACTCTCCAGATAGCAGAACCACGGAGAACTTCTCAGACACTGAGCAAACACTAACCAGACACCATCCCAGATGTCAAAAAGCAAAGGTTGGCAACAATCTGAGCCAATATAATTCTCAGAGCCACCTCCCTGTCCCCAGCAGATTCTGCAGGGTGTTCAAGGCTGAGAACCTACTATGTTAGAGAAAGCAAGCCAGGCTCCCGGGGGTGGTGCCCTCTCAGTTCATAACACGACACACATTTCCATCTACAGCTCACAGATTTTGCCTATTTTTCAGATAGTACTTTAGTAATCTCACTTTTCTTGTCCCTGAAACACTTGAAACACTCTCCAGCATCTAATTTCCTGAGATTTCTGTGTTGACACTTTTTCCTGAAGGGGGTGGGGGGCTGGAATAGATGCTGCCCTGGTTGGTCCGGCTGAACTTCCACTTTGAACCACTATAGTACACACACTATAACGCACAGAAAGGCCACGTCTTTCAACCATGTATTAATACTCGCTGAACACACTGTTCCCACTAAATCACATACACATAGAAAATATCAAAACCAACTGTGGTCAGCTTCCCAGAGAAGAGTAAAATATTGCATCAGTCTTTGAAGAATGGTTTATGTGATGCCATGGATGTGGTCCCACACTTTCTTTTCTGCATAGCTGTTCTGCCATAGAACCCACCAGAAAGGCCACAGCATCATCCTTCCTCCCACACTTGAGCGTGTGTGTGCCCTCCTGATATCTAGGTCACTTAAAGCCACAAATAATCGTCTACTGTGCATCTCCTTGTGTGTTACCTTAGAGTGTGTGCTGCCCTTCAACAGCTCCCACTCCATCACTGAGGGACTAACACTTAATTGACAGGCTCCTGTGACTGCCATCTGTGACATGCCCCTTAGGGGTTTCCAGGGCTAGGAGAGGAGAGAGAAACCACCCTGGAATATTTATTTGTATTTGTGTGTGTAAAGGTGTGCGTGCATTTGTGATGGGCAGCAGCAGCCAAAGTCAGGTGTCTTCCTCTATTGCTCTCCACCTTGTTGTCCTTGATGACGTCATTGTCATCATTACTGTCTTTTTGGAGACAGTTCTCTCACTGAGTCTAGAGCCTACCAACTGACTAGCTGGCCAGCAAGACCCGGGGATCCACCTATTCGCCTCACCTCCCACTCTAGCCCTCGCCCCAGGCTGGAGTTACAGACATTTGATCCCATGCCTTGCTATTTATATGGGTGCTGGGAACCTGAATTCTGGCCCTCCTGCTTGCACTATCTCCACAGCCTCCACTGAAGAGTTTCTCTGAAAACTGTTTGCAGTGTGGGACTCCATTATCAGGAGTCAGGGACAGGACAATGTACAAGTGAGCTTCACAGAGACCAGTTCAAACTGGCAAATTACTGGGTGAGATTTTTGTTGTGGTTGGTGTTACTTAATCATGTAATGACAAGTGGCTGTGCCATTTCAAGAGAGAATATATGGTTCCTCTAAAGTACTTAAACAACTCAAAAATATTACTGGTACAAAAGACCAGCTTTCTAACAGAATTGTGAAAAGTGGAAAAATTATAGGGCATCAACGCATCCTTTGAGAACATTCTATCCATTTATCATCTTACATTTCAGCAAGCCTGGGACTAGCAGCAGCTAAATTTCATTATACTTGTATAGGCTTCCCATCATTCCATTTTGAAAGGCAGCCCTAGACACTACCGTTTTATACAAACTCAAATGTGTTATGAGAAGCGACATTTTATGGTAAAATCGTGTTGAATGTATGAAAAAAAACTATTACTTTATTCTTATATTTCATCAGTTATCCTTTATCTGGTGATAGGACGTCAGTAAATCTCATGAATTAAGAAGGCAATTTGAATAAAGATATTTTTTTATCCATGTTCCTCACATGCCGCAGTGCCGAACAGGGGAGAAAGAATATTTCGGGGAGCTAGTACATATCAAGTTATTGCCATCGTCAGTCTCCATCTGGCATGACTTTGTCATTTAAGCAAAATAGAAACATAAAGATATGTGCATGCCTGTATAAGTCTTGTGGAGAAATAAAAAGAGATAATGTAATAAAAAAGAATGCTACTTAGAAAACTTTTTTTTTTTTTTTTTTGGTTTTTCGAGACAGGGTTTCTCTGTGTAGCTTGGCGCCTTTCCTGGGACTCACTTGGTAGCCCAGGCTGACCTCGAACTCACAGAGATCCACCTGCCTCTGCCTCCCGAGTGCTGGGATTAAAGGCATGCGCCACCACCGCCCAGCTAGAAAACATTTTTTATGTGTTGTACTCAAAGTTAGAAAATATAACTCGGGCTCCATTTGCTTCTGATCTTAATTTTAAAAAATTATGTGCAAGAATGCCCTAGTACGACCAAAACGGTCTTTCTTCTCACATGTGCATGCAACAGGCTACACACGAACCTTTCTACAAGGACACAGAGTATTTCTATCACAAAATACCCTGCTGTTGACAGGAAAAAAACAAATAAAGGCAGAGAAAGAGGACATGTAAGTAACAGAGCAGAAAAGGTCAGCGCTGTAAATCATCTGGACGTACAGGCTGCTAACCTGACCTGCACAGCGTAGACTGTATGTAATGGTAACCTCTTTTCCTGCTTGCCCTTAACACCATTCTCCTCAGAAGGGGTCTCAACAAGTTCCAACAGAGAACACTGGCCAATTTAAGAAGGTCTCCTGTGTGTGTACAGTGAACTTCTTTTTATTTACTTAACCTTATACACTTACTATATTGATAATTCAATGATTAAAATAGTACTTCCATTTTAATTGTTGCACAGGAGTTTAACTGGTTTGATTATATGGATTCACTCGTGAGTTTAAAAAAACATACAGGAGAACGCGGCATGCATACTGACAGTTTATAGAGATGCACAGCAGAACACAGAAGTCTCTAAGATGCCTTCCTACTGATGCCTACTGCCTCTTTGCTACATCGAGCGAGCGTGTGGATTAACTTTTCAGCAAAACATAAAAGAAAAATGAAATGAACACAACATTTGTCAATCATGGCAAAATAATAGCCATAAAATACCACATGCAATAAGCCCTTCCTAAGGAATCCAAAAGGAAAACAGAACACACAAACACAAAGCAAAATAAACACAGTGGTAACTAAAAGCGGGAGTTTAATAATGTCACTTCCTCTGAGAAAACGCTTAAGAACGGGAACTGCTGTCACTGCCAGCTCACCACTATCCCATCATTTCCCAAATGCTTGGAAAGTCTAACAACCCTCCATCACTATCTAGATTAACACTGGGTTTCTCTTGCCTGCTTTACATTCGAATGCAAACAGGAGAAAGAAAAAGAAACAGAAACAAAGCCATTCCCTCTAGAGACACCTGCTTTAGAAATGAAGGACAATGATTTCCTCCAGGATAACCATGCCATGCACCAGGGACTGAGGCGGCAGCAGTGGGTGGCACTGAGCAGCAAGGTAGCCCGGCTGTTGAGAGGGACACAGCCTGGCAGGGGCTGAGCCAGGAGCGCCATTGCTCTCCTTTACAAAGACTTAAGTGGACTGGCAATATTTGAGTTGGATTGGAAACAAATATTAAAAATTTCAATGGCTAGAAAGTGACTGACAATTAGATTTCTTTATAAGCTTCATTAGTTTCCGTGTAATAAAGCTTTTCAAAGGGATTTAGAAATTTTCTCTCACTCTCTAGTTTTTTTCCTAAAACTAGACTGGAGAGGCAACCAGAACTACTTTATTTTAAACGACTAAAAACATTAATAACCCATCCAACGTACTTATACTACATTATAAATGATCCTTAAAGGTTTGAAGAGAAGGAAACACAATAAGGAAAGGATCTCATCTACATACATCACATCATCTTGCAAAGAGTGAAACTGAACTTTTCAAAGTTCTCAGAACAGGGTCACAATTCAGCCCAGCACTCAAAGGACGCTTAGTAAAAACCAAGGACTACAATTCCACATATAAATTTTACTTCTTTTTTAAAGGTGACTGTGAGTAATACAGAAGCAATTGATGAATAAGGGCTATTTCCCCAGGGACATAAGCATGACTGTCTGCTACGCACTCATAAAACTTTTGGAAAGCACTATAGAAACAGAAGGCAAAACTCGGTACCACATGCACACTAACACAATATTGCTGATGCAGAAATTGAGATTCCATAGAAAGTGTCCCAATAGGCTGAGGCAGGAGGACTTTCAAAACCTGAAGGTCAGCCTGGGCTACGTAGTAATTTAAAGGCCAGCATAGGCTACAGTATGGGATGGATTCTGTCTCAACAAATTAACAACAGAAGTTTCTATAGTCTCTCAGAACAACAAATATCCTACATACACATGCACCATGGGAAGTACTGGAAATGCTCAGGTTGACTACTCCTACTGTCAAAGGTAGCCTGTACCATTTCATTCCCAGCCTGCTGTGATATCAAAGGGGAAAAATGCTGTTTTTAAATGGACTCATCTGAAACTGCATTAATTTAAAGAAGGAAAGTCCTCTGCGGAAGAAGAAAGAATGAGTGCGAACTGGACATACCAAAAGCAAAAAAACCTTAACTAAGTACAAATGCTGTAACCCAAAACTCATTTTTGAACATTGTAAGAAATTCACATTTTAAAAGAAGCTATAAAGATTTCATGTTCATCCAACATGTACGTACTGGCCTAACTGGAAGTACTATAAACATACTTATTTAGCATGATGTTTTATTTTACAGCAGTAAATAAAAACCTTCTCAAGTTGAATGTTAAGTATCATGGAAAAACAGCAAATGCTGCGGAAACAAAGCAGCTCTCATAAACAACAAGGAAGAAGTTGTCAAATCTATATTCATTTTGCTGCCTTAATTTGAGGTTTCATTAAGATCTTAATGGGAAAAACATGCACCCTGGTAATGTAACGCATTTAAAAGGAGGACTTTTCAGTCTAGTGTAAGTGACTAAAAACGAGTTTCTCGTGAGCTAACGATGCATCAAACAAACCACAAAGCAGTCTTCTGGAAGACAGGCAGTGATTTAGAAGTCGACTATATTTCATAGATCCTTTTCTTTAATCTGGCTCTTTTAATCTTGTTTCAACCTCAAATCATTTCTGGTTGACAAGTGCTTTTGCTTAAATGTGAGGAACACATAAGCTGTTGGGGGAATGGACTTTTCTTATTTAACATACAACATTTGTTAGTCCTTCTTTAGTTGCATGTCAAAACTTCAATCTTTATTAACATGCTAAAACTCTTTGCTTTGTACTTAGAATGAGGAATTTATCCTCAAATGGAATTTAATTCCACAGTTAGTACACAAAGACATTTAATCATATTTTGGATGTGGCATTTAAAATGCCCTAGTCACCCTAAGCCAGTAAAATCCATGTATCTTACTAGTTTTGAGACGAAATCTGATTTACAAAAAGAAAGATCAACTTTCAGAGGATTTGTCTCTGTATATTGTTAAGACAGTTTGTCGACTCTGCCCATACTGTACTATAAAGGAAGATATGTGATGGAGATTCATTTTCTTTCACCTAGCCCTATATGATAATGAAAACTTCCGTCCCAGGACGCGAGAACCCTGAAAATGTTCCGTGAAACAATAGCCAACTATAAAAGACTGGTTGGTTCTGGAGACACAATCCACATGGCCCAAGCTGGACTTAAACTTGCTGTCCTACTGCCTCGGCTTCCTGGGTGCTACAATTCCATGCAAGTAACACAGGCCCAGATAAAACACTGTTCAAAATATAACGGGGCACAACAAACAAGTCTTAGCAGCAGCTATGAGGATGAGAAAGAGGTGAACAAGAACTTAAATATTCTAATTTAACAAAGTTCATAAATACCTTACATTTCTCAAAATTTCCTTTTGGCTCAAGTGTTCTTAAGAACTAAAGACAGCTTGGCATGTTGGCACATGCCTGAAATCATAGCACTCAGGGAGCTGAGGCCTGAGGACTCTGCAAGCTGGAGACAAGTCTGGTCTATAAAGGAGTTCTACTCTAGCCAGGCTATGTAATGAGACCCTGTCTTGAGGCAAAGCAATGATCTAATTTTGAGAAGTATCTTTTCAGACAGGGTGTCCACCCCAAGCACTGGAAAAGGCAGCCCTCAGCAGTTACTGCTTAGTGAGTGGCTACTATGTACCACTGACACTGTGTACTGCAATGCACTCATACAGTCTAAGCTCATCAAATCCTCACACGGAACCCACAAAACAGTTGCTAATGCTCATTTCATGACATATATAAGGAAAAAAGGAAACAGAAGCTCTAGGGTAGCTGAGATCTCAGTAAACACAGGTATGTAAGAGCAAGGCAGCTTTACTGTAGAACCCCAACTTCGTAAGTACTAAACCACTTTATATCAGATCCTTAACTCATTCTAACTGGTATCTTCAAATGAAAATATGAAAGACACTCTTCTGTGGTTTTTGTGCCTTAAGCTGTCTAATATGGTTCAACAGAATGTCATGGGAGTTTTTTTTTTTTATCAGAAATATGCATTCCTTTACCTTTTTTGCAACTCTTTAAATACCTAATCTATTCAAAACAGAGTTCAACACAGTCCTTTTGGGACCAAATAAAATACACTGTTACTTTGCCCTCGATATATTTGTATTTAAAAACAACCTCCATTCTCTTGTATTAAGCATGGTAACTAAGGAACTTGGTGTTCAAAGCACTCTACTTGGGGCTAGACCTTTCTTAGATTATCCACCAGCATGGTGAGAGAACTCTTCTGCCTTCTTTAAAGAAAACAAACAAAAAGAAAACAAATCTGGTTTTATAGAAAAAAAAGTGTTTTGAAGGACTCAAGTAAAACCAAAGGAACTGCTTTTTAAAGGTTTAAACATCAACATTCATGTCTACTTGTGCCATAACTTGGTGCATCTATCTGTGATCAGGCCATGCAACTGGAAACAAACTATCAAACAGTTACTTTTTGAGAGTACAGCAAATGAATTAGGCATGCGGGACTGAACTGGAACTCACCATGGAGCTTTTATGGAAAAACACCCCGCTCCAAAGAGATAAGGCCTTGGTGGAAAAGGGGGGAAAATGTACAAAAAATTAGAGGAAAACTCATTCAACATTAGTAAATACATGATATATTGTACTGTCACAGAGTATGATAAAATAACTCAAAATAAATAATCAATAGCAATTCTGCCATATATGCTGAGATAGAACCAATAAGTATGTGAGGTATAAAAACAAGCCCTTAATTTTCATAGAAAAGTAGATTTAAATTTTTTCTATTTCTCCCCCTTTTCTGGGGCACCCCTGCAGCACATCTAATTTAAAATAAAATTCACTGCTGAAGCCTTTAAACACAGAGTGCAAATCAAATGGGATAATCAGATGCAGAGGCACCATGACTGTGTGTGACAGAAAGGACTCAGGATTGGCTGAAGATGACTGGACTCTGACATTACAAAGTTTCTGCTCCCCGTTGCGGCCTCTCAGCCATACAATTTTCAAGCTGCTTGTCTGCAGTAAGCTGAACTGCATGTTGTTCTGTGGGTCACTGGCAAAAATGATGGAATGATTTCTAATTCCGGTCACATTCCAGAAAATTAGTACAGGAACACAGCCTCCTGATCCGTCTGCAAGTGCAAAGGTGGACTACCCTCAACTGTAACTGCGATTGCGTGTTTTAAATACCACAGGACATACAAAGTGAGATTCATTTCCATCAATGATGGACACACACGTATTTCTGCTTAAAACTCAGGTCCCAGCTTCTAATGGCATGCTATGCACAAACAAGACTTGGTAATAGAATTATATTTAAAACATTTTAATGTGGCAGCTGACATTTGGAAGACATAAGAAATTGAAGGGGACACATATTAGTAAGCCACGGCTATTTCCTTTTTCAAAATTGGAGACTGGAACATTAAGGAGAAAGATAATCCTGCTAATTAACATTAATTTCCAAATGAAGAAAATGCATTCCAGAACAAATTAAAGGTGAAGCAAAACGTCCTCACAACAGTGAGCATGATTCTGGGGTTCAGAATGCAGTGAACACAAAGACGGACTGTGTAAGCGCAGGAAAAGAGAGACAACAGAGAGGGTGGTGTAGATTGACCGGCACTCTTGCAAGCTTTAAAGGGTTAGTTACTGGCAGGGACAGAACCAGGAAAACCAACAGTGGCCTTCCATCCTTTTCCCCTGTGACCCTCAGAACATTAAGTTGCACGAAAACAAAGCAGAAAAACAAGACTGAAAGACCAAGTGAATGAATTAGTTTTTGTTTGTAAGACATTTTTCTATTTTCTCAATATTTCATAACCATAATGCTGGGGTTTTGCCACAGTGCAGAGTAAACGTAATCTTTAACATCATAGACCAGGCTAGGAGTCTAAGTTGCTGAACTTCTAAAACTGAATTAGGCCAATGTAGCCCAACTGTTTATTCCACTATATGACATTGAAGAAAAAAAAATTCTGGTCACATCTACTTGACTTCAAGATTTACTAATTATATCAGAACTCTTATGTCACAAGAGTTCACTCTGTACTTTGAGAAACACTTGAACTGTCCAATGTCTCCACAGTATTGGGACCCTCTGCATCAGTTGGGGACAGGAGGAAAAAAAAAAAGAGGGTAAAGCCATTTCTAAATGCCAGAAATACATCAGAAATGAAGTGAATGTTGTTGGCAGACAATACTCACCTTTCATTTCAATTATTATAAGCAGAACACCCCAAATATTCCAATACTCTGAATGATTCTGTTAAATACTGGCATCTAAAACAGCCCCATGGTTCCCCTGCATGTACACCGCAAGGCCTGTGGAAAACTGAGCTCACATTCCAACATACAGCCGAATTCTGATTATTGACGGGGACAAGGAATACATGAATATTCACAAATACTTGGAAGTCTGTATTGAAATTGTCTACTCAGTCCTCGATAACTCAAAAGACTTCTCCACTGGCTTCAAACAACAACAACAACAAAAATGGAACAAAATCTATTTGTCTCTAGATTATAAAACCTACTACAAAAACTCCACTCAACTGATGTAAGACCCTGACATCCCCCACCTACAGAAAAAGAAAATACCTTCTACTAGGTTTGAAGTTTCCTGATTTATAAAACAGAAACACACCTCACCCCAACAAATGAAAAATAAGCCTCAACAAACAAACCAAACCCCTTGATTTCCTTCAGGAAGTCACAGCACATTACTAATGTCACCGATCATATACTCGCCCTACCACACCATGGTGACACCAACTGAGGACCCTTAGTCGGCAGCGACACAGTCATCTCTACACACAACAGGGTCACGACTCACAGTGTGGCCCAGATGCTTTAGTTACAAGATGCTCTACTTCCAACCAGAAACGATGCCAACAGCTCCTTAGAAAGGAGCAGGGCTGGAGGCACAGGGTGAGAACCTAGTTTGGTATGTAGACTTGGAATGCATCCAACTCCCATTTGCCCATTTCTTGCCTGCTCTGGCAGACTGGACCTCTGCCATGTACATGTTTAAGATCTACCGACTCCAAAGAAGCACAGTGACTCACATCCTCACATCACTACTGACTGAGGGCAGTGTCAGCTGCTCTTTTGAAAGCTCCTGCTTAATCTTTCTTCAGTAGCAAAAGAATGAAAATATGAAGTCACAGAGTCCAGGCCCATGATCCAGCTGTCTTCACCTATGGCTGTCCTCACACACCCCAACACTGAAAGCCCACAGCTGTAGTTTCCTACCGAAGTGGGGGAAGGTAGGGAGAAGAGAAAGAGAGTGTATGAGTGCGGATGTTGAGTAAATTAAAGGCTGGTTTTTATTAAGTAGTGAACTCAGATTACTAGAGATGGCGATGAAGAATTCACACATCACTGTAAGTTTTAGAAGGCTTAACAAACCTACCACATAAAAGCTGTCTCCTGTTGGTCTGAATTCCAATTGAAAAACATAAAGAAAAACTACCTACTCAATGAACTAAAAATCCAGCAATGTTGATGGGCCAGTGGTGGCACACACTTTTAATCCCAGTACTGGAGAAGCAGAGGCAGGTGGATCTCTATGAGTTCAAGACCAGCTTGGTCTATAGAGCAAGTTCCAGAACAGCCAGGGCTACACTGAAAAACCCTGTCTCAGAAAACCAAAAAGTGTCTGACACACACCCAGGCATTTACCTACACAAAAATAAAAGAAACGCTCTTAGTTGCAGCAACGTGGTTAAAACGGAAGACAAGTAGAACTGAATTGTATTGCAAAATAAAAATAAAAATTAAAAAAAAAACCTGGAAGACAATAGCTAAGTGAGATAAGCCATAGAATCAAATTCCAGATGTTTATTAGAGAATTTTTTAACTCCTTATAAAATAATAGGAAATTATCTGGCCATTAATTCTCAAAGGAATTTTCAGAGAACCTCACAAAACAGTAATGGTTAGAACTTTAAACAGGTAGTTAAGTGGTTAGAGCACTTATTATACTTCCTGGGGACCTGGGTTCAGTTCCCAATTCTCAGAGTGGCTCCCAGCTGCCTAAAACTCCAGTTCCAGGGCATCTGATTTTGTAACCTGATTCTACTGGTAAAAGGTTACTCTCAAGATGTGTTCAGTAATCAATAGGCTCCGGGGGAGTCCTTGAGTGAGTGGCTTTCTACACTGCATAGGCTGGTTTGTGATCCTTCTGCCTCAGCCTCCTGTGTGCTGGGACTACACAGTATACCAGCCTGCCCAACCAGAATTTAAAACTGCCTCTCCAGAGCTAAAGCAGCAGCCAGAATTTAAAAGACCAATTCCATAAGTATACTCCATCAATCCTTTTCTTCAGATGATCAAGTTCTGTGATCAACCAAAATGCAGGGATCAGAAGGAGTCCACAGAGACGAGAATGGTAAGAAGAGAAAAGGCTACAGCACATTATATCTACAATACTTAATGAGGTTATAGACTGTCAATTAATTCTTAAGGCGCTGCCGCCACTCTGTGTACCTTCTCTTAAGCAAATGAAGTGAACTCCCACTTCCTCCCCATTGCTGCAAATTAGTCCTCATGTCATTTCCAACTTTTAATTTGTTCATTAATCGAATTTTAACTGCTCCCTAGCAGACAGGTCTAGGGCACTGGTGGTTTTCAATCTGCTGATCCGTAGGACAAAGTGAAGCTGGAACAGACAGCTGACTAATTTGAGACATATTTGGCATGCCATTTTAAATTACAACCTCAAGATGTAAAAGATTTTCATTAGAAAAACATAGATAATGCTGAAGTTCTTCCATATGCGACAGAAGAGAGACTAGCATAGCATAAATAATGGCAAACTTCTGTCGACTGCCATGCCCGCTGACTTTCAATATGGTATATAGTAGACTTCTTTCAAATAAAAAATCCGCAGGTTTACAGCAAAATGCAATAAACTATGGTATGGTTTAAGTACTCTACTTATTTGGCGCAAAAACTAGAAACTCAAACTATGGTAAATACATTACACATGTAGACAAAAGTGCACACACTCAAATGGAAACGCACTCTTGATTATGTTATATCTGGAACAAAACCCTCAGAGCTCTACTATACAAACTAATGGTTACAAGAGACAGAGGCAGAAGGCAGCAAATGGCCGTGTGTTAGGGTAAATTCTGGAGGGGGGGGGCGCAGCCGCGGGTCTTTTCCCACATCTTTCCTTCTTAATTCTCTGAACTTACCCTGTAAAGCTTGAGACTCAGATGAAGGTCTAAATAAGCCAAGATGAACAGGGTTGAATGGAATTAAAATAAGGAATGGACTTTTATGTTACTATATGAAAATGTCATTTACTCTGAAACAAGAACTGATGACGAACTTGTTTAAAAAGTATCAGCTGCAGACATTCAAATAAATGCTATGAAGTGCTCCAATGTCTGTGAGAAACACACACCTGTTTACTAAGTATGGCTCAGAAGGGCTCAATAACTTGTCAGGCTGCAAAGGGGCAGTGAGATCAAAGAGCTGTTGGGAACGCAAACATCCACATGTGAATTCTTTTCCTCTGAGCAAACTTACACAGGACATTACAAGTGTCCACATGAGAAGCCAGGGCTGCATAGTACTCATTCTATTTAAAAGGACAGATACAAAGAAATGAACACATGGGAAGGTGGGGAGAAGAAGAGACTATGAAGGAGTGTCCTGTTTCTGTTCACTTCCAATGGGTTCCAACCTGCTAGGAGCAAGGAAGTAACTTCATTCTCAATTTTTATAGTCTTTGTTGCCATGAAACTGGTTCAACCTCATTCTAGCATAAACTGCTCTCGTGTCACAAAATTTACATATATCATCTTAGATTTAAAGCACATAAAATACAATGGCAAATTAGTTATTCCTTAGCTATTATTATTCCTTAGTTATTCCTTTAAAATTATTCTCTTTTGATTCAATTGAACCAAATGAGTATGAAATGCTGCTAATAAATTCTACTACAAAAACCTAATCTCCAAAAGACAGAATAATCCCTAGTTTTGTTTCCTTTTTAATGGGGCGCCTTTCTTCCCTCCCTCCTTCCTCTCACCCTTCCTACTTCCTCGTAGTGCTGAGAACTGAACCCAGAGCCTCATACATGCGGAGCAAGTGCACTAAAGGTCCTCTTCTCGACTCCTCTCTATAAAAACATGATACTGTGGTCAGAGGGGCTTCCCGATCCTCCTGTACCAGACCCACAGAAGATGGCCTCTGTCTGCAGGAGAGAAGGCTGAAGCCAGCTCACTCCTAGCACTTCCTCTGCCCTCCCAAACTCAGCATGGAGCTAAGCAGCAGCTGCTGCCATCAGAGGCCACTGTCCTTCCTCCGAGGGGTGCTTCAAGGTATTCAACAGGAAGGTGTAAACACAGCTGTCTTCTGCCATTTGTGGTTGTACTGGCCTCATGTGTGCAGAAGAGGGGGACAGATGGTCCCGACACCGCACAGGCTTTCACAGACACAAATTTGTAAAAATAACAGGGCAGATGTTAAGCATGTTGAAGACACATTTTGGACCCTGAAGAGTTAAGATGAGGTTTGTATCTCAAACAGGATGCCTGAACTCTTGAGTCCTAGGAACTTCATACTTCTGTGACAGAATTCTAAGACACTGGTTACCTTCATGAGAAAACCAAATTTCCCAGTAAATAAAACAAAACGGAGCAGAACTAATTAAGGTTAAATAGCTAGACAAAAATTTAAAAATCCCATTCAGAAAACTATAACCAAATCCTTAGTTGGCTGGACCTCAGTGACAGGAAAAGGAAAAAAAATGACAATAGCAGTTCTGAGTACGGTCAATAAACACATCAGAAGGTGGTATAAAAACCAGTCATGATAGCCAGGCAGTAGTGCACACACCTCTAATCCCAGGACTCGGGAGGCAGAGGCAGGTAGAACTTTCTGAGTTCAAGGCCAGCCTGGTCTACAGAGCAAGTTCCAGGACAGACAGATTTTTTTTTTTTTTTTTTTTTTTTTTTTTTGAGCTGAGAACCGAACCCAGGCAAGGCAAGCGCTCTACCACTGAGCTAAATCCCCAACCCCCAGAAACCCTGTCTAAATCAACAACAACAACAAAAAGTAGTTGTGCAGGCTGGAGAGACGGCTCAGCAGTTAAGAGAGCGAGCAACTACGAGCCTGATTCCCAGCGCCTGGTCAGTCCCCAGCGCCTGGTCAGTCCCCAGCGCCTGGTCAGTTCCCAGCCGCCTGGAACCGCGCTCCAGGGAATCTGCCGCTGGCACCCATGACCCACGCACATATACATGTATCCACACACAGACACTCATAATTCTTTGTATGTTTGTTTATTTTCTCATCTAAGCAGAGTTTTCTCTGTGTAGCCCTGGCTGTCCTGGAACTTGCTATGTAGACCAGGCTAGCCTCACACTAGATTCACCTGCCTCCCCCTTGAGAGTTGGGAGTAAAGGCGGGCGCCACCCTCACCTAGCGTCACATAATTTTTGAAAGAGCAGTTGCGATGGTGACAGCAATTTGTAATCTCAGAACTCATTACTGAGTGACAATATCCACAGTTCAAGGCCAGCCTGGGACAATTAACAAGAAACTATTAAAATAAAGAAATAAACAATAATGATTTTCTTAAGAAAAAAAAAGAAAGAAAAAAACCAAGTGTCTTAAGTGAACTAACGTGCAATCCAGAAATGGTCAGATAAACTACAATCAAGGTGTTATCAGTCACTATGCCACGTGTCACTATCAGGAAATTATAGGACAACCCCAGAGCTCTATCATAGAAGTAGAACTCATTACAGACAACAAATATTTGTACTTATTAAAAACAATTAATGAAATTCTTCTTTTGATGACGTTAGTGTGGCCCTGTAGGAGATTTCTTCCTCCAAGTTTAGGATGGAAGACAAGAAGGAAGGGGTTATTGATCTGAAATTTATTCTGAAAAGATTAGAAAAGTGTCATGTGTTGACGCATGAAAGAATGTTAGCATTTTTAACATCTGGGAGGCTTGGGTAGAGAAGAATTCTTGTCACCAGACTTCACTATTTCGCTAAAATTGAAACTATGTGTCAAAAATATTAGAATCAAGGGCTCATTTTAAGACAAGTAAGTTATTTTGTAAGTTATTTTGTCACAACACCTGAATGCAGTACATTCTTAAAGGAATTTAAAGCCATAAAACATATAAGGGCTGGAGAGATGGCTCAGTGGTTAAGAGCACTGACTGTTCTTCCAGAGATTTTGAGTTCAATTCCCAGCACCCACATTGTGGCTCACAACCACCTGTAATGAGATCTGGTGCCTTCTTATGGTATGCAGGCATACATGCAGACAGAAGACTGCGTACATAATAAATAAATAAATAAATCTTTTAAAAAAAAAAAAAAAAAACACAAAACATGTAACAGGACCTGAGACTTGATGAAGTGCTGAGCCTGTTGGAGAGCGCAAGCATCATACACTGTGGTGGCCTGAATTAGAACTCCCCCCACTCGTGTGTTTGCCTGCTTGGTCCCCAGTTGATGAACTGTTTTGAAAGGAGTGGGAGGTGTGGCCTTGTTAGAATACCTGTGTCACTGGAAGTGGACTTGGCGGTTTCAAAAGCCCAGGCCAAGCTCTACGAGTCTCTCTCCTTGCAGATCAGGATTGAAAGCTCTTTCTTAGCACCATGCTGGCCCGTTTGCTGCCACCCTCCTGGCCATGACTGATCAAAACTGTAAGCCAGCCCAATTAGCTGCTTTCTTTTGTAAGAGCTGCCTTGGTCATGGCTGTCACTTCACAGCAAGAGAGCAGTGACTATGACATTTACTAATGTGGATTTCAAGGCACACAGAATTTCTCCAGTGAGTGCAGGGACCAGGCTGCAGCTGAGGGCAGGGTGCTCGCTTGCTTGCGGGGAGCCCTGTGTCTCGTCCAGCACTACAATGGAGACAATAAAAACAACCACAACAAGGACACAGCGTTTATACCCCACAACTTTTTGTGTTTACTTTCCTTTGTTTTTGTTTTGTTTTTTGAGACAGGGTCTTTCTACATAGCCCTGGCTGTCCTGGAACACAGGGATCCTCTGCCTCTCAGTGCTAGAGTTGAAGGCATGCACTACTGTGCACAGCTCTTCATTTTTTATTTCATTTTGTAAGTGTGGGCATGTGGCCCACATGTATGTCTGTGTTCCATGTGAGCGAAGTGCCCATGGAGGTCAGAAGGGGTTGTCGGGTACTCCAGGGCTGGAGTTACAAGTGGCTATACAAATCTGGGAATGTGGGTGCTAGGAACTGATCACATGCTCTCTGGAGAAGCAGCTGGTGCTCCAGCCCCACAAGTTTTTAAAAAGATAAGGAAATGGGAAATTTATCAAAGTCCATAGAAGATCTCCAGATGCTGACAGCTTATCTACCTGACGCTGTCCTGGCAGAGGGTGGGAAAGAACAACAGTGTCGTCAGGAAATTTTCAAACATGGAGAAAAGAAAACAGACATCCCAACTAGATGCATAAATGCATAGAATTAAACTCTAACATCCTGTCTTCGGGTATTTAACATGTCTGCGCCAATCTCAAGGTTGTTTTAGGAAGTCTATGAGAGAAGGAGAGCTAATTCCCTGAACTGGACCAATATACCTGTGCTAACATCAAGAAATGGGCACTTCAGAAACCAACACCTCTATAGCTTGTTCTCATGTCCCCAGGAACCGCAGGCACCATCTTCTCACACAGTCCCCTCACTCTGAATGTACAATTCAACCACAGGGACACTTAAAGATGCTTTCACGTAGACTCACGAAAGACAACATTTTTAAGTACTTTATAGAATTTACAGTACTGGAGTAAATAACAGACAATTACATTCAGGCCAACTCCAGCAAGTCAAAAAAAAAAATCAAACAAACAAAAAAAAACCCTTTACAATTTCGGTTCAAGACTAAGGACCATTTTTAACTCAGAAAATACACTAGTACAAAGTAGGGGGGGAAATCAACCAGTAATAAATCAAGGACAAATACCCTTCAAAATTCATGGCATTTTCAGTCAACATATCTTAAACTAACTGAAAAAGAAAGTAAACACACTTAAAATTGCACTTCTACTGAACCCAAAGAGCTATATTACATGATATACAGGTCAAAGAATGGCATAATAAACTGTGATTTGGGAAGTAGGTTTCCAGGATGTTTTTTTTTCTCTTCTTCCCCTTAATACGTTCTAAACTCAGCCTGCTTCTGTCAACAGGCCCACCTTACACATGAACACCATGTCACCTAGGTTGAGGGTTAATTTCTATGTGACAGCAGTAGTGCACGCCTTCAACTCTATCATCAGATTCACGTGGGAACCTTAAGTATTTTTTTCTAAGAAAAGTGACTTCTCTAAGGACTTTTATATTAGCACAGTATCAACACAGTGGCCAGATAATTTAATCTATTTTCCCCCCATGGGGGAGACCCTAAGGACTATTTGAGGCCAAGACAGGGATTTCTCCAAACTATTTTAATATGGAATATTAACATACAGTTTGTTCCATTTCTAATCCAATTAAATACTAGGATTGTACATTGAGAAAAAAAATAACTTGGCTATAGAAATAACTACAGAAGTAAAAATTTAATAGTCCAAAAATGTATGGTCATTATCACCATATAATTGAATAGCTAATAATATCAGACATATAGTAGTTTACTTACAGGTGCAAAATCCATTAGTTTATATTTAAGTGGAGAACCTTTTTAACATCTTAAATGAGCACCGAAAAGAATTCAAGAACATTATGAAGTCTCTAAAAATGTTAGGAGCCAATCTTGTAAAAAGCCCAAGTCTTAGTACACTGGTTTCCAGCTATGTGTAATAGTTCATTATCCAGATAGTAACAATAGATTAATAATGTAAACATGTTGGTTTAATAATCCACATAAATAAGTGGGTGCATTTCATAAACTTATTAAAATACGATCTCATTTAGAAAACTTTTGTTAATATTTATATCTGAAAAATGTGGGCAATGTGTTTAGATGCCAATCATGTTGGCAAGAGCCAAGAAAATCAAACTGTACAATCAGACAATGCCACAAAGCAGAAAGTGTGAGTGAGAGGAGAGGTCTGGTTTTTATTAGCCAATACTAGTTTTCACAACTTGTCACTGCTTTGTCTCTTCCTATGGATGTGTGTATATGACTGTGTGTGAGCATGTTTGTGTGCGTTCTGAACTTGGTACTAACTCGGCTGCCACTGAGTCTCGTGTGGGCTGGAAATGAAGGGCATAATCAAAACCACACAATGAGAAAAGCACGTTCCACTTTCATCCAGTCCACCCTCTACAGCGGCTGTGGGAATGGCATCGAGCGCCAAGCCTTACCCTGTTCGTTTGGTGATGGTCCCCAAGGTCATTGGCTGTTTGATTTGTGCAAGAGGCGTGACTACCATCAGGCTGGGGAGTGGGGAGAGCCGGGGGTTGCCAGGGTTGTTGTTGGTGAAGTTATTGTAAGAGTCTTGGCTGTTCAGCTTCCCTACAAGAGAAAAGCAAACCAAAGGTTTTCATTTGAGAAAAATCAAGGGCTGGGGGAAATGACTCAGTGGGGAAAGGGACTTGCTCCAGTGCCCAACACATGCAAATAAATAAGATTTCTTCCTTCCTTCCTTCCTTCCTTCCTTCCTTCCTTCCTTCCTTTCTTTCTTTCTTCATTCATTCATGTTTTTCGAGACAGGGTTTCTCTGTGTAGTTTTGGAGCCTGTCCTAGAACTCACTCTGTAGACCAAGCTGGCCTCGAACTCACAGAGATCCGCCTGCCTCTGTCTCCCGAGTGCTGGGATTAAAGGCGTGCGCTACCACCGCCCAGCTAAATAAGATACAAATTTTCAAGGAAATTTATGAAGTATAAAGAAAGTCATAGGCTGTATAAAGAAGTATAAAGAAACTCATAGAAACCGACATTACCAGGCCATAGAAATGACAATGGTGACTACAGTCTTAGAGCTTGCACATGGGCTCTTGGCTTTCACTTTGTATGCATGTGCACACAGGTACATGCATGGATGTATACACGAAAATGTCAATCAATGCCAAGCACCTTCCTCAATCACTCTTCATGTTAGTCTAAAATAGGGTCTTGGAATGAACCCAGCTTGCTTGAATCAGCTAAGGCAAGCCAGTGAGCTCTAAGTGAGCTCCCAATACTGGAATTATCCATCTGTGCTGCTGGAGATAGCTTTTTACATAAGTGCTAGAACTCGGATGTGCACACTTATGTATCAGCAATTTACTGGATCTCACAGCCCCCAGAATTCTATGTTTCTAAAGTAGTTTGGTTTTCTGCTCATCCTTAGCTGGGCCACTGTTCTGACAAAAAAAATTTACTATTCCACCTGTACTCTAAGAGTTTCTAAAAGAAGCTGCTTGTCCTTTTGATGGCTATTGAGTCGAATCTTCTGAACTACATGAGAAGTGTTCATAATTTTCCCTACCTAGGGGATCACACCTACAGATTCAATGAACTGTAAAACAAAAAAATGCTGTTGGGGCAAGAATTGCAGAAAGTTCTAAACCCCAAGATTTGAATTCACACTACAACGAGTACACTGTGAAGACATGTCCATGGAGTAGTGTACAGACATGTCTTGTGGTGAAGACATGTCAATTGAGTAGTGCACAGACATGTCCTGTGGTAAAGACATGTCCATGGAGTAGTGTACAGACATGTCCTGTGGTGAAGACATGTCCATGGAGTAGTGTACAGACATGTCCTGTGGTGAAGACATGTCAATGGAGTAGTGTACAAACATCCTGTGGGAGGCCCCTACGGTTTTAGAGATTCTCTAAATTAGAATTCTCTCTAGGCATGACCTTATTCATGTATTGTGCAGTTAGGCCAAGAGGCCTATGGTGACTGTATCAGTCCTCAAGCTTGCTATGTAGCTCTGAAAGATAAGAATGGCATCTTCTAAATTCTGTCAGGAAGATGGTGACTTCCAAAGCAGGACACAGCTAAGGAAATGCTGCTCCTCAGGGATACAGGTCTATCTGTTTCTATCACTGCAATTAACAAGTCAAGTTAAGGTAGGGCCAACAAGAAACTCGGGCACAACAATCTCTACCCCCCCTATACTAACATGTTCCAATTTCATCAAAGCCAGTAGAAGCTAATCACACCTACTGCTGGGATACAATAGGCAGCAGTGACATACACACAAAATGCCTTAGCTGGACAATTAATCAGACAATATTATATATAGAAAACAGAGAACAATATAGAAAAAAATGAATGGAATAGAATAAAAGAAAAAACCCTTGAGTCACTCAGAGAGACTTATATTCTCAAGGTCAATACAGACAATAGTTGACAATTCATTATCAGATGACTATGCTTGTATTGAGATGAAGATCCAACATTAATATGTCACAAGCTAATAAAGTCCAGGATCTGTGGATGTCACATACATTTGTCAGCTAGTGAGCATGGATCTGATGAGTGCCTCAGCCTAAGATAACATGCTGTGGGGGCTGGAATCCCTCTTTACCACAAAGCTGACAGGACACAGAATGATTCAGTGCTAACTGTCTAGAACTGAAGATAAGTACATGTGGGAACAATTATTTGGAAAGAGACCACATGGGAGGTAACCTAGTTAGATAAAGAGTGGGCGAGCAAGGAGACTCAAGGACTGAAGGATAAAATAGAGGCAAGGTGTGTGCAGGGATGCCATTGCAGGAGCAGGAGTCTCTAAACACTACGGATGAGGTGTATCAAAGTGGGGAGATAAACTTATTTCCCTTTTAAGATCCCCAACAACCAACCAGTCTGCCTGCCTGCCTTTCTCCCTCTCTCCCAACACTGCATCCTAAGCTGGCCTCTAAGCATTGCATTTACAAGTGTGTCCTACACTACCACGCCTAGAAGGAACAGTACACACTAACACAAACCCTTCAGCAAGCAAACAACGCAGATGTTGACCTCATTGAACACTATTGATAAGGTATTTAAGCTGGGAATGTGCCTTAGTGGGAGAGCACATGCCTAGCACAGAACTCTAGAATGGGAAATAAAACAAAGACAAATAAATGGTGAAAAGAAACATAATGTGATTCACTGAGATGTTCTCAATGGGTGCTTCAGCTGGCCATGACTCAACAGCTTCACTTTCTCTCTAGGATACAGGACCGCCACAGAATAGCACAGAACAGCACAGAAGGTACTAGAGGCTCCGGAGCCTCCTTCTGCATGGTCAAGCACTGGCCCAGTGTCCATAGTGGCCTCTCCCCTAGGCTCTGGTTAAGCTGCAGCCTCTGTCTGTGACACAGTATCCAAGAGTGTGTAAAGTAGGTTATGCAGACTTTACGTTTGTGTTTGTGTTAACAGGGCAGGCAGAGTGGTAGTATCTGTGTTACATAGTTTATAAACATAGCTGCCCTCTTTTTTTTTTTTTTGGTGGGAGGCAGTCCTAGAGATCACATACATGTCCAGTAGGCAAGCAAGTACTCTCCCTCAGAGCTATAGCTGAGCCAAGCATAGCTTAAAGAAAGAGTAAATGTGTTCCACAAAGGCTCAGTAATTCTGTTTTATATAATAACCAAGTAGAATGTCTGAATTAGAAATCAGCACATTAACTAGAAAGCCTATTTATAATAGCTGTTAAAAATATCTCAGGGCAGGGGATGGAGATCAATTGGTAGAGTATTTGCCTAGCATTACACAAAGCCCTAAGTTTGATCCCCGTCACCACATAAACCAGACAAGGTGCACATGCCTGTGATGCCAGCACTTGGAGGATCAGAAAGTTTAAAGCATTTCTTAGCTACATACTGAGTTCAAAAAAGCCTGGACTACATAACATTATCAGAAAACAGAAATGAAGATAGAAAAGGGGGGAGGGAGAAAGGGAGTGAAAGAAAAAACATCAAGGAATAAATTTAGCTCAAGAGAAGAAAGATCTCTAAAACGAGAGCTACAGGCTGGGAAGCAGTTCAGCAGTGGGACGTTTGCCTAGGGTATACAATATGCTGGGTTTAATTCCCAATGCAGCAAACAAAGAAAAAAGAAAAAATGTTGAGAAAAGGAAATAAAAAATCAAAAAAGGTATCTTATGCTTGTGGTTTAAAAAATTCAGTATCATTAAAGTGCCCTGCTTCTCAAATCAAGTTGGATGCAATCCCTATCAAATACCTACGGCCTCTCAGAGCTAGGAATGAGAATTTAAATACCAAGGATTGAATCTCAAAAGCTAAGGAATACCCAACAGCTTCTTAAGCAAAAACAACCAAGTAGGAAGCAATGCATAAGCATGGGTGTGAAGAAGAGGAAGTCTTGCAAAGCCCTTGCATGGCCACAAGGCGACTCAGAACACCTGTAACTCTAGAGTCAGAGGACCTGATGCCTTCTCCTGGCCTCCATGGGCACCAGGTACACACATGGTACACAGACATATATGCAGAAAAAACATTCATACACATAAAATAATAAATAAAACAAAACTAAGTAAAATTCTGCTTTCCCCCTCCCCTTCAAATATGCATACATTTTTATATCTCCGTGGACTTGGGAGGTAGCTCTGTGTGGAAAGAGCTTGCCTTCAAAGTATGAAAACCACAGTTCAAACCCAGAAACCATGAAAAAAATCAGTGAGTGTAATGATAGGGGCTTGTAATCTCAGCATGGGGGGGGGGGGGGGAGACAGTAAGATTCCTAGAGCCCAGTGCTCTAACCTAACTGGTGAGTTCTAGGCCAAAAGAGACACTGTCTCAAAGGAGGAATGTTGTGTTCCTCTGGATAACCTATGTGTGCCCCCTCCATAGGTGCATAAATGTGAATGAATAAAATTTAAACTAGAAAAAAAGGAACATACATATATGCTAACAAAATAATGGACAAGGATGAGGTGAGTTAGTGACCCTGGTAGTCTTCGACAGGAAAGGCCCACTGCACAGGTGGAGAAGCCAAGTGTTAGGTAAGGGAACCCTAGACAGGAAATGTCGACGATGGTCACAGGTGCGGAGATGAGATTTAATGACTGAGACTGCAGAGTAGACACTACCAACACAGTGTGGGGCTGATTGGGGTCACACCCCGTGCTCAGTCCTGACCAGCAAGTCTAGGAGACTTTCAGTGTCTTCATCACATGGTGGTGGAGGAAGGGAGGAAAATGAACAGATGATGGGAAAAACACATCCCAAGTGACAGCTGAGAAACAGCTCAGAGACAAAGAGAAGGAGTTACTGTGATCGTTATAAAGGACCACTTAAAAAAGGAAGATGAATCACATAAATTTTGTACATATAGGAGTTTGCAAAGGATAAAAAGAAAGATGAATGAATGATAATCAGGGGTTAGCCAAAACGAGGGACAGTCCAAACAAGAAACTTCAGTAGCAGACACAGTGATCTACAGTTCAAAAAGCATTTGCCAAAATAATTAAATCTACTTTTGAGAAGAGGGGGTGGGTCCCTGCAACAGTACGGAAAAATATTTTGGAGGAATCTCCAAATACTTGAGAAAACTACTCCAAATGTGGTAGCAAAGGCAAAACCTGAGCAGCTGAAAGGATGAGGCAGGAGTTCCAAGCCAACATGACTATGTAATGAGACCTTGTCTCGAATAAAAGCGGGGAGGATAAAGAAGCCAGTGACGGAGTCCATGGATTTCCACCCTGCTCAGACTCAGATTTCCACCCTGCTAATCTGGACAAGGAGCCTCAACTTGGTACCTTTAGGAACATGTATCTGGATGTTAACATGTATCTGAGGTTAACCAAGGCTAGTTTCCTGTACAGCCATGTCTCACGGTGCTACAGTGAGGTTCAACACAAACATGCTGTATGCTTCCTGTCTGTGGACTTGGATTCAATCCACCCTGACCTTTCGTTGCGCCAACTCTCTGGCATAGTTTAGAAACGAGAAAAATAGAGAAATCCAAGAAGATGGCTGCATGAATGTGTCACAGCAACATAGCTTCATTCTGTACCTTGCTTTTCATCATCACCTGAGTGGAATGGACAGAAGAGACACTGTCTAACTGCAGCTTTAGTGAGAGGCTTCCTGAAGTCTTAAGATCTATAAAACTTTCACACATGATTGTACTTCTGAATTCCAGCTGACATAAGACCTGCAATTGACCAATGCCCTGAGAATGGATGTTCTCACAGCATTTCTGGCACAACCAGACAGAGGAAGTCCTAAGATCTCATGAGAAAACGAGCTCTTCTAAGACTCTCAGCCCAGTTTTTCAGGCTTAGTCTATATAGATAAACTTGCATAAGCCTTCAGGCTTTTGGGTCTTTATCCAAATCCACCCGAGCTTTGATCCCTTAGAGGGTGACCCGTATCCATCTAGATGGGCCTCTCATGGGGGGGGGGGGGGGGGTGTTCCAAATTGCAGTAAGATGGTTTCTCAATAAATTAAAGCAGAAATTCTATTTTAGAACAGAATATCATTTAAAAGTAAGAATTCTAAAAAAAAAAAAATTCTCTTTATGCAGAAAACTGATTCTTTGGTTTGGTCTGTTTTCAGTTGTGTTTGCTGTCATTGATTTTACTGTTACATTGTGAACTGAAACGGAATAGCTGGCTTCGGGGCCAGACCTCTGACTTTCTGTGCTGATCCATCTCTGAAAGGGAATGACCTCACATGGTCCTTCGCGGCTCCTGCCACCTGCATGCAAAAAACAGGATGTTGTACTCTGGGCGAACTAGGCACCATCCATTCTTCAAAATGCAACCTTACTTATCATTGTCCCAGATATCATTTCCCCCAAACATTTTATACTACAAAAACTCAGAGGCAAACAGATTAAGTTGAGGATGAAAACGGAGAGAGGAGAAGAACCGTGGGCTTTGTGACTTCGTGGAGGAGTGGTATGCCAGGTCGGGTTTGCAAAGAGTCATATTCCCAAACCAGTCATCATTAACGGACTCACTTCCACAGGAAAGAAAAAAAAAAGCCAAGAGTCTGAAAACTCCGGACAAAAGAAATCCCTGCAGACAAAGTAAAAACAAATTAAAAGACCCATTATAAAACACAGATGCTACAAGGAAAATAAACTTTCCAAGATTTACTGGGCTTTGACAAACCAGGACATTTGTGGAAAAGCCATCAGCAGCAACTCCCAGGTAATGTGGAGGAAGCCCGGCTCCTTTCTGGTTTATCTTTACCCCTGTGCAGAAGCTGCCAGGACTGGATTCCCAGCTTCTGGATGCAGGGATGTGAGAACATGTGGACCTGGCCAACTGCCAAGCACGAGACATTTCTAAGGGAAGCAAGACCCTGGAACTGCTGAGCACTTCACATTCTGCTGAATGCTAGTGCTACTACCAGCACACTGTGTGCATGGGCTTCTTTAATGCAAGTGAGAGGAAAAGAATGAATGAATGAATGAACGAACGAATGAACGAGCATTCCTCCACCCACGATTCTCTTTACGACTCTATCACACTGTGCAGCAAAGAAAAGAAAGTCACGAAATGACATTCAGCAGTCACAACTCAGAAATCACCTGCAAGGGACTTCATAGTGAGAGACAGAAAACGTTGCTACTGTTTAACACAGTGGTTCTCGACCTTCCTAATGCTGTGACCCTTTAACAATATGTCCTCCAACCACAAAATTATTTCATTGCTATTTCATAGCTGTAATTTTGCTACTTTTATGAATCATACTGTAAATATCTGATATGAAGGACATCCGATATGCGACCCACTGGGAAGCACAAGCTACAGGTAGTCATGAGCGGGAGCCAGGGCAAGATTCCTTAGGAAGGAAAACTGTGAGAAAGAAAAGAGACAACGTAACAGCAGGGTGTCCGGAGGAGATTCTTTGGTTGTCACTAGGGATCTGGGGACAAACAGGCACATAAATGTTAAGATTCATTTACAGGAACAAATTAGTGGTGCCCGTGGGACAACACAGTTAGGAGGTCTCAGTATTCTGGGTTTTCCTGTGTTCTTTGGACACACAGTTCTTACATCAGGCATGAGGCAGGCTGCTTAACAGGGCTCACATAGACACAGTCCATGACTAGTAAACCAGACTGACTCCTCCCTCTCCTTGAGTCGGTTTCCAACAATCTCCACACACTAAAGGAATCTGTCAGAGTTCAGGGGCTCTGCCTCTCACCCCCTCAAGGTCCCAGGTCTGCTACTAGTGAGCAATTGCATGTATTGGGAAATTAAAATAACAAGGACACCCTCAAATCTAAATTCATTGTGGGTTCCTGGCATTCCACAAAAGACTAACCTATAGAAATGCCCTTTCCCCAAATATTTCCATGATCTCCATCCTCCTCCAACACCTCCCTACTCTAAGAGGTCCTACAGAGTCCTCCCGTCTACCCATTTCAAAGGAAAGCTGAGTAAGGGGTTCTCGGCAGTCTGCGTGAGTGTGGATTTTCATTCCACAGAAAATCAAACTTTTCAAGCCTGCTTTTAATATCCTGCCACGGATTTGATGGGTAGAAAACAGCAAATTTTACCAAAGAGTTTTAAGTTGAAAAGTTGACTTCTTGATTCTGTCAAAGAGTACAATGGTAGCTTGTTCTAAAACAATCACTTCAGCTCTACATTCAGCTCTACATTCAAGCTAAAAACACTGCTTAGCTATTTCTTGCGGTCTAATTTAACATGAAAGCTTCCTCGACCAACTAGCAAACATTATTTAATAAAAACCAAATAAAATCCTTTAAAGACATGTATTTTTTTAAAGTATCCGGTGCAAACAGGAATTTCTAGCATATGGGTTGCTTTTGGTCGGAACGGGAGTGTCTGTCGCTCCCTCCTTCCCTCCCCTAACCCCAACACTCCTCCTCCTTTCCCTTTGCTATATGAGAATGACAAGCTTCCCAGCTGCAGTCCAGGACTCTCACCCTCCTTTGTGACCTTTTCTCAGGCATGTTCCAGTATAATCTGCAATCTACTCACAGTAGGAAAAGGAAAGAACAGCGCCCTGGTGAGAAACAGTGCCTTCTGACCCAAATACCAGGCGGGGCGGGGCTGAGGAGCCTAGCAGAGATGAGAGACTGAGCTCTGGACAGACATGGAGACATGGACACAGATTATCGAACAGTTAAGCCAACTTAAGCAGAAACAAAATATCCAAGGACCAACTCCACTGTATTTGTTATTGCCTATGAGTTCTTGTGGAGCCAAGAGAAGGCAAAACATTGCAAAATTTTATGAAATCAAGCAGAAACATTTGTTGCTATTTCTAAGGAAACTCTTCATGGTTCCACAGTCATGACTACAGGTACTTTGGGGAAAAACAACCCAAGTTTTTCAAGGTGGAGACAGAGGTTATTGGTGACATTCTGCTACTACATACACAATGGTCCCAGAACACAACCACTGGTGCTCTCCAGGATCAAGCAAAATTAAAAGTATACTATTATATTTATATATAACGTGTTTATACAATTGTGTAAACAATTCAACAAGAAATTCTCTGGCTGTTCCTTCCTGATTCTCTGCATATTCTCATGTGTTCCTCACTCTTTAGTACTGCATGCTACTGTACTGTATAAATGCAACACTTCCTTGAAGTTAAAACAAACCAGGTGGATTCGGAGGCACGACGTAAGAGTAAAACTTAAGAAGAAATGGTCACTACTACGACGATTGCAAACACAGTAAGTACAATTTACTCCAAAAGGGCAGGATGTGGGCTAGAATGAGGTGGGGCAAAACCCAAAAAAAACCACACAGGTAGAAACAAGGCTAAAAGGAGCTGTGAATAAGAGCTGGGATGGTTACAAGGTGCAAGGACACAGAGAGGAAAAGAGCACAAAAGAGAAAATGTGAGCAATCCTATTGAAACGTTTTAACCGCCTAAAAAGGAAATGATTTATTCATGATCACACAATCAAAACAACTTACAAACTCAATGAATAAAAACTATGGGAAGTTCATCACTTCAGTTTATTATCTCAGAGCACTCCAAGATTTTGCAAAGAAATTTATTAGGAGCTAGTGTTTTTAATACTGGGCATGTTTTACTAATTCTAACTCATTTTTTTTTTTTTTTTTTTTTTTTTTTTTTTGGTTTTTCAAGACAGGGTTTCTCTGTGTAGCTTTGCGCCTCTCCTGAAACTCACTTGGTAGCCCAGGCTGGCCTCGAACTCACAGAGATCCGCCTGGCTCTGCCTCCCGAGTGCTGGGATTAAAGGCGTGCGCCACCACCGCCCGGCTCTAACTCATTTTTAACATTAAGATTAGACTACGGCACTCATTCAACAGAGGCTGAAAACCCAAAAGATGACCTATGTTTATATGGATACATATGCAAAAAGTGAGACAGGCAGATCCATCCTCTACATACTATTGACAATATTCTTTATACACTATGCAAATTCTTCATATAAATAGAAAACAATGAGACAAGATTCTGAGCCTTTTACCCTAAGATTCAAATTCCTGGCCCCAAGTAGTAGCTCAGATTTATAATCCAGCACTTGTGAGGCCGAGGCAGAACTGCCTTGAAATTGAAGCAAACAAGGTTACCCCGCCAGTCCCAGGCCAGCCAGGGCGACATAGCAACGACCCATCTCAAGACGAAGGAACAAGCTCCTTACACGTTTCCTCAAAGCACCACAGCACTCGGCACCCCTCTGAAGCAAGCTCAGACCAATCCCAGAACAAAGTATGCAGAGCTGAGCACATCTGATCCTAGTGAAAAACTCCAAAATCAAATCACCAGATCCTACCATCCCTGCAACCAAACACGCGGGTAAGACGAGCAACCCAAAGCTAACACCTCAGCTGCCTAGCCCAAGAATACTGCACACCTGCTCCTCATCTTTCTCTCACCATTAGTCTGCACCATAAGGACAGACCAAACAGAGTTATCAAACACTACACTGTTTACACCGCTACACACACAACATGAAAGTATCAAGAGTTCATTCAGAAAAACCAAAAACACCACACTCTGTAATAGAAGGAAATACCGAATTAGCTGCAATCGATAAAGCCTATCTTCTTTTTCTTTACATGTTAGCTGGTTAGTTTTAACATTTTCCCAGTATGACCTGGAGTGTATGAAAATCCTCCTTTCTCAATTACCCAAGTTCAGAGACGGCAGGATGGGCCACCACATAACCTCTTAAAAAGGATATTGACTTAACACATGGAAGACTAAAAAACAAAAATCAAAGAATGGGCAGTCTGATGGACAATTAAATAGTCAAATCAAAGCTGAGCAGTGGTGGCGCACGCCTTTAATCTCAGCACTTGGGAGGCAGAGCCAGGCGGATCTCTGTGAGTTCCAGGACAGGCTCCAAAAGCTACAGAGAGAAACACTGTCTCAGAGATAAAATAATAATAATAATAATAATAATAATAATAATAATAATAATAATAAATAAAGAATTTCAAATCAAAAGTTTTGCATAACCCTAGCACTCAGGAGGTAGAGACAGGAGGATCAAGAAATCAAGGTCCCCCTTGGCTACACAGAAAGTTCAAGGCCAGCCTGAGCTACAGGACTCTTTCTTTTTTTTTTGGTTGGTTTTTTTCGAGACAGGGTTTCTCTGTGTAGCTTTGCGCCTTTCCTGGAACTCACTTTGTAGACCAGGCTGGCCTCGAACTCACAGAGATCCTCCTGCCTCTACCTCCCGAGTGCTGGGATTAAAGGCGTGCGCCACCACCGCCCGGCCAGGACTCTTTCTTTAAAAAGAAAAAAAAAAACAGTAAATAACTATTAAAATCAAAGCACGTTATGTTGAGTAACAAGCATGGCCACAAAATGTAAGTAATGTTAGTAATAGTAAAAAAAGAAAAAAGATGAAAACTGAAATGTTGGACCATCTTCTCCTCACAGCCCCTAGTTCCCACTATTCTCCGGCCCTTCACCCTCCTCCAAACTAACGGAAGCCTTCCTTCTTCTTACCCATGACTGTTAAGAATATTTTCTGGCCCTATTTCAGCATCATGACTCAGGTCATGAGAAGTGTCAAAGATGCATTTCCTTCAGATGGGAAAGAGCACCAGATCTCCACAGTACACAAAGACTGCCATGTGGTGTGAAGGGGCCACATCAGCGGTTTTTGACAAAAGGAAGATAAACCCGTTAACACTCACATATATTTTCAATTCTAGCTTGGAAACAGGTGCTTACATACACCAGTTTAAAAAAAAAAAACAGGAAACTAATGCTCAATTTTTGCTCCCTAAATAATCAACAATTCCTGAAATCAAACTGCTAACAAAAAAAAAATTAAATTTAGCACATTGTAAGAAAGATCTGGGTACCTGGCTCCAGTTTTGTAAAATTATATTGATAAATTTACCTCTGTACATCAAAACCCTTTATATAGAAAATCCTTGAGCATTAAAAGTACAGATGTGACAAAAAAAAAAAAAAAAAAAAAAGAGGCACGGGGTGGTTCCATGGACAGCCTTGGACACAGCACAACTGAGAGGTAGTGACCCTCCTCTCCCTTGGAGTCTCCACTGTGAAGTCCTGGATCACTGCAGGAACACCATATTCATATATCTGCTCAGACACCTGATCTTTTTCTAAATCTACTGGTTTTTATACAAGATGAACGTTTCATTTCATGCCACGTCTACATGAGAGTGAACATCTGTACATCATTCACTAGCCGAGACAGATCTGGACACTGACCACGAGAGGCTGACTTTTCTGCAATCATCACAAATAGCTATGCCCACAGAATTCCTCTGTACACTTGAAATACTTCTCTCTGGTGTCGCCTTGTGGCTTGAAAATGCTCACCTGCACAAACACTTGAACGAAAGTATCTCTTTCAACGAACCCGAAATCCCTTTCCTTCCCTCAACCCCCTTCCAGTTCACGCGCCATCCACCCTGGTGGGATTCAGGGACCAGTCTAGCTTCCATTTCTCAGTATATATAACCCCGGCACAGTGGTGACCTCGCTCTTTTCTTTTATCTTTCATTTTTTAACTGTTTTGTAAACTAAAGTTATCAACAACAGATTTCCAATTCCTGATCAGATAATCAAACCTCAAAACCACACACATCTGATCATTTGAAATCTGCTCACTCGGGATCTCAGTACAAATAGCACCACACACTGTCTATCATTTCCCTCTCTACTTTCATCAAAACCAAATACTGGAGAATGTTTTTCCAAACTTCCTTCTCATAAGTACAAAATAAAAATAAAAAATCACGCCTCTTCAAATATGAACTATTGATGTAACATTTTGACATTTTTTTCACATAAAAAACTAAAACTTCCATCACCGTGATTCCTAGAAATATCCCTAGAGGAACAGAATCAGAACAGAGTTCGTTCTTACCCATCCTCTTCATAAAGCAAATAATAATATTCAAATAATTCTCCAAACCTTTTTTATTATTCTGATCATTTGATGGAAATCTTTTACCTCCTGCAATTATCAAAATCAACTTCAGAGTTTATAGTCTTCACCTCCTCAGTGTACCCAGATGGAAGACAGGATGACCCCTTTATTGGGAAGATGGTGAATTTTGTTTATATTGACTTTTACTTCATAGGTATGGGAGTTTGCCTGCACATATGTATGCACACCACCTGCAGGTTTCTTGGAATAATTGTGATTCCACATGTAGGTACTGGGAATTGAACCCAGATCCTCTGCAAGATCAGACAGTGCTCATAACCATTAAGTTGGGGAAGGGGCGCTGCAAAGATGGTTCAGTGGTCAAGAAAATTAAACACTAAAATAAAAGCATATTAGTAATATAACTAAAGACAGTAATTATCACCCAGTGGTCAGTCAAGGATTCCAAGACACTGAAGTCAGTATTTGGTTTAATCACAGCAATGAGATCCAGGCACCAGTCCTTCCAAATCTACCCAGTTTAAGTACAATGTACAGTCAGGACTGAGAAAGAAAGATAAACAACAACAAAGAGAAGAAGGAAGGGGCTGGAGAGATGACTCAGTAGTTAAGAGCACTGACTGCCCTTCCAGAAGTTCAATCCCCAGCACCCACATGGCTGCTCACAACTGTCTGTAACTTCAGTTCCAGGGGATTGGACACCTTCATACAGACATCCATGCAGGGAAAACATCGATGCAATAAAAGTAAGTATTTTTAAAAAGGAAGAAAAGGAAGAATAAAATAATGGAGATAGCCGGGCGGTGGTGGCGCACGCCTTTAATCCCAGCACTCGGGAGGCAGAGCCAGGCGGATCTCTGTGAGTTCGAGGCCAGCCTGGACTACCAAGTGAGTTCCAGGAAAGGCGCAAAGCTACACAGAAAAACCCTGTCTCGAAAAAACCAAAAAAAAAAAAAAAAAATAATGGAGATAACACCAGTAAAAAATAAAAAATAAAAATAAAAACTCCGAAGGCATTAATTATCTCTAAAGATAAACAATAGACTACACATAAACTAAGAAAAAGAAACGTTCACAGAAAATTCTCTTAAGGACACTGTGGGACGAGAATGTACTAGAACACTGAAGGTGGCCTGGGGAATCCCTCACAAACAACAAGAGAAAGAAGAGAGCTCAGACAGGAGAGTGGGGCCCGAGGTCAGAGGTTCAAGACTCATGTCACAGGATTTCCAGAAAAGGGCAGAAAGAAACAGCAGAGAAAAAAATATGAGGCGTTGAAAAGAAGAGGCCACTGGGGAATGGCATGGTGCAGTGAGGGAAGGTTAAGAGAAAAGAAGGAATTAACAGCTCTAAGAGTGCCTAAACCACGAGATCTAGTCCCGGTAAACAGACATCAAAAAGCAAGCTCAGACACTCCAGGACCGGAGGGAGGGCTGGGGACACGCTGACACCGCTTCTGAAAATAACAGAACTAAAACTGGTTCTCCATAGAACTGTGAGGTTTCACACGTAGGAACTGAAGATCTACACACAGTACTCAAGGAGAGTAAGTCCTCAAAGGCGATAGTAACACATTTCCTAAGTTCAATTCCCTATGAATACTGTGGAGCATAAACCACAGAAACACAATAAAACCAAGAGGGGCTCATGTCAGACCTGACAGGGCAGCTGCTCCTGGAGTACCCAAGTTCAAACCTTGATTACAGTAACTGAAAAGCTGAGAAAATATTGCCCTCTAGAGGCATATTTCATTAATCATTTAATGATAAAATTGTAAACTTTATGATTTGCCAATGCAAATTGGCATTGTATTCATAAGTTAAAAAAAGGAAAACAAAAAACTGTATTAGCCTCAAATGCTAATTATGTTAATTTTAGCACTTATTTTATGTTTCCTTGTGGCATTTATTTTAAGTTTATCTAAAAAACATAATAGTACTTAAATTGAGTTTAATTTTATTTTAAAAAACATTTTAGTGAACACAGCACAGTACTCTGACAGCACAACTAACAGCTGTGTATTATCAGAGGGTTCTCATGGCTTACCTTATTTTCCTCACACATGGCACTTCCCATATCCCTATATGCATGCCTATGAGCTTGTGTGTGTGTGTGTGTGTGTGTGTGTGTGTGCGCGCGCGCGCGCGCATGAGTACATGTCAGTCTCTCTGCACACACCTGTATGTACATGGATGCAAAGTTCCATCCCTTGGTTATTGCTCTATTGTTCTCCACCTCAGTTTTTGAGGCAGGGTCTCTCACTGAACCTGGAGCTTTGCAGACTCCAGACTCCAGCCAGCATGTTCCACAGATCCTCTGGTCTCTGCCTCCCAAGAGCTGGGATTACAGGTGGGTGCTGGGGGGTGAACTCAGATTCCTGTGTTTATGTAGGAAACACTTCAGACATTGAGCCATCTTCCCAGGCACTATATGTCCCGCTTAATGCTTTTGTGAACCTCAAGCTGCTATAAAGAATATGAGCTATAAAGAACAGCTGCTCTCTTGCACAGTTTTTCAATTACTAATTTTTAATTTTTTTTTTTGAGATGGGGTCTCACACTATAGCATAGGCTAGTCCCAAATTCATGACAATCCTCCTGCCTCAGACGCCAGAGTAATGGGACCAGAGGCTGGAATCAGCACACCTTGCTTCCTATGTGGTTTTTAAATTAGACATTTCGCTGTCAGGAAGGGGCTGTGGGATTATCCTTTTCCAAACATTTGCATAAAAAGCTCATCTGCTCTGCACAATGACAGAAAATGACGTGAAAATATTTAAAATGTGGGTGATGTTGGTATATAGTGAATGTCAAAATGAGCATAATGTTATGCCAACATTTCCAGAGGAAGACTCGGGAGCCAGGAAAACATTCAGTTTTTAAAACAACAGATTAGAAACAAGGCTGCATCGACCTCAGGCAACAGACTACATGGAATGAGCAAAACCCCAGGTGCTAAGTGACCCTAAGGAGGCTTTCCCATATAACGTGTCTGTACCATTTATATACTCTGTGTCAGATGAGGCATGAAATTTAAAGCAGAACTACAGTGCACATGATTGATTTTTCTTGGCAAAAATTAAAACACTCATGGAAACTTCAGTCCACAAGTAAACAGTGATGTACTGGTGCTGACTCTCTGAGGAGGTGAAGCTATGCAAGGCGGAGCTGTGTGGCTGCTTTGTATTTACAATGGGATGCGGTCTGTATCAAGAAAACTCCCTATCAACCAAAGTAAATAATTACAATAAGCCATCAAATGAAGGCTATAAACAGTCTCTGAGCGGTAAGACATGAACGCCACACACAGATGCTAGAAGGGAAGAGATGCTGTTGGACTTGTAAGCCTTTTGCTGAAACACAGCGGCGGCTCTGAAATGAGAGGCCACCTTCAAAGCCCTCCAATCTGGGATTGGGAGGGAGCAGAATCTGGAACTCAGTTGCCAGAAGCTGCAGCTCAGCCACAATTCCTTCCCTAGACCAAGTGAGTTAGAGAGAATGACGCTGGGCTAAGGGACATGGGGCAGTCTCAGAACTTGGCAGTGGAGGCAGGAAGCGGGATCAGTGATTCAAGGCTAGCTTTAGCTACATAGTGAGCCACATAGTTACACATAGCTACATAGTGAGGGCAGCCTGGGTTATTTGAGAGGGTGGGCTCAGGCAGGAGGCTGGTGGACAGGCAGGCGATCAGTCAGTCCTTAAAAGTCTCGGCCGGGCGGTGGTGGCGCACGCCTTTAATCCCAGCACTCGGGAGGCAGAGCCAGGCGGATCTCTGTGAGTTCGAGGCCAGCCTGGGCTACCAAGTGAGTCCCAGGAAAGGCGCAAAGCTACACAGAGAAACCCTGTCTCGAAAAACCAAAAAAAAAAAAAAAAAGTCTCATGACAGGGTGGCCACTATATTCTTAAACATAAAAGGAGAACTTACTTCAAATTAAAGAAACAGTAAAAGCAAATAGGGCCAGTGGGATAGATGCTGCCAAGTCTGCCTCCTCCCCTGAGGTCAATCCCAGGACCCACATGAAGGGAGAGCGTCAACCCTGAAGGCTGTCAGGAACACACACACACACACACACACACACACACCCTAAACTATGTAACTCAGGTGAGGAACCAAGAGAACCACTTTCAATTGTGGATTGCTATCATCTCCCATTTCAGAAATAGTTACAAGTTAAGGTCCACATTGAAAGCAATTTAAAGCCTATATAAAGCAAGTTTGAATTTTTATTTCATTTAACTATTTACTTAATTTTTTTAAAAGAACAAGAAAAGAATCAATCCTACACATTGCCAATAAACAGCAAGTTCTAAGTGACAGCAGTTGATTTTTACTGAGTGTTTCATATGCGCCAAGTACCATTCACAGTGCTGCGATTTTCATGGTGACCCCGCAAGGTTGGGAATATTATTATCCCCGTTTTATAGGTAAAAAATTGGGTCTCAGTAGCCAGAGCAATCAGTTTGCCTGAGATTACAGCTGGGAATCATGTGAAGAGTCCATCCTGTAGAATCTGACCCCAGGTCCTCTACTACCATACAACTTAGTGATGGAGACCATGAAACCATCAGAGGGGCCCTGGGTTTGACCTCAGAATCCAAAAAAAAAAAAAAAAAAAAGACTAAATCTGAGGCAAGTGGTGAGCAGTCAGTGCAGTTCAGAGGCTGAAGGTCAGGTCTGTGTGACTCCAGGAGGTAAGAGGAGTGTAACTCCAGCTGCAGCAGGACAGACAGACGGTGAGGCCTGAAGGCAAGGCTGCTTCCTAATTTTAGTAAATGGTGAACCTAGGAGACTGCATCCTTCCTTGGCCTTTCTCACTCAGCCCCACAGACCTTCACCCATCCTCAGTACCCACATCTATGAGAAACAAATGCAGTCTCCTCTGACCCTAACTTCCTCCCACTATCTCACCTTCCAGAAAACAAACAAACAAACAAAAACCCACCCAATCAGTATCTGATGGTACCAATTTTCTCTTCTGACTAAATCCCTTCGCAGAGTGTTCTTACCAGTCTCTGATGGTCAGTTCCTACCTTCACTACCCAGTGAACCTAACACAATCCTTACCTCTTTTAAGGTCACTTCCTGTATATGGTTTTCTATTTCCTATCACTTGCTGGGGACATCTCTTACCCATAATCACTCTCCCCAGGAACTCCTCTCTTGCATGTGCTTCCACCTGCACCATGCCTTCTGATCACTATCCCCATACAAACGCGTCATCTCCCAGGAATTCCAGAACCACATATGAACCATGCTAAGAACATGGGACACTGAACCAGTTCCAGATACACACATGTAATCCCATCATGCTAGCCAGGGCTATATAGTGAGACCCTGTCTCTGAGGAGGTGAAAAAGGACAGGATAAATGACAAGACAGAGAAAGAAGAAAAAAGGGATAGATGAGAGGAAAAGAGTGGGAAAGTGAGAGAGCCTAAACTTAACGTATCCAAAACTTTCAATCCTGTTTTTATCCCCAAATCTGCTGATGTACAATTGATAACAACCCCAATTCTTCTAGCTTTTCCAACCAAAACCACTGCTACTCACCATGACTCAACCATTCTTTCCTACTGGACATAAAATGTAAGCAGAAAAAGTTCAGATGGTTCTACCATAACAACAGTGTTGAAGCAGGCTGTGGTGGCTTACACCTATAATCCAGAGGTTGATGTCAGAAGACTGCCATGAAAATGAGAGAACAAGGGGTTAATAAAAGTGAGCTCGAGGTTGGCCTGGGCTAGAGGAGAGACTCTGTGACACGCAAACACATGTATACACAAATATGAACACACAGAAACACATATACACTCAGAAAGTCTACATAGCTCTAACAAACCCGGACTGACAACCTACTTCAAACTCCACAGTCCTCTCTTGCTGGCCCTTGTCAACACTCCCTCACTGCTTCTCTAGGTTTCTACCTTTGCCCACCCTCAGACTGTGCCTTTTCCATACAAATTTCCACTCAGAGCAACCAAAGCCCAGTCTTACAACACTCCTGTCTTCAAAACCACCACAATGTCCCCGTGCCACTCTGGGTCAAAGTCAAAGTCTGCAATGAGCAGGAGCCTTAATTGAGCACATCACTATTCTATGGGAACACTGTGCTGGACCACACCAGTTGTCCTGCTATCCCCTGAGCACACCAGACGTATTCTCAGCTCAGGTTAGAGCTGTGCTGTCTGCTCTTGTCTGCCTAAGTTTTCCCTCATATCCATCAGGTCTTTACTCAGTTATCACCGCAGCGACATCCACAAACAGGATGGTGAGTTAAAGTGGAAATCCTTTCTAGACACTTCCTAATTTCTTCTATTCTTTTTGCGACAGGGTCTCACTTTACAACCCCACCTCTGTCTCCAGAGTACTAGGATTAAAGGTGTGCCACACCACTCCCTGTATTCCCTGTCATTCTTTCAATCTGTCATAGTTGCAAGAACACAGACAGATTCCGCTTTGCTCACCAAACGTCTGTTTTGCTGACTCAACACACATATTAAAAAAAACCATTAATTTACAGTGGCTGAGTAAGTGATCATCTTACATGTGTCAAATTGAAAAGCAATGTTACCATGAATAAAAACCTCTCCATTCTGGCAAGTTATGATTTAAATCTAAATTGCTTTTTATGCACGTATAAAAATGCCATAATGCAACTGCTTGTGCTAACTTAAAAACTAATCTAGAAAAATAACAAAATGCACTGTTTCTCTTGGAATCACTTCTAAACATGTTGAATGTCTTTGATATTTTACCAACTGGTACACGAGGAGCCAAGAGAACAAGTGAAAACAAAAAGATTTTCCCAACTTTGAGGTCAATAAGAGATACTGGTGTGTCGATAAGTAATTATTATATTCAAATAAGAGCAATAATGACACTTACACCTAAAACAACATTAGGGCAATGCTTAAGAAGTCTTAGGTGGCTAGTTTAGTTAACAGGCAGCAAAGCTGTAAAGACAACTCCAGGTAAAGAAACACAAAACAAGACTGAGTTTCCCAAAAGGGAATACAAGGAGGATACTTGGAATGGGCAGAAATCTTGGTGTCAGATGGAGCTCAGATGGGACTGACATTCTCCACCCTAACCCACTAACAACTTGGTGAGGCACACAATTTTCACCAGAAAGTTATGAGAGCATATTGTGGTTAATGAAGGAAATGGTTTCATATCTTTTTCCAAAAAAGGCTAGAGGTAACTGAAATGAATGAGGGAAGAAATAATTATCAGAGATCCATCACTATTATTCCTGCATGACAAACTACTTACAAATCTAGAAAAAGCCGTGTACTCTGAGAATAATGCATATTAGTTATACATAAATGCATTCTTACTAAGGAAAATGATGCTATAGTAAAAGTCTTATTTTTTTTAATGTGGTGGCATAGCAATACATGAAATCATATTAAAGTCACACTACAGTCAAATGCAATTTCAAAGTAGATGTAAGCACAGACAGTATCTGAAGAAACAATAATTGAAGCTTATTCCTCATATAATATGATCCTATTTCAGATATAACCAGATGTTATTTCCCATATAATGCGATAAGGAACCATTGCACTTGCCACCAGCAGCCTCTCCTGACACTGTCGTGTGTTTTCTAGATTCATAATGGAAGTGAGTGTGCATTTCTGCTAGAGCATACTCGAGGATCTCAACATAAGAGTGCCTCCTCTATTCTGAAGCCCAAGGCTTCAACAAGATAGGAAATGAAAGAGATATTTACAAAAAATATACTTCAAATAAATAAACATCCTCTGGAAAACTTACAAAAAAAGATACAAGAATCCTTAACCTAAACTGGATTGGCTCCAAAAGGCTAAAAGGAAATACCCTATATCAATTGTTATTTAACAGTTTCCTTCACTTTGCTAAAAAGAGCGCAGACAAACAAGACAGAGCAGCCAAGACATGATTCATTTGCAAGATGAATCCCTCCCTGCTTCAAGGTTTACATTGTTTGTAACCAGCATCAGACTGTTTACCCACACAAAGTGTAAATACATCATTTTTAGAACTAACCAACAACAATGCCCATTTTGTTTTGACATGGAAGACACAGAGAGAATGAAGAGAAACAAGCGTTGCTCTGAGGTCGATGCCTCCAATATGAGAGAACACGGAGTAAAGGGACTTCACCGAGTGTCAGCAGGAAAAAGGGCTGCATGTGAGGTGGCTGAACCAGCTACGAGCACAGAACCAGTGGGATAGGGAGGTCTGGGGGGAAAGAATAAACAGTAAGGAACAGCCTGAAGCATGAGTGATTCCCTGCTGCAGGAGGGAAGTGTTTGAGAGACAGGGGTCATGGCTGACAGCACTGTGCATGTGTTCATGTTTACATGAACTTCAGAAGGATAAAAAGTAAGGAGTCTTTATTGTAGTAACCATAATCCCCCCATATAAAATACCTCAATTTTGAAAATATAAAATGGTCACTATTATGGAGAATATGAAAACCTCCAGAAAACAAGTATCAACATGTTAAGTCTTTTTGAAGGGAATGAAATGGCACAACCCTTCCAGAGTCAATGATGTGAAAATCACATCAGCTGGGTATGGTGGAGAACACTTATAATACAGTTCTCCAGAGGCTGAGGCAGGAGGATTATGAGTACCCAGACTACTGCAGGTTATATTTGTGAGACATTATCTGAAACAAACATACAACTTTAGAAAAATGAAAAAAAAATCATAAAAGATTCACCTATAGAATGACTCAGAATTTCCACTCAAAAATAATATACAGTTTTAACAAGAAACAATAGTCCCCAGCTGAGAATGCAGTCCTCTGCTGGGTAGGTAGAACTGCCAATCACTTTATCAGGGCTTCCTGGACCAACTTTGGATGAGGCTTCTATGATGGGTCTTGTCCACCAGGGAGTCCTCACATTTAAGTATAGGGGAAGGGAAGCTTAGAAAAATGCTAAGTGGGCCTTAGGAGGTAAAGTTGGGCAGTCCAGAACTGTGTGAATGTTTGGCTAAATGGTTAAATTGATTAAATGGTTTTTTTTTTCCTGGGGGGGGGGGGGAAACAAGAAACAATAGAAGAACTATTAGAACTGCATCATTAGAACTCAGTATGGTCCGGCACAATAACGAAATAGCAGCATGATTGCACAAGGAAGTGAGTGGGCAGCTGAAACGCAGCCTTTCAAAAAGGCGAGCCTAAAACACCTCAAAGCAGCTGAACTGACAGTCATCGACATGAAACAACTCTCCAAACAAGAAAGGAAGAAGGGCATGGGCTGTAATTCCAGCATGCACGAGTCTAAGGTAGGAAGTCCAAATTCAAAATAAGCCAGTTTGAAGTTGACTGTGTCCAAAACAAAACCAAATAAACCATCCCACAGCATGAATAGATCTTATAAAAACACATCCACTATATACAAGTTGGTTAACATCAAACAGAACATATTTAAGGGCTTTGCTGGAGTAAATGTATTTTTAAATGCAGGTGAACACCACGATGTCCAGAAATGGTTTAATATTAGAAAGAGGTGGACAGGGAAGGATTTTGGTGATGCTCCATTTATTGATCAGGATGATGGTATTGAAAAGTGACTTTCTGTCCTGCTGTAACGTACTGGGATGAATCCCAGAGAGCTTTACTTAAAAATGAAGTATGAGTACACAGCTCATGACAGTTCCATTATAATAACAAATATTTCTCACTGAACTGCAGTATCAGCCGAGTACACAAAGGCTCTTCTGGAATACATATCCAAATGTTATGAAAACAGACTCAATCTCAAACCGAATACCAATTATATACTGAAAATGCAAAGCAGTTAAAATACCATGAAAAGATCACCATTATCACTTTGGTTCGCACTTTTAATTGATTTAATAAATACGAATTTTGTAAATGTGCTTAGGACTTAATCACAGCACAAACACGCTATAAAAACTTGCATCTGATCCCGAGCCAATAAAATTCATGTCATACAGCAAGCAGGAGAGGTGGAGAGAGAGAGAGACAGAGAGAGACAGAGAGAGAGACAGAGAGACAGAGAGACAGAGAGAGAGAGAGAGACAGAGAGAGAGAGACAGAGAGAGAGACAGAGAGAGAGAGTGAGTTTACCATGCAGAGGGGAGCCGGAAGGGCTGCTGGATAAGCCCGGAACAGGACTACAGCGGCCGCCTTGCTTAGATGTCAGTTCTTGCTCAATCTCTTCCAGCCCAGCACTTTTCTGGAAACGGCTCATGCGATTCACTACTCGTGGTGACATGTGTGTGCGGACACAAGGCTGGCCACCATAAGGGTTGATGGGGAAAACGTGCGAAGTACCCCGGAGGGTACTGACCACCACCCAGCGACAATCATGGCTGAAACAGATGTCCTGAACCTGGGAAGGAGGAAAGAGACAAAAACAGCTGAAATCACCCAGGTTTACCTAAGGATGGGAAGAGAATGGAAATAGGAATAGAAATGACTGCCTCCTTAACAAATTTGTGTAAGAAAGGATAATAAATCTAAAAAATAATTTGCAGGTCACCAGGACTCCATGTGGGGATCTGACAAAACTTGGAGTAGAGGGTTCCATTCTCTGCAGTTTCAAGTGAAGAGGCCTTCGTGGTCCCCCTGCAACTGACTTACAGAGCAATGTGAAATAGGCTGGGAGATGCCTCCGTGAGTAAAGGGCCTGCCACAAAAGCTTAAGGTTCAGCATGGTGGTGTAAGGCTGTAACCCAAGTGCCACAGTGGCGGGGAGGGAGCTGAGGGGATCCCAGAAGTGGGCAGGTAAGCTGGTCTACCCATTCAGTGAATTCAGCTCAGTGGGCCCCCTTGTCTGCAATGGTAAGGGGGAGAAGTGAAGACAGCTGGCATCTACTTCTGGCCTACACCTACACACACACACACACACACACACACACACACACACACACACACACACACGTTCACATCGTTGCTTCCCATGAGGTCACATTATAACCAGCCACATCCCACTTCCACTACCTTGCCTTTCCCTCATGGGCTGTACCCGCCCTCCACGGTCAGCCCACACAAACCCTTGCTGACACTGCTTCTTGCCAGGCATTTCATCACAACCATGAGAAAAGTTCCTAACACTTGGTGATAACACATGATTGTTTCAGAAAATTACATTAGAGACACACATCAATCAAACACCCAGGGATGATTGTTATTATCTAAGAATACATCTTAAGCATTTGTTAATGCATAATAAAACATATCACATAAAAACATACAAGACTCTTAAAAATAATAAAATAACCAGCTTATAAAATAAATTCTGGGCCAGGAGGTAGTGACGCACGCTTTAATCCCAGGACTCGGGAGACAGAGGCAGGTGGATCTCTGTGAGTTTGATACCAGCATGGGCTACAGAGTGAGTTCCAGGACAGGCACCAAAACTACAAAGAGAAACCCTGTCTCAAAAAAAAAAAAAAAAAAAAAAAAGATTCTTTTAGACACTCTTTGTATCAAGGAAAGAGAAGTGCTGGAAAGGAAGCCTGGTAAGCAGGCACTGAATCCAGGACCCTTTTCAACTCAGCTCACGACTGGCACTAAATGAAACAAGACATGAATAAAATGTAAGGGAAGATCTGGCTACATGGTCATAATAAGCCAGCACTTGGGTGGCTGGAGCAGGTGTGACTCTGTTAGTTTGAGACTGGCCTGGTCTACACTGAGAGTTCCAGGCCAGCCAGAGCTACACAGTGAGACTCAAACTAACTAATCAGAAAAAGAAAAGAAAAACGCACAGTACTGACTGTCTGGAAAGCCCTGAATTATGAATTATGTATTTTTGACCATTCACATCTCACACTTGTTTCTCACAGTAACAACATGAAGATGGACTATCAGAAAACTAATGTATTTGTTCCTTAATACATACAGCAGTTGTACTATAGTACTATAATTTTAATTTGCACAAATTCTTCTGGGCAATGAGTGATTCATTTTATATATTACACTGATTGAAAATCTAATTTTAGCCAATAGATATTCAATGCAGTCAAAATTACTTGCATGGAACACAAAATGCCTAAAGTTTTATAAATGACTATCCAACATTATATACAAACTTAAAATTCCATTTAACTCACACACACACAAAAAAATGTCAAATTCAAAGGACAGGTGAAACAAATGAATTTAAGTCCCGACGTTACACTCTGGCATTTAAAATATAGAAAACAGCATCTCAGACACTTCCAAACATATACTAATAACCCATCTCAAACTTTAGTTTAAAAAGTTATTTTAAAACTGGCAGAGGTAGTACATGCAGTTAACCCCAGCACTCAGAAGGCAGAGGCAGGAAGATCTCTGAGTTTGAGGGTAGCCTCCTGGTCTACAGAATGAGGTCCATTCCAGTCAGAGGCTATAAAGTTAGACTCTACCTCATAATGACCAAAACTAAAACAAAGCAAAATGAAAAAGCTAGTTTAGCACCCTCCTAAAAAAAAGAAAGAAAAAGTTATGAGATAGAGAAACTGTACATATTGTTATCATGTGATGCCTCTATATATACTTATATGATGTTAAAATCAGATCAAAAACTTTCTGTACTTTGAATAGGGCAATGATTACACAGAGGCCTGGTGAGCGGCAATTCAAGAGTCATCATCAGCCCTTACTGCCCCACCTACCATGACAAAAGCTTAGTCCTGCCTGGCCAGCATCTCCTCTCTACACAGGTGTATGGTGTGCTCCCTGAGACAAAAACCAGGTGGGGTTATAGAATTCTGAGAAAGTATCAGGTTTCCCGATAAAAGAAATTAAGAGCGGGGATAGTAATGCGTCGACCTCTAAAATAATGGGCAAGGAAACAGCGGTGATAAAGCATCGAGCTCGGGACAATAAAAGCCAGGCTGGGGAGGTAGCACGTGCATGCCATGTCAGTGCCCTAGAGGCTGAGTCAGCAGATGGGGCGACTGAGCAAACCCCTGCCTCCAAGCTGCTCTAGGCCCCCAAAAGAAAGAGGCATTAATTGAAGAAGTGCAAGACTTATTGTGAAGAGAACATCCCAGCTTAAAAAAAAAAAAAAAAAGAAAACAAAAAAACCTTGCTGTTTCTGTTCCCCACTCCCCGAATTCTCCCTATCATATGACTAATGACTGAACCAACAACTCCACATTTGCAAACGTGTGGAGGGAGGGAGTAAGGAAGAAGATAAGAAACCAGAAAGAAGAGAATGCTTGGATAAAAAATCCAAAGTCAAAATTACTAAACTTAGCCGGGCGGTGGTGGCACACGCCTTTAATCCCAGCACTTGGGAAGCAGAGGCAGCCTGGTCTACAAAGCGAGTTCCAGGACAGCCAAGACTGTTATAAATAACTAAATAAATCTGAGCTTTTAGACACTTGTGAAAAGGACAATAAAAATCCATGCCTTTAATCCCAGCACTCAAAAGGCAGATCTCTGAGTTCAAAGCCAACCTGGTCTACAGGTTGAGCTCTAGGACAGCCAAGGTTACACAGATAAACCCTGTCTCAAAAAACCAAAACAAGCCGGGCGGTGGTGGCGCACGCCTTTAATCCCAGCACTCGGGAGGCAGAGGCCGGCGGATCTCTGTGAGTTCGAGGCCAGCCTGGGCTACCAAGTGAGTCCCAGGAAAGGCGCAAAGCTACACAGAGAAACCCTGTCTCGAAAAACCAAAAAAAAAAAAAAAAAAAAAAAAAAAAAAAAAAAAAAAAAAAAAAACCAAAACAACAACAAAAATAAAAAAAAACAAATAAACAGAAAAGACAAGAGCCATTCAATAATAACCAGCCAAGGTCAGATGATACTTGTTTTACGAAACATATGGAAGTAGAAATTGGGAGATGTTAGTGTGAGAATCAAAATTCAAAGTTTACATAGTCCTAAGAACATACTTGAACACTTTTATCATTCAGAATTAAGAAAAACATCTTAGGATTAGCCTATAGAAAAATGTCTGCCGTAAATCAAACAATGAGGGGAAGATGAATAGGAATCTCACTTACACAACTTAAGTAAAACATAGCTCTCTGAAAATAATCAATATTTATATGTATAATTCAGCTATTATTTGGCTTAAAATGTCTTATTAGGAAATGTTAATCATTTATACTATTTTCTACAGGGAAAATATTTTACTTTTTAAAATAACCCTGGACTTTTACATTATAACCTGATTTTATGTTTAAAAAAATACTACAAAAAAAAATAAAATTGAAAAAAAAGAGAAACATCTTTTCTCAAAAAGGCTATATGTGCAAAAGTTATAACTAGTTTAATGGAAATCAAAGCAGGCTTGAGGAGATGATATTTGGAATGTAGGAGAAAGGGACGATCTACACAAACCTTTTACTGAATGAATATTTGTTCCCTCCTTTCTTCATTTGCTCAACAAAGGACAGCAAGACCATTATGTGTTTCATATGTTTTTTACATGTAAAAATTTTGTGTGGAAGTAGAAATGGGTTTGAAGCAGGAAGAGGAACCAGCAGTCAGAGCAAGACCTCACACTTCTCACCCTTCAGAGGCATAAGGAAGAACTCGCTTTTCAACCAGGGAAGTTGATATTTGACATATATCTGGGCTATAAAGAGCAGAGTCACTGAGCTGACCTTTATGCAAAGCACACAGAGCAGTGTCTGGGGTGCCTTGCGTGGTGTGGTTGGTAGCTAGCATTAGTCAGTGCCATAGAGATGATGATGCTGTGGAGAAACTGCAAAGTTAAACACTGCTAGGAATGAAGTCTCTGAGCTAATTAGCAGGCTTAGATTATTTTTAATTCACAAGTAAAGATTCAAAAAGAATGAAGACGTTAATTCTGTTTGTCTTGAAGACTTTTAACAGAGCTAAAAATGGGGACTCACTTTGTTGGCCTGTATTTAATGGGAGAGATGGACCGTAAGCTTGGGAAGACTGAGGAGGGGTAATCACATAAGCAATAGGAAAGTAGGGGGAACAGAAACAAGAAAACACTAAGCAGAAGGATGTTTTCACCATGGTGGAAATCAGGCTCTCAATGCTCTCACATTTCTAAGTTGGAAATATGAGCTTAGCCTCCAAGGATGTTAAATATTTGACATTAATTTATTTGAAAAAGTAACCATTATAAAAAGCAGTGATTTTAAATTTCCTTTAGTACTACTACTAAAATTTCCCTCATCAAAGACATGAAATCTTCCATGTTTTCTGACAATAATCTAACCACAAATTAACAGAAATATGAAGGAATGGGGACTAAACATGATCATTAAACAACACATTATTAAGTAACCCACAGATCAAAGGGAAAGTCTCACAAAGACTGACAGACACATGGAAGCAAATGAATGTGAATCAGAATATACAGCATGAGACCAGTGCAGTGTGGAAGAACCACAGCCATGGACTGTTTAGCTAGGAAGGACTCAAACAAACACGTCTTACACCAAAGGAATCGGAAAGGAAAGGAAAGAAAAAGAAAGAAAGAAAGAAAGAAAGAAAGAAAGAGAGAGAGAGAGAGAGAGAGAGAGAGAGAGAGAGAGAGAGAGAGAAGAAAGAAAGAAAGAAAGAAAGAAAGAAAGAAAGAGAAAAGAAGCTGAATAACAGCTGAAGAGACAAGCATGAGAGAAAAGCTAATGAGAAGGGAAAACAGACAAAACCCGTTACACAAACAAAATTATTCAAAAATGAAAAAAATGGCTGAGCAGTGGTTGTGCACACCTTTACCAAACACTCAGGAGGCAGAGGCAGGCGGATCTCCAGATTTGAGGCCAAACAAAACAACCCCTACTCCCTAAAAGAAAGAAACCTCCCACAAGACTGAAAAGGGCAAGAGAAGGATACTCACCACACCAAAACGAGACGGAACGACACAGGAAGTGAGAAGCACTGGCCAAGCCAGCCTGATGCAGGAGAAACGGCAATAACTTGAAAAGAGCAGTCAAGAAGACCCCACACCCCGACAATACAAAATGGACAGAAGAGAAACCTTCAGGTCGGAGGTCAGAAGAACAGCTCTGAGAGCAGGCCCTCAGTAATCTGTGGTGTGTCACTAAATGCTGTTCGGTGAGCTAACTGCAAAGAAGGTAAGAGACAGACAGGCTACTGAGAACCAACTCCCCAAACACTTGCCTTACAGATCATCTTGCAGGAATGCCTACATTGCTGAAGAAAAAGCTGATGAATCTGTTTCCATCAAAAGTAAAAACAAGAACGGGGGAGATAGCCCTGTGCACATGCTCACTTACACACACACACACACACACACACACACACACACACACACACACACACACACAGAGTAATGTAATACAGAGCTAGATTTTAAAAGTTTACAACAAGAATTGGGTATTGGGTATTGCCTTTAGTTCTAGCAAAGGCAGAGGCCAGCCTGGTCTACACAGTGAGTTCCAGGAAAACTAGGGCTAAACAGTGAGACACTGTCTAAAAAAAAAGTTAAATTAAGACAGGTGTGGTGGCACAACATAATCTGAGCATTTGGAAGGTAGAGGTATGACAACTGAGAGTTCAAGGGCTAGCCTGGGCTATGAGACCCTGTCTTAAAAACAACAACAAATAACAAATTCTACAAAAGATCCTAAATGCCTTTTAAAGGTGAGTGTTCTCACAAACTATGGAAGGTAGGACTATAAATAAAAGTGATACGAAGGGACTAATTCAGTATTTTGAAATTGGTGGTACAGATACAACCTACCCATACAAAAAAAAAAAAAAAAGCCACAAAATTGAATAGACACACGTTCAGGAAAACGGATCCACATAAATTTGATTTATCTGAAAGAGACTGGTGGAAACGAATGTGCTGCCATATACCTGGCTCCTGTGGTCAACCCTCCAACCTTGATGGAAGTAAAGGAGTGCGGACAGAGATGCCAAAGCCTGAGGGTGAAGCAGGATGGTGTTGGGAAGAAGGAGCATCCTGCTGTGTACGTGGATGTTCCCTGGCCCCTACCACAGCATCTCGGAGCTGTGGATGTGAGGTCAAAGTCCTCACTCGCCTGCCACCCAGAGAGTGGTTGCTGTCACCTCATTATAGTTGTCACTGGGAAAAGGCTCAGGCTCAAACTGAATATGCCATTCCTTGTTTCCATATGTGGAAGAGCGGAAGGACTTGTCAGCTACACAACACCCAGGGAGTTTGAACTGGTTTAAATGCTTGTTTTAGAAATCTCCACCACCTACCCAGAGGACAGGTTCACAATCGACCACCGACCAGGCTTCCAGTTCTTTCGTGCTGTCCAACAAGGTCAACAGCGAACTCCACAAGGAACACTGGTTGAGGTTAAGGCTGCTGAAACCTGATGCGCTATCTCAGTGCAACATCGCCACCTGCCTGATAGAGTGGCCAAGTGCACTTGCTTTTTAGAAGTCGCTATTTAAGGAACCATGGGGGCCAGGGACGATGCAGTTCTACTTTTGGGTACATAAATTTGAAGGTGAAAAGATATCAGAAAAGAAAATGGGATCAAAGGTTCAAGGGGGGAATAGGTGATCTCAAGGCCCTGGCATCCCACATTATCCCTCTGCTATATAAAACCCTGCCCTGGGTTCAGTAGCCCCTTGACCCCCAGAGCTCCTCTCCAATGCTCACCGATGGCTTTGCTAAGATGAATATGCTCGTGTCCCCTAGGCCAGGAGAGCTGTTTAACCCCAGGACCTCAGGAAGGCTGAAGTAAACAGCAATCAGCACAGGGAAATAACGGAAATCCATCTCACCTATTTAATCCAAGATAGACAACAGTGACCATGGGCTAAGCATGTCCAATTCGTTTATGTATTGTCTACAAATGCTTCTGATTACCAAAATGGATGAGTGAGTCCAAGAGCAGGCATATGAGCAAAAATGTACAAAGTATGTCCAATAAACTGAATCTCCATAAAAAATTAATAGGGGGGATGACACAGATGGGGAAGACCCACAGTGATGCCAGAGACAGAATGGGTGAGATGCGCCTCCAGTCAAGGAATGCTGGCAGGCACCAGAAGCTCCCCAAAAATGTACAGAGCGCCACCTTGATCATACCTTAAATCTGGATTTTTGCGAAATTTGAAAAATTTCTAAGGTATGATCAGGGTAACTAACAAACACCTTGTATCCCAGAACACCAGAGATGAGGGCATGGGGATCAAGAGCTTGTGGTCATCTCACATACATTAACATGGTTTCAAGGTCTGACGTCCAGAACCGAATAAAAACAGCCAAGTGGAGAGGGTGAGAGCAGGTCAAGAAACAACCCAGATGGAAAACACAGATAGAAGGAGAAAACTCACTTTGATCGCCACAAGAAAACACACACTCACTCACACTCATACACACACACTCATATACACACACACACACACACTAAACAAATAAATGTTTTAACAAAGAATTTAAGCTGAGCACAGGCACTCATTACTCACTGCTTTCTGTCTGTGGATGAGGGACCAGCAGCCTCCATCTCCTGAGTCCACACCTTTCCCATCATGATGGACTGTGTACCCCAGAACTGAAAGCTAAATAAAGCCTCCCTTCCACATGTTGCCTCTGTCAGTATTTTGTCACGGCTACAAGAGAAGTAACTAATACACCAGGCAAGCACTCTGCCAACCGAACCAGCTGATTGTTCTTAAATGGAATCATGGATGCAAGATAGCTTCTGTCTTTTTCTTTTTTCTCTTAATGGTTTCTTTCAAAGGGCCAAAGTGTTTTGCTCTAATGAGCCAAAGTTTATAAATTGCATGCTTTAATGGATTTTGCTATTAGTGTCACATTTTTTAAAAATCTGTGCCAAACCTAAGGAACATTAGTTTCTTTAGTTTCCTTATAAAAGCTTTTATGGGTACTGGTTCATATTTGTCCATCTTTCCTCTAACATTTCTTAGTCAACAATCAACTGTGTATATAGGTCACAACTCTCAAAAATCCCTCCTAATTAAGTATCTGTTTGGATGTTTTGTTCGTCTTGTTTTGTATTCAGACAGAACTCACTATGAAGACTAGGCTGGCCTTGAATCTGCAGTAATCCTCCTGCCTCTCCCTCCTGAGTGCTGCAATACCGAACTTGACTCATGTAAATTCAGTAAGTCTTGTGATCAGGTAGATAGCAAACATTTCTACATTGTAAGGCATATAAAGTTTTAAAACTAGCTGATAAATGGTACAGGAAAAAAAATCACACTGAGATTCTGATAGAAATTACAAATAAACTTGGGGGGAAAATGGACATTGTAAAGCTATCTTTACTCCAGGAAGAGAAAACAGATAAACTTTCCACAGTCAGGCCTTTATTTACTCCCAGCAATGTTTCCTAGCTCCCAGAGCCTGAGTAATGTAGCATTTTGGAGACTAAATTTAAATTAACCTATTATTGGGATTTGGAAATTCTCTCTCTCTCTCTCTCTCTCTCTCTCTCTCTCTCTGGTGTGTGTGTGTGTGTGTGTGTGTGTGTGTGTGTGTGTGTGTGTGTGTGTGTGTGTGTGTGTATGTGTGTGTGTGCGCGTGCGCACGTGCGCATGCCTGCTTTTGCAAGTCCATGCATTTGAGTTCATCATCCACAACAGTGATTGAACTCCAGGACTTGGACAAGCTAGGCAAATGCTATAACTGCTAAACTACAACCCCGCCCTCTTTTCCATTTTAGAGACAGGGTCTCAGTAATTTGCCCAGGATGGCCTTGAGCTTAGGATCTTCCTGTTCTGCCTCCTACGTATGTCACTGGGATTTCAGACCTACACCACCAGACTTGATTTAATATACTAACTTTTAATGTTGTTAAAACAATTTATTATGTGCATATTTTTAAAAGAGTAATTTGTACTTTCTGCCAAGATCAATCATGTTGTCCTTGAATACAGCTTTATCTTTCCTTCCCTGCTGATGGATGCTCCTTCCACACTCTCAGATGTCCGTGCAGATCTCTCAGAATCTGACCTCTGAATCTATGACTTCAGTCTCCTAGAGCTGAAACCATCTCTTTCATCCAAGGAGACATCAAGCACAGCGAGAGTCCCTCGTCCCTGTCCTCAGTAAGCCCTAAGGAAACATGGAAAGGCTCCCACTTGTCTAGATAATTAAGACCAAGTTGAAAGAAAGTAGTTTGCTTATCTCAGTCCCATGCACAGGAAAGCTGGAGAAGCAGGAATGCAGAAGTGTGTGTTTTCAGAGACGAGAAAGGTACAGAAGCCGAGCACAGGTGACAGTCTGAGAATATGGTAAGGTACCCGGGAACTCTACACTTCAATAGTTTGTGAACTACATCTTAATAAAATTGAGGTTTGAGGGATAGACTGAAGAAAATGGCATAACCAGCCATGCACAGGCTTACCAAAGACACAGAAAAAAGTGGTATGCCTATATCAGTATAAGTGTAAATACACAGTATTTGGAAGATAGACACTAAAAATGAATTTTTATCACAAATGACAAATAGCCTTAACTAATAATATAAATAATTAGATTCATTTCCACTTCAGAACTAAAAAGGTATTAATCACATTACTTTGCAAGACTGTTTTAATGTGGAATCATCAATCTTTACGTTTCAAAAATGAAATTGCTATTCATCAAATGAACTACAAAAAGGACTGCTGTGGGACTGAGTAAGGCATGACAGGGTCTACTAACAGGGTATCTGTATGGAGGGGGCTTGGGTAGGACATGCAGAAGTCTACTGACAGGGCATCTGTATGGAGGGGGCGTGGGTAGGACACACTGAAGGTCTACTGACAGGGCATCTGTATGGAGGGGGCGTGGGTAGGACATGCTGAAGTCTACTGACAGGGCATCTGTATGGAGGGGGCGTGGGTAGGACATGCTGAAGTCTACTGACAGGGTATCTGTATGGAGGGGGCGTGGGTGGGTAGGACACACTGGAGTCTACTGACAGGGTATCTGTATGGAGAGGGCGTGGGTAGGACACACTGGAGTCTACTAACAGGGCATCTGTATGGAGGGGGCATGGGTGGGACATGCTGAAGTCTACTAACAGAGTATCTGTATGGAGGGGGCGTGGGTGGGTAGGACACACTGGAGTCTACTGACAGGGTATCTGTATGGAGGGGGCGTGGGTGGGTAGGACACACTGGAGTCTACTAACAGGGTATCTGTATGGAGAGGGCGTGGGTAGGACACACTGGAGTCTACTAATAGGGCATCTGTATGGAGGGGGCGTGGGTGGGACATGCTGAAGTCTACTAACAGAGTATCTGTATGGAGGGGGTGTGGGTAGGACACACTGGAGTCTACTGACAGGGTAGGACACACTGGAGTCTACTGACAGGGTATCTATCAGTGAGGCTCCTATTGCTGCTGGAACAAGGACATTCTTCTCACAGCATATGTGCTTCAAGAGGAAAATTACTGTCAGATGCAGAGGATATCCCCAGTCAAAGACCACAAAACAACTTAATTCAACGTAATTAGATCCATATACTTTGTTTTTTTTTTCCCTTGCCTGATTAAAGTGCCCTTGGAGTTCTTGGAAAAATTCAGAATAATATGATTTTTCAAGTATTCAAAGATGGCCAGATAAATCATGTGCCAGACAGATTTCATGATTGGTATTAAATTTTATCAGTTCAAAATAATTTTCGGCAAGACCTTATAACAATTAATTTTATGGTTACCAACTTAAGTCCTTATATCTTTATGTTTGGCTTTTAGAAATTTCAAATTACAGGGTAGATCCTAAAGTGAAATTGTTGTGAAAAGTTCTATTTCATTTGCCTACCTGATGAATGGACATACAGTTGGCAATACCAAACCTTTATTCCAAAGAAAATGCTGACACTGTCCTAAGACTTACTGTCATCAGGTACCTTATACAAGATTGCTATTCCTCATTGAACTTCAAGGTAAGTTCAAAAACAAATAACACTAATAAAAAACAAGGCATCAAAAACAGGGGTCAAGTACTTAAAACATTCAATTTCTCCATGGTTTTGATGAGGCTTGGGGATGCCTACAAGGCAAACAGGCTTTATAAATGAGAATAAGGAGGTGTACTGTGCCTAGAGGTATGAAATCTACACATAAGAGGACTATCTAACATAATACTACTGTCCAAAACACAGCACAAAGGCAACTAAGCGGGACAAAAAGCAGTCAGTCCCGCATCAAAGAATGCTCAAACCCTGATAGAGATGTGTCAAGACATTTCTGAGATATATCTGAGGCCATGGGTACCAGTTTGCCAAATCTGGACCACTCTGAATGCTAAAATAATTATTGAACAAATGCATGCTTTTTAAAGAGGAATAAAGAAAACCATAATGATATGCTGATACCCTGATCAAATTATTAGCAAAGCTGCATGTTTGTATTCCCATCATGCAGAGGCAAGAGGAAGGAGGCTTCCAGCCAGCCTAGAGAATGTGGTGGAATCGTATCTCAAACACACAACCCAAGTTACCAGTGAAAACTGCAATCCAACTCACAGAATAAAATGAGACCACCAACACCTCTGTGACAACTGAGGAAGATTCTAGAGAAGAAATGGGATGCAATGTTTAATATACAGAAATCATAAGCAGCCAAGAAATAGTGAACTGTTCTAGAAGAAGTAGACTAAAAATATGGCAATCCCTTTTCCTGGGGTAGATCCTTGTGCCACGTGTTGACACTTAGCTGGGGTTAACAGTTTGAAGGGCAGACTTCTTTTCATTTAGTATTTTAGGGGCTTCTTATGGCTATGTAAGAAAATGTTCTCATTTGTACTGAATGCATGTTCACTGTGAGTTGCGGGCCATGCTGGCCATCCAGAGCTGGGCTGGACCGCAGCTCAGAGATGCTGAGTGCTGGCCATGATTATAAGAAGTCCTGAGTTTTATCACTGGGCCAGCAAAAAATAAAAATAAAAAGTGAATTAAAAACCTGAGAGAAAATATGTCTGGCTTTGTGAGTGGCCTAAAGTATACAAGAATCAATAAGGTACAACTTATTTTAAAAATAAAATCCCACTATTTATTGAGACAGACAAGTATCATAAAGTTAAAATAGTTTGCCATATTAAAAAATAAACTTCTAGTTGTGCCCCCCAACTCCCCCATACAGAGTCTCACAGCTTGTCTCAAACCTCATTGTGTAACCCCAGCTGGTTCCTTCTGCCTCCATTTCTTCAGTGGTGAGAACACAGATACTGTTACCATATCTAGTGTAACAATTACAAATTCTAAAATGGAACAATATGTGGTGGTGTGCTGGGAGCTACAGAGCCACCAGCTCAGTGAAATCAAATCACCTACTGAGATTTTAGGCTAGTAAGAAAAAGAGAAATTATACAGTGTGTGCACTGTGATTTTAAGAATAGAATGTTGAGCCAGGCAATGGTGGCCATGCCTTCAATCCCAGCACTTGGGAGGCAGAGCAGGTGGATCTCTGTGAGTTTGAGGCTAGCCTGGTCTACAGAGCAAGATCCAGGACAGCCAGGACTGCTTCACAGAGAAACCCTGTCTTGAAAAAGAAGACAAGGGGGGGGGGGAGGAGGGGGAGGAGGGGGAGATGACTAAATAACTATAAGGCTCCATGTCTAGTACCTAGTAAAATAATCAGTAAATCCTATAAAAGAAAGTATTGTAAAAATTCATGCTTGCATAGCTGTATGCATAAATGTTTAAAAATTAACTCCTGCCTACTATGGTGACAGGCATCCGTAACCCAAGCACTGGGGAGGTGGAGGCAGGAGGATCAGGAGATCAAGGCTATCCTTGGCTACACAGTGAACTCAAAACCAACCTGGGATACAAGAAAATCTGTCTCAAAATATATTAAAAAGCAAGCAAATGAAAAGTAGCCCTTCAGGAGGTCCTCACAAACAGAGATCACCTGACGACAGGTTTCATTTGTGCAACAAACGGGGTTAGGATGCAAGAATAAGGACAAGCTGATCTACTCAACTGTCAAGTTTTCTTTCTCTTTAATCTAGGCTTTTCTTTTTTAAAAAAACAATTATTGGTGTGTATTTTTTAGTTATGATGCTCTGTCTGCATATATGTCTGCAGGCCAGAAGAGGGCAACAGACTCCATCATAGATGGTTGTGAGCCACCATGTGGTTGCTGGGAATTGAACTCAGGACCTCTGGAAGAGCAGTCAGTGCTTTTAACCTCTGAGTCATCTCTCCAGCTCTGGCAATATTTTTACTTTACTATTTATCTGTGTGTATGTGTGTAAATGTCACATGTGTGCAGGTGCCCACAGATACTTGAAGAGAACACTGGTTCTCCTGGATTTTCTGGACTTGTGGCTGCAGGAGGCTGTGAGCAGTCTCATGATGCAGGAAGTTGTGAGTGCCTACTGCAGGTTCCAGGATCTGCTCTGGGGTCCTCTGGAAGAACAACAAGTGACCGCAACTGCTAAGCCATTTCTCCAGTCCTCACCAACATTTTTAACAAGGTGGATATTTTTTTAGGTATTCACTGGGTCAAAACGAGGTGTCTTTCCTTAATTTATGAGAACTCACTCTACCACAGAGAATATTGTTTTCTCATAAATACTAATCAAGTTGATATAAATCTCCAATTATCTCAAATACCATATTACACAGGGAAATCACTTCAAGAAGGATATACAACTTACTTTGGCTTCCGTTTCTCCCCTGTGAAGAGTATACAGATGATGGACAGCACTTTGTGAGGATGACCAAGGGTGAGTCAGAATTTGGAAGACATGAAAGTCATGGCCAAGAGTGTCTGTTGTGACTAAAAGCATTCCTGGAAGATAAAAAAGCAAAGGATAAAAATAAAAATGATTATGTATGTGGATAAGATACAGAACAACCCTTAATATTCTTGAGTATTAAGAAAGGGGAAAAGGAAATAAGGTTATGAAATAAAAGAATTAAAATAAAGCACATTCTTTCTATGAACATCACACACACCAGTACCAACAGAGGGCAAGCACTAAACAGGAGTAGGACGTCCATGTGTGAGCAGCAGAAAGAAATTTTACATGCAGAACTTACAGCGATCACAGTAATTGTCAGAACATGAGTGAGGGCTGGGAAGAAAGCTGAGTTGGTGACATCTGGTTTTGCCTGAAGGAACATCCGAGTTCAATCCCTAGAATTCATGTAAAAATGCCTGGCCTGGTGGTGCAGCACTGAAAACATGGAAACTAGAGGGTCCCTGGACTTGCTGGCCAGTGTAGCCTAAGTCATGAGCTCCAGGCCAATGAGAGACCCTGTCTCAAAGGAGGGGAGCAGCATCCCCAAGTACAGCAGCCAGCATTGTCTTCTGCCTTCCACAGGCATGTACGCACAAATTAAAAAAGGAACAATTAATGCGAAAATGATGCGCCATCACAGAGTTTAAACCGACTCTAGTAAGCTCCAATATATAGTGATCAAACTACTAAGACTCTCATGTAAAATTAGTCCTCGCTGAGTTAGATTGGTGCTACACATCTCTCTTCCCAGCTAGTCAAGAGACCGAGGCAGGGGGATCATTTGCACCCAGGAGTTCAAGACCAGACATTTGCACCCAGGAGTTCAAGACCAGACTGCACAAAAACTGAGACCCTTCACCCACAATTAACTAACTAACTAACATGGATTAGCAGGTCAAGGCACTTGATGCCAAACCTGGTAACTCCAATTTGAACCAGAGACCCAACTCCCACAAGTTGTCCTTTGATCTCTACACACAAATGCAGACACACTCCCACGCAATCACACACATGCACGTACACATAGATAAGTGTCATTTTAAACATTAATGAAGTAAAAAATAATCTCCACCCTGGCATGGCATTTATTGAAACTGCCAATAGCACCTTCCCCAAAGTATACTCTTGACTTTGAAAGGGTGACATGTCACAAGTTCTTTGGCCAATCCAAGGTCACAAAAATTTTCTAATTCTGGGTTTTTGTCCCATAAGCCAGTGAGTCAAGAAATAACACATTTATCCAATTTCCACACCCAAAGGAACAAGTTACAAAAGGTTACTGTTTAGTAAACAGGATGTGTGTATGTGCATCTGTTTAGGTATTTAGACTATATTTACAGAGTTACCACTTTGCACATAGAAGACTTTAGGTTAAATCTCCAGCATGAAAAAATACATTAATAAACAAAGCTCCTGTTCCCACATAGGTGAATGCCTTTTTAAAATTAAACTTATTTTAAGTGATACATGAAAACACAGAAATTATACCAGAGAAAAGCTGCATGGTTAGACACAGGCATACAGTGTATATAATTAAAACAGGTTCCGTTCTTGATCGTTCATCATTTCCTCATGGCGAAGACTCACATGTACTTTCTGAACATACAACATGGCACTGTCATCCAGAGTTACACTACTGTCCACAGCACACCGGACCTCCCTGTGCTCGCTGGCAAGCCCTGCACATGGGACTGCAGGTTCCCTGTGTGTGATTGCTGGGGGTCTGTGCTTCCATGCCTGGCTGCTGCAAATATCAACATGTCGTTCTTTCTGAGTAATATTCCATCATGTGTAGAGGTCCCCATATTAATTGATACTTGAATTCTGAAATCTGATCCTCCTGCCTGGGAGTACAGACAAAGCCTATTGCGTCCTGCTTTTTCAGATTACAGATCCAACATGACTTTAATTATTGCATTTACTCCAATCTCAGTACATTTATCAGTGGGGTAGGATTTAAGTTCACATTGCTTAATTAATCTGCTTGTCTCCTATTTCTTTGCTTGGCTTTATGTGGAAGAGTGTTTATTCCTCATACATATCTTTTTTTTTTTCTATTTTGGATTCTCTACTACTACTACTACTCCTACTACTATTGGTTTTTCGAGACAGGGTTTCTCTGCAGTCCTGGCTGTCCTCAAACTCACCCTGCAGACCAGGCTGGCCATAAACTCAGAGATTAATCTGCCTCTGCCTCCCTAAAGCACATATTGCTTTAGAATGACATAAGTATTGGGATTAAAGGCATGCACCACCACAGCCAAGCTCTTTAGAATTACTTTGTAAGTGTGCTGGGGAAGAACACAGTTCCCAGCTACCACAAACCATGCAATTCCATGCAATTGAGTTTCGCATATATGAGGAAATCACAAGGGTCAGCAGACCCAAAGTACAATAATAGATGAAAAACACCTTCTTGATCATGATATCTATTCTACCAGGGAAGTAAGAACTCTTTCTTTTTCATTTTTTAGCTTTTGGCTTTAAGCCCCGGTTTTGAGGACTGATCCCTTTGTAATATAAACTGACTGTTCTGGAGAGTACATTGATGTACCTAGCCTCCAGCGTCTGTCCTTTTGCATTTTTGCATACAGTGTTTTTACCGTCCTGTAGTAATAGAAGAGCATGAATGACCAGAACAGGAGGCAGGTTACCATCCATCTGAGGGTGCAGTTTGTGAGGGTTAAATGTGGCTCTAGGTAATGCACTAAGTCTCAGGTGCCATTTTCCTGGCTACGTATATTTTACATGATGAAAATTACCAATTATGGTAAGTAATTTAATAATGGATAATAACAATACACATATTAGCTTCTCTCCCACGAAGCACCTAGTTACGGCAGGAGTCACTGACACACTCTCCATTCCTTCCTTACTGTGACTCAAGCTATGCATGTCTATGTTTAGTCACAGCCATGTGTTATATGGCAGGCATGCTTTTTCCACTCCTGCTTTTTGCTCAGTTTCAGTAAGTTTTAGTAAGCACAACTCAATGGCTATCATCTGACGCAACCTTTCCACACAAATCGTTTTGGGGCACTTGACAACAGAAACATCATTGTAATAGGGGGGAAAAAAGAGGAGCTTGTATTTATACTAAATATACACTCACATCCTATAGATGAACATCAATATACTTTTTTTCAGAATAGCATTCTACTCAAAATGAGGATTTAAATGGAAGGCTAACCAAATCAAGGCCACCACTGTTCTATGTGTGAGTGGCAATCACACATGAGCATTTCTCAACATTGATCTATCTAGTTGTTCCTATGTAAACCACTCCAAACCTTTAGGGCAACAGTCCTTAACATGTGTACCTCTACATACATATGTGTATCCTACCTCAGATGCTATCCTCTTCCATTCTTCCGAACAAATTTGGCTTCGAAACCCACAAGTGAGTTTACATGTTTCATGAAACTTTTAAAACATGAAAACTTAAAAAGTCAGAGAGAAAAGGAAAAAACAGCTAGTGTAGTTCTACAGAATCAAGTGCTTTCTTTTAATTTACAGTTTCCTCTTTTACATACATTCTGCAAAGGAAATAGTAAGCTCCTTTTTTTTTTCTAGAACACAAGTTTAAAAGCACATATACATAAAAGGAAGAAGTCTCACAGAGTAGACTGTGGCTTGGGAACTATTTATGCAGCATCAGAAGACTAAACCAGACGCTGGCCTGGCCATAAACTAAACCCACGCCCCAAACGAGGTGCCAAGCCACAAAAAGCATTTGCGTCATCTGGGAATACAAGGAAAAGAAGGGCTTCTAATTATAGGGCCTGGAAGCGGAAGCCCAGAGTGATTAGCTGTTTAGGCGCTGCTGTGTGTTTATCTGGAAGCTTCCTCTCCCTCACTCTCGGCCTCAAGGTTGATAGATGAGCTTTAGTGCTGGAGGGTGGGGCCATAAGCTGCTGATGGTACACGGTGTTCTCCAGAATCTCAGGGAGCTGCAGAGTGAACATTAAGGCTCTTGTGGCTTCATCAGAACATAAGTCTTTTCAACTGGGCGTCAGCTGGTTAGACCAAAGAGTGAAATTAAAGACTAGCAAAACAGCATTGAGCATAGGCTATAAAATCTTGGAAACATGATTTGTCTTTTTTCACATATCCTATTTATAACACCTATCTAATTGCATGGTTCTTTATCATGTACACACACGAAAATTGAAAGACAAATTACCAGTTACTCACACTCTCTTCCAAAAAGAGTCATAAGCACGGACAGCAGGGTCAGACAGACGTCTTTGTGGGAAGTCACACATGGCAGCGCTCATAAAAGAGCTTATATTTTACCATTAATTCTTACAAGGTATTATTTCTGATCAATGCTAGTATAATTGCAAACTTACAATGGTATATAGCCAAATTTGTAAAAAAAACAAAAGCGAAGAAATATAATCTCATTATTGATAGAAATCTTTAACCAGCTCAGGCCCATAAAACTTTTACTAACATTGTGGTTATTAAAGTCAACTAATTGAATACAGGTACATAACAACAACGTTCTCAAAGCAAGGTCCCCATGTACACAGCATCTATTTCTCAACAGAGTCTCTCTGTGTAGCCCTGGCTGTCCTGGCCTCAAATTCACAGAAATCCACCTGCCTCTGCCCCCCCCCCCCCCCCCCCCCCCCCCCCCCCCCCCCGGTGATGGGATTAAAGGTGTGTGCCACTACCAACCACTAACAAGCACTACCCACAGGCAGCGTCCATTTCTTAACTAACTGACGCATGCGAGCTCTCTCTCCCTCTCTCTCTGAGTCATATTTTTTCCTGGTTAATTTGGAGGCTTTATTGTTTGTTTGTTTCGGGTGTCGGGGGAGAATGCCACAAACAATGCAAACTCTCTGCCAATGGCCTGAATCTCTAGTCCCAAAGCATCAATTTCTTCAGCAATTATAGAAGCATGTTTCTTAGGCTTTTTAAAGACACAGATAATCAAACTCGATGTATTCTTCCGATTTAGGAGCCCAGAATATAAACCTTTATAAAACACACTACAAAACATCCTGTGAGAAACAATGAATTAAACAGAGCTAAGTAAAACAACAGAGATGATTTATTCGATGCCTTCTTAGAGTTCTCTATATCTGTAACCAACGTTAAGTTCAAATTAAAGAGATGATATTATACACATACATTTCACACGGCAAAGTATGACTCATTTTTTCTTTAAATTGGATCCAGGCTCATGCATATTTAGCAGTTAGAGAATAAAATGTGATAGTTTTTATTTCATTCAATTGTTCTTTGACCTTGAATTCTGAAATTTTTAGGATTATATTAGTGCCTCTGGCTCTCCCATGGTGTTTGTTTGTTTGTTTGTCTGGGGTTTTTTTTGTTTTTTGTTTTGTTTTTTGTTTCCCAAGACAGGGTTTCTCTGTGTGGCCCTCGCTATCCTGGAACTCGATTTGTAGACTAGGCTGGCCTTGAACTCACAGAGATCCTCCAGAAATATATGAAAAGAAAGTTGATGAAATAACGACTCTACAAATGAACGTTAAAACCATCAACATTTGACTCCATTTATGTGACGCTTTCAACATCACACAAGTGTGGAGAAGTACATTCACAGTTGTTAAAGAAGGAAGTAACAGTCAGGTGCAATGATACACACGTTCATTCCAGCATCTGGGAGGCAGAAGGCAGTCTCTGAGTTTGACGCCAGCCTGGTCTATATGCAAAGTTCCAAGCCAAGCAGCTACAGTGAGGCTCCAAGTGCTGCAATTCTCCCATGGGTTTTATCAGTAAGCATTGTGAACCTGGACAGCTTGCACAAACCTAATCCCAACACTCAGACTGAGCAGTAGCAAGACATTAAGGGCAGGGCTGGAGAGATGCTCTTCCAGAGGTCCAGGGTTCAACTCCCAGGAACCACATGGTGGCTCACAATCATTTATAATGAGATCTGGTGCCCTCTTCTGGCCTGTAAGCATACATGCAAGCAGAAGACTGTATACATAATAAATAAATAAATCTTCAAAAAAAAAGAGAGAGAGATCAAGGCCAGCCTAAACTACAAAACAAGAGCATACCTCAAAACACCAAAAATAATTGCTGTAATATTATTATCTTCAATAGGCTTATGTTACCATTTAGGAAATTTAATATGCTTTTATCATATTTAGGTATATGTTTATAAATGTTCTTATTAATATTCAATTGTTTAAGTATATTTTTATTATATGTCACAATATATTTCTAATTTCTCAAGCTTTATTAATATACAATTTACTTACAATGAACGTATTCAATCTATGTGCTTATTTTGATGAGTCTAATACACCAACACAGTTATTACCAAAAATAAGATACAGACATCAGAAATATATCCCTATGTCTACAATTGTCATCCATCCTCTCCCCCATCATCGAGCTCAAACCACAGATTACCTTCCTGTAATGGAGTTCCTACTGCCTACTTTGGAACTGAGATAAAGGAGTTCTCTAAAAGGACTTCTACAAGATTTTCTGGGCCTAGTCACTGGAAGCATCAACATTTTTGCAGTTGTTTACATTACACAACAGGATATGCTCCCATTTTTCTATCTATTCTTCAGGGGTTCCCATTTTCTGAACACAGTCACTTAAACTACTATTTGTTCAGTGTTCACACACTACTTTCTGGGTGGCTATGTTTTATTTCTCTGAGGTGATTATGTAAAAACAAGATAATGTGGTCAGATATTAAATGCTTGACTCTACAAGACAGCACAAAACAACATTTTGAAAATGACAATCATCTTACATTTCCCACATGCTTAAAAATTTCGACCACTGTATTTCTTTAAATTGTAATAATTTCAGTGGGTATTTTGTGATGTCTCTGGGCTTTAATTTGCATGTTGATCCATTCTAAAGACATTTAAATTACAAATTTTTAATAGAGTTTTCTTTTTACATCTCTATCTTTATTTGCTTAAAACTGATTTGATTATTTTTAACTACATGTCTATGGGGGCGGGGCACATGAGTGTAAGTGCCCTTGAGTCCATAAGAGGGACTGGACCCTCTGGAGCTAGAGTCAAAGCAGCAATGAGGGGCTAGACATCAGGTCTGGAAGCTCAGAAGTTTTCTCGAAGGTGCTAGGATTCCTTTCATTGTCTCAAATGTTTTCCAAAAGGCATTTAATTTTGATGGAGTCTAATTTTCCAATGGTAAGGGGCATTTTTTTTCCCTATCTTGAAGTGTGTATGTTTTTAATTAAAGGAATATTCTGTTTTTCCATCCACATTCACTTAGAACATTATACTTGCCCTAATGAATTAATTTCTATTTTTCCTAAAAATCAATAGTTTCTATTCCATTCTAATATGTCTGTGTTTAACTACATAGTCCATTTCTTGTGTATTGTAAATTTAAGGAGTTCGGGTCTTTATTCATCTTTTACAAGATTGACTAACTTCATATTCTTTGAAACTCCATATAAGATTATTATCAGCCAGACTTGATGCCACATGCTGGCCCCAGGATCTGAGCGGCAGAGGCACAGATCTGTGTGAGTTCAAGGATAACTTGGTACATAGCAAATTCCAGGCTAGCCAGAGGTACATAGTGAGAGCCTGTCAGAGGGAGAAGAGATAGAGAAAGGAAGGGAGGGGTGGAAAAGGGAGGCCAGAAGAGGAAGGAGAGAGACAAACACAGGAGGGGAGAGAGAAACTGAGACCCTTGAGGCAGAAACCATTAAAATTAGAATCAGCCTGAGTTGATAACTTTTAGCATAAATATTCGCTCTCAAAACATTTAAGCATTAACAAAAAGTAATGAGAGAAACATGAAAGTGTGATGATAGAGAAAAAATACTAAATTACTTAGAAAAGGGGAAGGCAGAGAGGTGAGCATGGTGTGGGAGGATGGACATAAATAGCAACCTCGCTGGAAATGAGTGGAAAAATATCTACAAGTTTTATCTTTGGAAAGCCTAAGGAACAACATGCTTAGTTACAATCAACACATATAAGCATGGAGACCCAGACATGGAAATGTGCGCTCTGAAGTCCAAGGAGAAAAGTGTTTCTGTCATCTGTTACTAGGGAGCAGCCTAACACTAGGTCCTCAAGATCTACAGGTGGCCAGTGTGGGTGGTACTCTCTTGTAACCCTAGAACATGTGTGATGAATACATAAAAATATGATCCCAAGGAAAATTATACACAGACATACACTCAACTAGAGGAAAATTAATGTCCGAGTTAATATTTAATGTATAGCAAGAAAATAGAGCAATCTGAATGAGACAAGCCCCAGGGTGAAACTACTCACTGAGGAGCAGAAGCAAGGCAGAGGACCTTAAATGGCCCTCCAGTGCTAACACCAACAGGCTGTACTCACAAGTAAATCTTCAAATAAACTTTGGTTAGTCTGAATGTATATATTTGGGTACCCATCATGCCTCCTCCTGAAATTCAATAATGTATGTTGCAGGCACAGGCACCTAATTATTACAGGTCTGGATATTGATATGATATCTCTCATATTTCTATGGGGGTTGGAAAGATGGTTTAGCAGTTAAAAGCACTATTCTTCCAGAGGTCCTGGGTTCCATTCCCCCCCGCCCCGCCTCTGTGTGTGTGTGTGTGTGTGTGTGTGTGTGTGTGTGTGTGTGTGTAGGGTCTCTCACTGAATCTGGAGTTCACCAGTTCAACCAGAATGATTACCCAGCAATCCCCAGGGATCCTCTTGTGTCTGCCTTCCCAGTGCTGGGATAACAGATACACATTTCCACATTCAGCTTTATCTACATGGGTGCTGGTAATCGAAGCTCAGTTCTTCACATTTGTGTGGCAAACATTTCATTGACTGAGCCATCAAGCTGCACCTCTCACTTCAATTCTACACACTATCCCACTGCACGCATTGACATTGCCTACTAATTCAACGTTAACTGAGCATATCAGCTCAATCAGTATGGATGGACAGGAGTTTCACTGATTACTGGAAATCCAGGGTTGCATTAGACCTTGCATAGGGCCAACATTCCTTTTATTCCTTTTTAGGACCTCTCTCTTATGAAAAGCTATTTGAAATTATGGTATATGAATGTGTTTTATCTTAATGTCATTAACACAAAAATACTATTTTTTTTCTTCTCAAAGTATCAGGCACTTCACTCACTAACGCTAATTCCTACCAAGTTTCCTCAGGCGCCATATGATTAGAGTGTGACAGCTGAGGAAGGACAAGAAAAGTTAGAGTGACTAACCATGATTGACACACATCACTTTGCAGGATGATGAAAGCAGACAGCAAATACAAATTGTAATGGAATAACAACCCCACACAAGGTTGCAATGGTAACCTGCCTTTGCAATGTTAAAGTACTGCTCACTAGCAGGGGTGAGGCCAGAGTATTAGACGAAAATCCTCATACCTCATCATTCTGTAAAAAAACTATGATGCAGCCTCCCTGGAGCCTTGTGACTATAATATATGCATATATGAAATCACCAAAGAATAAATAATTCAAAGGAATCATCTTTTAAATCATGAGTTTGAGGCCAACCTAGGCTACAGATTAAGCTCCACAGAAGTCTGGGATATAGAGAGAACCAATGTATTTAAAAACTAAAACAACCTGTAAGTCTTTACAGATATTAGTAAAAATGAAGGCAGGGTATTTCCTGGCGCCTTGCAGTGATCAATGGGAATAGCTACTGTGGAAAAAAGAATCCAATTTAAACCTCTTTAAGGATTAACCCCAAACGACCACCTCCTCTCAAATACAGCATTTGGGTAACCAGAACTTCTGCTCTGCTAAAGATGCAGCCAACCATCCAGAGGCTGCACATTTAATCTGTTTTCCTAGAGCCTCGACATTCATTTTCCTCTTATTAATGGGTGGAAAAGCAGTTCCCGTGCCAAGGAGGGGTAATTATTTAAAATGTAGATGGGCTGCACTTCATAGCTCCCAGCAGCTCAGCTGGCAGAAATGACGCCTCTACAAAGCAAATCAATTACTTACTGGATACAAAACAGAATGTCTGTCTGTTCCACAAGTGTCTGGGTTACTGCACTGAGTTGAGGAGTTCTTTCTTTCATTTTGATATCTAAGGCAATCTGATATGGAATATCTTGCCTACTGTTTGCATTTATCAAATAAAAGGTAGTTTCCACAGGATATTTACAATTTGTATCTATTATAAACTTCAATTTTAATTATCTTTATAATATGTACATGCCAGTATGGACCACCAAACAATTTAGAGAGATAAATAATTACTATTTAAGGAATAATTTAGAAACGAGTAATTATATTCAACACATGAATAATCACATTGAAAAATATCCTACCACAGCACTGCTAGAGTTTTTCAGAACCTTGAAAAAAAAAAACTTAATGGAATTAATAAATGTAAAGGTTCAGCGTAAACTCACCTAGAACTGAGCTAACACCTAAGGACAAAATAAATGTTGACTTCTAATGAGAATGCCTAAGGAAGTATCCTGATTGGTGATAACAAACTAAAATACTAGGGTGAAGGGAGGACATAAGTAATAGTAAAAAGAGGAGCAACAGATATTTGGTGAGGTCATACTTTGTGTTAAGAAACTGTTTTTGATTTACTGATTTTTTTTTTTTTTTTTTTTTTTTTTTTTTGGTTTTTCGAGACAGGGTTTCTCTGTGTAGCTTTGCGCCTTTCCTGGAACTCACTTGGTAGCCCAGGCTGGCCTCGAACTCACAGAGATCCACCTGGCTCTGCCTCCCGAGTGCTGGGATTAAAGGCGTGCGCCACCACCGCCCGGCGATTTACTGATTTTTATTTACTGATTTATTTACTGGTTGAAAGAGGAAGGGGACTTATGCAGGGCCAAGAAGATCAAATAACTGCTCATGTTAGCTGAAAAGTGACGGAAGATGGAGGACGTATGATTTCATGAACTTCAGAGAAATCTTCTTAACTGACACCTGAAATAAGGCAAAAACAGCCAGAGAACAAACGATATCACATATGCAAGAGGATGAAAGATGTCTAAGGGCAGGCTTGAGGACACAGATATAATTAGGTGTGCATGCGTGCGTGCGTACTTGCAGATGTGGGGTATTTGTGTGTGTGTGTGTGTGTGTGTGTGTGTGTGTGTGTGTGTGTACTTGCAGATGTGCAAGCTAAAGGTTGAAGTTGGTTGGTTATCTCAGTTCCTCTCCACTTATTTTTTTAGACAGTGTCTTTCACTGAACCCAGTGGGTTATTTTTGTTGTTGGTGGTGTTTTTCCCCTTTCTTTTTTTGTTTGTTTGTTTTTGTTTTTTGTTTTTATTGAGCTGAGGATCGAACCCAGGGCCTTGCGCTTGCTAGGCAAGCACTCTACCACTGAGCTAAATCCCCAACTCTTCCTTTGGTTTTTTTCAAGACAGGCTTTCTCTGTGTAACAGTCCTGGCTGTCCTGAAACTCACTTTGTAGACCAGGCTGGACTCGAACTCACTGAACTCTACTTGCCTCTGCTTCCACAATGCTGGAATTACAGGCGTGTACTGCCACCACCCAGCTCAACCAAGAGTTTTTAAACTGAGGTAGGAGGATACCAAGTTCCAGCCAAAATTTGACAGGAAGAGGGAAAAGAGACTGGATTTAATAAAAATTTCCTTTTTTTTTTTAATCTCTGAGAAAAACCCTGTTACGAGGACAGAAAGGCAAATTTCTCACTGACTGGATATAAAAAGTCTCTACAACAAGAATAGAAAGGAGGAGAATACATTTCCCCAAACAGAGAGGATGGACAGAAAGGAAAAGAGGCTGAAGCAGGAAAGAGCAAAGCAGAATTAATCAAGTCTCCAGAGGGTTCTAATCAGAGACTGAACTGACAGAGAAGGCAAGTCAGATGTAAGAATCCAGCTCAGGTAAAGAAGAAGGTATAAATGGCACCAGCAGGGATCTGAGACCTGTGGGCACTGAGCAGGGTTCAGCAATCTCCCCGAACTAGCGATCAGACGTAGGAGCAGAAATCAAGAAACAACAGCTTTGGGGCTGGAGACCGAGGCTCAATGGTTACAGGCACTTGCTGCTCTTTAAGTGAACCAGCACACACACTGTGACCTATAACTTTCCCTAGCTCCAGTTCTAGGGGACCTGGTGCCCTCCCTGTTCTGGTCTCTGTGAGCACCATTTAGCACGTGGTACACATACATATACACAGACAAAACACCCATATACATAAAATAAATACATTTGGGGAAAAAAGGCAATGGCCTAAAAGTTCTAAATTTGGTGAAAATGGGTGGTGACATGCAGGGCCAAGCACTGTCCTATGAATGCTCGCAGTGATACAGGACAGCAGGACAGTGTGCGCTTACGGAGAGAGTGGCAATGTGGCTACTGTCCTTCTTCCTCAACAGTGCTAAAAACCAAAACCTGGTCTACAAAGTAGTGCTTTCACACAAAAGTTCTCTAGAAAATGTTACTCATTTTGTACCTAAATAATTGAAAGGAACAGCCATATACCACCCATATTGAATCTACAAAGGTCTCAGCAAGGCATTTCTAAACAAATCATAAATACCACCATTAAAATATTTGTTTTGATTCTGGACTCAGAGTCACAGCTAATAAACAAGTGTGGGAATGTGAAATTAAAAAACAAACTCAACACAGCTGCTCAACAAGAAGTTTCACAAGTCTGTTTACTGGCATCTCTTAATTTCGTTTCTGAAAGGTCCCACAGAGCACAGAGCCACCAGTCACCCGCCAACCCGACTACTTGCCTCGCTAATCGGCATGGTGGTGGTACTCCATCGTGTACAGTTTACAGTATTTTTAACACTGCCCAGGAGTATGGCTAGTTCTTGCTCTCATTGTCCAGAACATGTTCATATAACTGTCATCTAAGACTATGTCTCTTTTTAAAGAAAAAGACTAAAACAAATTCTTTATACCATATCCTTGAGTATGACATAATTCATACAAGAAAGCTGGTCTGCAAAGGGCCAGCTTTAGAGACAAAACGCCACCCTCTTCTTTATTATACGTCCTGATTGTTTCTTTAAAGAACTTCCCTAAACTTCAAAAAAATATTCCAAACACTATGGTTATCTGTCATCTATTACATGCCCCATGGAAATGCCATTTTTAAATATCAGGGAATTAATTAGAGGACTGATGTAAATTTTCTTGATATAAATAAACATATAAACATGCCTGGGTAAAGGAAAACACGTCTATTTAGTAAAGGGTCTATAACCTACAGTTCAAATAAATAATTAAATACACCAAATAAGTCGATTTAAAGACAAAAACACACATATTGCATTAAGATCTACTCAAATTATACAACATAGTACCTAGCAGTATAATTCCGCTAGTGGAGGAAAAAAATCTCATTTTATATCATCACACTAATAAGCTTAGTAGTGTATCTGAAAGGGAGGACTCCAACGGAAAGTAACCAAAGGCACTTCATTTTCCCTGAACATTTGAACCGCATGGAGGAGAAGGAACAACAGCTACCTATTTAGACATCTGTGCACTCCACTGTCAAGAACACGTCATGTGTGAACATGCACACCTAGATCCAAGGAGGAACAGGAAGCACTGAGAAAAGAGAAAACAGTAATGAAACCTGGGAATGGTAGACCAAGCCTATGTCCCACGACCCCAGGCGAAGGATGAAGACCAGCCTGGGCTACATATGACAGAGAAGGAAGGAGGTCAGCTGATGACTGACTAAAAAACTGAGTAGCTCCTAATTAATACTTGCTTTAAAATTGAAAAAAAAAATCAAGATTTCCAAATCACCAACAACTGGCTGTTTCCCTCATCACAGACAACTGAGTGTTTTCTATCCTCTTGCTCCTCATTAAGCAATAAATAGTAGCAATAATGATCTCAGATGAAATGTAAGCAACTGCATACACCTCTGTCAGGGCTGGAGAGATGCGGCACGTACTGATCTTTAGAGGACTTGGGGTCGGGCCCCAGGACACACATGCAGCTGACAATCGTCTGTAACTCCAGTTCTAGAGGAGCTGAAGCCTTCTTCTGGCCCCCATGGGAACTGTATGCACATGACATACATTCAGGAAAGATAATCACACACATTTTTTTTCTCTGCCTACCAACTACAACATACCATTGTTCAAACTGAGCAAGGCTTCCTTATAAAGGCACTACCTAAGTGAAACACTGTACACACAGAAGACATTTCTAAAACCCTGCCAAAATGATGCACACTCAAAAACAAAGCTCCCATACAATGAGCAAATAACTTCGTTGTCCAGTGTTCTGAGATGTTTACCAGGCATGCCCTGCACTCCGGGCCTCACTCCTTGGCGAGCATTTATTTCTACACAGGCAACAGAGTTGTTATTTCCTAGCTAATCACCTTTTTAGTCAACACTTAGAACTGATTTCCTTTTCAAGAACTGACTTCCCCAAAGTTATGACACCTCCAAGAGGCTCATTTCTATATTTCAACCAGCATCCTGTCTTTCCGCCATAGAGTTTACTTTCCCTTCCTTGTTAAGACCCCACTTTAACTAAGAGTGACACAGAGATACTGTCCCTTCAACTGTGTCTCCAAGTCTTCACAGGACAGTGTAGTGGCAATGGCCAAAGAGAGGGTTGAGATGAAACCAGTAAAATCAGAATTCATATTTTGGCAGATGGCTTTCAATACTTTAGTACCAAAAACGCTTCTCAAAAAATGGAGAAGTTGGTGGGGATCAATTCTTTAGAATAATATTTATTAAAAAGGCCAAATAAACACTTAAGATTTTCTTTTAAAAAGTAAACAGAGCCGGGCGGTGGTGGCGCACGCCTTTAATCCCAGCACTCGGGAGGCAGAGCCAGGCGGATCTCTGTGAGTTCGAGGCCAGCCTGGGCTACCAAGTGAGTTCCAGGAAAGGCGCAAAGCTACACAGAGAAACCCTGTCTCGAAAAAACAAAAAAAAAAAGTAAACAGAGTTATCTTAATGGTGGAGTCACTTACCTAGCACTTGGGAGGCCCTGGTTACAATCCTCAGCACCACAAACAAGTACAAGAACAAACAAGTAAATACTGATCATGGTGTGTGTGTGTGTGTGTGTGTGTGTGTGTGTGTGTGTGTGTGTGTGTGTGCATGTGTGTGCTATATAGCAATTTCCAACATATTCAGATAATTATATAATAAAAGCAAATTATAAAAAAATACACATCAATCATTGTGCATAACTCACAGGTATAACAGATACTTCAGTGGAGCATTGACTCAGAAATAATCAGCCCATCTGGGTCAGTAGCTTCTTTGTCAAATAGCAAAAGGAAAATGAGGGAAGAAAGAAGAATAAAGCTGGCTGGGTATACAGCTCAGTGACAGCATTTGCCTAGCACGAGCCAGTCAGTCCCTGTTCAGTCTCCAGGACCTCAAAAACAAACAACAACAACAAAAAACTATTCTATTGACCATCCTCTTTTATTTCCAGAGCAGAGAATAAACCGCAGAGCCATGAATCTATAGCTGGGACAAGTTAAAAAGAATGTATTCCATAAGCATGCCAATACACTGAGATACTCGCCAGGCAGCAGACATAGAAAGATGGATTGGACGACAACAGATCCTGAGCTGAAAGGAAGCTACAAGCTCACAAAGGAAAAAAACAGCTAAAAAAAGTGATCATCTCCAAATAAATTATATCATACTTATAAACCCAATGCTCTAGGAACACAGAAGAGTAAATACAACATTTCTGTTTGAATCTTATCATGCATGCAAGTCAAACAGCAAATGGAAAGTTGCAGGTTTCAAACTAAAACCACAGAGAACTCATTGTGGACAGTGACGAGGTGATGGCTAGCTTTACACCACGAGTATGTTCTGTGTACAATGTAACATCAGAATCAGGAGAACAGGTAGCTTCCCACATCAGGGGTGCTCAGGGGTGATGTGAAATGCAGATAATGCAAAGGAAAGTGGACATAACAGAATTACAATGAGTCATGCTGGTTACCCAAAGCAGAGAGATACAAGTGAACACATTCTCAGAGCATGTCTCCAATTTGAACTTCATTCCCCTAACATTCAGAGAATTTCAATAGCTATTTGTCCATCTTAATTAAATCAATCTTACTGATCAACCACTATAATAAAAATCTCTCTTCATCAAAAATGACTAATTAGGATATCGGAAAGAAGATTAGTCAAAAGTGCTCGATATGACTTTCTTGTTATCATTCTTTATTTTAAAATGGGAAAAAAAACAGAACTTTCCCATCAATTCAAGAGATATCATAATTTCTGAAAAATAAGATAAAAATGCTAAGACTCTCAGATCCATCACCCAAATGAGCAGGACCTGAAGCCTATAAATTTACAAAGACAGAATCAGCTCTGGGACAAACACCACTTTCATCTTTTGTTTAGAAATCATGTGTTTTAGGCTTCACTTACTTCTACCAATGTCAGTACTTTCCAGCACAGAATGCAAACCAAGAGGCCGGCACTCACTCTGCCCGTTGTTATAGTGTAAGAACTGGCTGGTTCTTGCTTGAGGAGAACTGTTCCTAACAGTGGGTGAGTACAAAACTACTATTCTAGCTCAGAGATAATATTTTCTTGATAAAAAAATTTAGAGGAAAAGTGGGTAATAGGGTGTTCCACATTTTTATTAACATTAGTCATCATCACATGCCTTAGGAGCAAGCAGAAAGGAAGAATAGGAGAGAAGGACAGAGAGAAAGAACTAAAAGTAAGCTTGTATGATGTCATGTGGAAACATGAATCCTGTTACAAAGAACATGTGTCTGTGTTACATTAAGATTCTAGTCTATAATACTGATATTTGGCAAAATTAATGTGACTTCAAGAGCACTGCTTACATTAACTGCAGCATTTCAAACATCAGTTTACAGATAATTAAAATACAGTTCTGAATAGGGCAAGGTGGGATGAATTGTAAACTTAGTCATTCAAAGATCACTGGTAGTATTATTACTTACGATACACATGCACCGTATTTCTTTGTGTGGTTTGTACATATGCATACAGTACCTACAGAGGCCTGAAGAGGGTGTCAGATCCCCTGAGGCTCAAGTTACAGGCAGCTGGTGAGTCGCTATATAGGTGCTAGCAGTAGAAGTTGATCAGCCCTCTACAAGCATAGCAAGGGCTTTTAACTGTTGGGCTATCTCTCCAATGCCAGCCTGATTACAGACTTTCCATCTCCAAACTTATTAGCTAGAAAACTCATGAGATAAATGTTTTTTTTAAAAACTTACCACTAGTATTAAAAGCCATACAGCACACGGGCTTCTCGTGGGCAGGGAAGTGGGCCACAATGCCATCACTGTCTGAGTCCTCACTCACAAGCACCTTTGAAAAAGAAAGGATGAAGGTTAACCTTAGTCACTAATGGCTTAGAGGCCACAGCACACACTCCTCAATCCCTCAACAAGATGCTTGCACTGCACTGAATTTATTCTCATCCAAGTGAACTCCATCACCAATCCAATACGCCCCTCATAGAACATGGATAATCTCCAAAAACAGCCACTTAATATGACTACAGAGAGATTTGCTGGGGAAAAAAATCACTATTTCCCCTATGATTAAAAAGAGGTTGATGGGCCAGGCAGTGGTGGTGCACGCCTTTAATCCCAGCACTTGGAAGCCAGAGTCAGGTGGATCTCTGTGAGTTTGAGGTCAGCCTGGTCTACAGAGTGAAATCCAGGACAGGCACCAAAACTATGCAGAGAAACCCTGTCTTGAAAAAATAAAAAAAGTCAATGAATGAAAAATATAAAAAATAAGACAAATAATAATGGAGTATGATACATAAGTTTGTTCTATGTTTGATATCTTTTACACTTAATTATATTATTCTGTGTGTACACAAGTGTCGGTCACAGGATATTTGCAGGAAGCAGTTCTTTCCTTTCATGTGATCTCAGGAATTGGACTCAGGTCATCAGGCATGGCAGCAGGCACCTTTACCAGCTGAGTCATGTTGGATTTTGAATTGTAATTTAAAAAGGGACACTTTGAGAAAATACTGTTATACCATGTACAGAAAAATCAGAAGATAAGGCAAGATTCCCGGCCAGCCTGGGGGCAAAGCAAAAATCTAGTCTCAAGAATGCTGGCCATGTCCTACAGGGGCTCAAAGTAGTCACCCTGAAAGATACAGAGTTGGTTCTTTGCCTAAAAGGCACAAAAAGGAATGCACTATTGCAGAGTTACTTGGGTTCAATTCACATGCCGTAAAGGTCACTCATTTCAACTTCACAGTTCAATGACACTAAATAAACATATATAATACTAAATAAACTATAGTAATAATCTGTTTTATAAAATGTCTTCAATTGTTATCTTTAAAATTCTTGTCATATTGCTCTGGATAGACCTCTAATTCAGCTTATGAATATAATAATCGTGTTATCTTTTCAAAAAATTATTTTCTGTGATTTTTTAAAATTATTTTTCCCTCATTTATGTTCAGATCATTATTTCTTCCTTTATATGTTTTTTTGGGGGGGTTCATTTCGTTTGTTTATTGGTTTGGTTTTTGTTTGGTTTGGTTTGGTTTTGTTTGGGTTTGGTTTGGGTTTTGGTTTGGGTTTTTTGAGACAGGGTTTCTTCTTGTAACAGTCCTATCTGTCCTGGAACTCACTTTTAAGGTCAGGTTGGTCTTGAACTCACAGAGATCTGCTTGACTCTGCCTCCCAAGTGCTGGGATTAAAGGCGTGCACCACCACTACCCAGCATTCCTTCATTTTTTTAAAAAGGCTATACTATTCTCTTCTTAGTGTTACCATTTTCTTAAGGAGAAAGTTTAAAGTACCTCCCTCTCAGAATAAGCACTGAAATCTCGGCATTTGGTTCCACAAAATACCATAAATTTCAGTACATTTTTCCTTCATCAAGTTCGAAATACTTTCTGTTTTTTATTAAGCATCTTTGATTGACCTGTGATTTATTTACAAAGCCACTGTTTTTTGATAAGTATTTAGAGATCTCCTAAGTTTAATTATTTTGACTGTGCAAAGAAAACATGTATTGGGCTATTAAGAAGGCTCAGCAGTTAAAAATCCTGTCCCACAAATCTGACTACTTGAGGTCCAATGGAAGGAAACAATTAACATTTATAAGTAGCCTTCTGACCCCACATGTATGACATGACAAGCATGCACATGTGTGCATGTAGGTGCGGGAACAGGAAGGACAGATAGAAAGACATACAACTTTCCATGTAATGGCTGAATACAACTATTATAATACTATTGTTGCTTACATAAAGTACTTTCATAAAAATGGTAGCTTTTAATCTAATCTTTCTAGATACCTTTAAATTTGATTCTATTTATAAAAGTAAAACAGAGATCATTGATATTGTTGGCTTAAATATGCTATGTACTTTAATACATCAAAACTATTTGTTATTTGTTATCCAAATGATCATCTTTTATGCTAAAAAAATAGCTTTAATGGAGGATCCTAGTGTACACTATAATCCCTGGTCTAAGGAGGCTAAGGCAGGAAGGTTTGGGTGTTAACTATTTCTAGTAATTTCTTAGTGGTCCCTTAGTAGACTATGATATATATATATATATCAACATCCCCTTTTGTCAATGTTGAATGAATTCCAGTAAAATGTAGGCCCTTGTTCAAATGCAGATTTTCTCCAGAAAGAGATCACACTCCAAAGAACTCCAGATACTAAAAATGAAACAAAAGGAGGCACGTGTGCATATCTTTCTGCTTTCTGTTTCAGGGACAATCTCTCTTGTGTGTTCTGTGTTCATAGACGAAAGTCTTGCTGTGTAACTCAGGCTCACAGGTAACCTCTTTGAGCTAAGACCTGCCTTCTGCTTCTACTTTGTGACTCTTGGGACTCAAGGATTATGCCACTACAACTGACTATCATTTCTTCAAACATCGTTTCTGTCCTTCTCTTCCCCATTTCTAAAGATTTCAAATGCAAGTGCCAATGTGCACAGCATCATTTGAAAGGCTTCTGGGCCTATGCTGATAACATCTTTATATACTTATACAGATGCCAGGAGATAAACTGCATCTCCGAATGCCAGTACTGGACAGCATCCCCACGTTTTTCCTGCCAATGTGACTTCTTTATAGAATATACAAGGAGTATTTGGGGATTCACCAGTTGGCCAACATAAGTCAGAGTCTCTCTAGCAAAGAATCTCTTGATTCGATATTCAGATAGAAATATATGAAAAGAAAGTTGATGAAATAACGACTCTACAAATGAACGTTAAAACCATCAACATTTGACTCCATTTATGTGACGCTTTCAACATCACACAAGTGTGGAGAAGTACATTCACAGTTGTCAGAGAAGGAAGTAACAGTCAGGTGCAGTGGTACACATGTTCATTCCAGCGTCTGGGAGGCAGAGGCAGGCCTTGTGAAGTTCCAAGCCAAGCAGCTACAAAGTAGACTGTCTCAAAAAAATAAAATGATATGAATAAATATCATGTACCCTCAAAATACAAATGAAGAGAATGAGATGTAGTTAGGGTTGAGGGATGGGAATGAATTACTTCAAAATTAATAATAATTAATAATGCAAGTATAGAATATATCCCCAAACTTTTGAATTTCTTAGAGTCTAGTATGTAGTTTAAACTTGCAATTTCCTTAAAATGAGTTGTGCAGATTAAATTTAAATATTTTTTCTGTGAAATATTTTTGTCATTTGTCCAGTTTCTGTTAAATGTGATTAGAAATTGAGGCAATTAGTATTTTACTTAATTTGATAGCAACACTAAAAACTGTACTGCTTCCAGCAAAAAAAACACATTGGTTCTGATATACAGGAAAACTCAAGGTATGATATGAGGTACCATAACTGTTCTCCTTACAGAATTCATAAGGTCAAACAAGTACACCCACTGGAAAGGGTCCTCTGCAGTGTTTCATTATTGTGCCTAAAGCTTCAGACCACTAAAACCATCATTAGCCCATGATAATACTCCTAAGGTAGAAGCTGGCCACTTATCTAAGCAGAGTGAAGTCATAATTTGCATCAACAACTATACTAAACAATATAACATACTTTAATTAACACAAGGTGTATAAGAATACCTGGTCTGGGGCAAAACCTAGCTAAGATTTACGCCACCATTCTGAAGTATTTTATTTCACTTATTGGTTTTGCCACATTGCTAACTTCGATTACATAAATGTGTAAAAAGCAAATCATACCACTTAACTTCTCCAGTCAAGAAATGCTTTTAAATAAAACATGAAAGTAACAAAGATGAAAATGGACACAAAGTCAATTAAATCCATTCCTCCTTAATGCAGTTACCATGCAAGGTCCCATCACCATAAAATCAAATTAATCAATACAGCAACAGAAAGATGGTGCATCCGATTTTATATGCTGCCAGAGTGAATGTGAAACTCTATTAAGTCCCAGTGGATTTAAATCACAGAGGACGACGGGTAACTCCTGAGCTGTGGACAGGAGGGACGAGCACGGCAGAGATGGGGAAACAGCAGTGGAATGGACCCGGACTGGGGAGTCTCTGAGACACCATCCCTTTAATGTTCTGCCGTTCAGTGTAAAACATCCTGGGTCTCCAAACGGAGACAGAGGGGTCCTGCTGAAAAACAGACTCGGGAAAATGAAGAGGCAGCCTGGGACTACATGACTCTAATTCCTTTGAAAAATAGTTCTTTTATACTGGCATAGAATTTATTTATTTTCTGAACACCTATCTTGAAATTGTGATGCTTCCCAAACAACGATGGAAAAAACAATTTTACATGTGATAAGTCTTGAAAAGCTTCTTTGATTTGTTCACCGAAGAAAGATAAACTTTTGCAAATATACAATCTATAATGCATTTATTTCCACATTACAAAACCAAAAGTTCCGTCCCTCCTCCCATAACTCCCACATCCCTTGACTGTTTTCCAGGCTGGCCCCTGAAATCCAGGGCTCAAATGCTGAGTAGCTGGGACTATAGGTATCACATCCAAGTGGCATTTGAAAAAAGAATATATGTATGTGCCTCTCCACATGAGTTCATGTTTGTTCCACCCCCCAACCCCCTAACCCCCAACCCCCCACTGCCATCCTAACATTTAATAGAAAAGTTTGCTAGCACATATTTAAAAAGAAAAAAATCAATACAAGCATATATGTATTTGGTTAATCTGAAATTTTAAATAAAACATAACCAGGGGGCAGGAGGGATGGATCAGTGGTTAAGAGTACTGGCAGTTCTTCCAGAGGTCCTGAGTTCAATTCCCAGCAACCACAGGATGGCTCACAACCATCTACAGTGAGATCTGGTGCCCTCTTCTGGCATGCAGGGATACATGCAGGCAGAACACTGTATACATAATAAATAAATCTTTAAAAAAAATAATAATAACCAAATTTAACAACACAGAATTTCAAAGCATTTTTTGTTTTCATTGCACCGAAGTCAGTCTTTCTCAAGTACCTTTTAATCCTTGCAAAGGAAATAGCACACAATTAGCTGCCAATGTAATGTTTCATTAAGATGCTGCCCCGTAGCCGGGCGGTGGTGGCGCACGCCTTTAATCCCAGCACTCGGGAGGCAGAGGCAGGCGGATCTCTGTGAGTTCGAGGCCAGCCTGGTCTACAAAGTGAGTTCCAGGAAAGGCGCAAAACTACACAGAGAAACCCTGTCTCAAAAAAAAAAAAAAAAAAAAAAAGATGTTGACCTGTACGTATATAGTGGAAGCAGACTCCTCAACAGAACATGCAATACTAAAGGTCAATTCTAACAAATTTTCTAAGCATTTTTTTTCTGAATAAAAAATGAATATGTGACGAGGCGGGGTGGCGCATGCCTTTGATCCCAGCATTTGGGAGGCAGAGGCAGGCAGATCTCTGTGAGTTCGAGGTTAGCCTGGTCTACAAAACAAGTTCCATGACAGCCAGGGTTATTTACATAGAGAAACCTTGTCTCGAAAAACCAAAAAAAAAAAAAGAGAGAGAGAGAGAGAGAAAAGAAATGAAAAGGAAAAAATGAATACGTATGCTACATTAATGGTGTGTTTCATAAACCTAGTACTTTTCAATTTAAAACATTTTAGATTATATTTGTTATAACAACAACCTTAAGTATTAAGATTTAAAAATTATGTCCTTTCAGTATTTTAAAGGCTAGAACATGAAAGAAATTTCATGACTGACTGAAGAGAGGTGGGAGAAGTTTTGTCAAAAACATCCTCCCAACAACCTAAGACACAAAGGAAAACTTCTTGCATGTGTCCTTGAACCAGACAAAACTCAACTAGACTTAACCTACTGTCTGAAGACAGAGGAGTTTCCCCAGGCTATTGTCATGTATATTTTGTGGTTTGCAATTTCAAACTTCTGTGTGTTTTGTTTTTTTTGGTTTTGTTTATGGTTTCTACTGTGTAGAAGGGCATATGTTAGCTGGGCATGGTGCGCCTGCCCACGAGCCCAGCACTCAGAACACTCGGGCAGGAGGACTGCTGCTGATAACCTGACAACATGAAACCTTGTCTTCCAGGAGCTAAAAGAGAGAAAAGGCCTTAAAACTTCATATAACAGACTGACCTATGTCAGACTAGCCACTGCTGCGTATTGTCTTATTTCCACCAAATCTGCACAGGAAAGACTTGCCTCAGTCTGCTGTCCGGACTTCTCATTTTAGGAGAAATTTATTAATCTTGGGATGTAGATTATAACATGACATTATACCAAAAACCAGTGTGAACAGAATAGCACAAACACGTATGAAAGTATTTACAAACACATGTTCTGAGGGAGAAGAGTGAGGACTTCTGCAACTTTCCCTTTAGGTTTTAAGCATTAATGATGATTGAACTAACAAGTGGGAAATGTCCCTTGTTTTCCTAGAATAGGTGAAAAAAATCTGACCTGAATTGATTCAAATTTCTAAAACTACAAATTATTCATCTCTTCGGGCCAAGTACCTTTGGGGTCCAAGCCCTGCAGGTAACATGAATGTCATTCCTCGGGAGTTCTTACCTGGCCCTCTCCAACTGTCTCAGTGTCTATGACGGTGATGATGCCTGGCACCAAGGGGCTCCGTCTGGAGTTGCTGTGGACGGCAACATCATCTTCTGTCACCCCTGAGGGCAGTGTGCCTGTCAGCTGAGTCACCACCTTCCCAACCATCGTCAGACCACTTTTCAATGTCTGCATAACAAAAGACAAAATGTATGACTTACAACAAAATGCAAACTCTAAACAGGAAATATGCACTTGAATCATTTCCAAGCCTCAAGTCCTTATTCTCTTACAATATTTTATATAGCAATAAAGACCACAGATTTTCAGTCTGCCATTCAACAGGATCTTGAAACCTGCTTAGAAGAGTTCAAGGAAAAGTCACGATGATGTGCCAAGTCGGTGTGTTGGCAATAATGTCATAATTAAATGATACTGATTACAAGCGCAGAGTTGTTGAATTTAATAGCTATATAGTTACTATAATATTTCTTCTATTGCATCCCTTCATGTACATATTTTAGAACGTATGATATAATAAGAAGGGAACTGTCATGTGACAACGCTTTTTAAATATTGTATATCAAAGTTTATATTCATTTCACCAAGATAACAACTGAGACATTGACAGAATTTCTAAGTGGGAAAAGGTTATAATTTTAAAAGTACACCTATGCTATTATAAAAGACTACACACTAAGAGGAATGATGGGAATTACTTTCCCCCTCCACAATAATTACTAAGCAAATGATGTCCAATAGGAAATGTAGCTGACAGGTTGCCTTGGATCCAATGTAGTGTTTCTGCTACACTATTCCACTCAAAGCAAGTGAGGAGAGCTATTGCATATGTTTTTCCTTATTCATAAATCTCAACTAACTGTCCTGACAATTATTAATAGAAATCAGGGCAGGGCTGCAGCTCAGTGAAGTTTGTCTCACATGCCAGAGGCCCTAGGTTCATCTGTACCACGGAAGAAAAACAGAAATGAACCATGAACAAAAATGTTCTTAAAGTAACAGTTGTTTTTTTTTCCTGAAAAAAAAAAAAGAGAGCTAAAAGAGAGAAAACTATACCAAAAATATATTTTTGAAGAATATTCTTCTCAATAGAGTAGACCAAGGAGCCTGGATTTCAAGGACATATTAAGGAATATTTGTGGGGAAATAATTATGGGGAATATAACCTTACCTGTAGTAGGTCATGAAATCTAACGTGTGTATGCGCGCGTGCACGTGCTTGTATGTGTGTGTGTGTGTTCCTTAGTTCTATTTGTCTTTTTGTCTTACTACACCACTACAAAGATAAACCTATTATTGCATAGATACTTGGAACCCTTGAAAAGGTTTATATATTTTTTTCATTTCAGAGTAGCACTTCAAATTAATATTTATACTTTTAGATTTTTCTCGCTGCTTTCCATAACAGTCAATCTGAATTTTCTTATGTGGACTGTAAAAGAGGTTAATTTTCTATGCTGGTGCTAAGAAATTGTTCAAATGAGATTATTTGATTACAATTATAGAATCTTGATTTATGTTCACTAGCTCTCTCCTAAGAGTCTTATATTAATGTGTGTTCACCCCACTGTGGTCAATTGATTTAATAAAAATGTCCGTGTTTTTTCTTGTTACCTGATAACTTAACGACAACAGTTTGGAGAGAGCAACACCATTAGCGCTAATGGAAAGGGGGACAACTGATGACAAGGGACCCCGGGACAGCCTCCTGCACTGGAAGAGAACATACACGTCTCTGGGAGTAAAGGCTGTAATGGTCACATGCTACAGTACTGTTCTGTTGAGAGCACTCTTGCAAAACAATCAGGCTTGAAGAACCTTAACGAATTTAAATAGTTCAGATTGGCCCAAGACGTGTGCAATTTATCATCTCCATAAGCGGTTTCTCTGTTGCCCTCATTATATTTTTGTATCAAGTCTGTGTGCACTAGCTACTTAGATAAAGTGTGAAGGTGTGTGAGCACTACAGCATCATATATGCTACTCATGGTGCATAAAGTGCTTGTAGGTGTGCTTCATTCTAACTCAATATAAACCTTAAGAATGACTTAAATTTTTACTTATGTTCATGCTTTCTCTGTGCAGTCCTGGCTGGTTTTTCAAAACAGGGTTTCTCTGTGTAGCTTTGCACCTTTCCTGGAACTCACTCTGTAGACCAGGCTGGCCTTGAATTCACAGAGATCCACCTGGCTCTGCCTCCTGAGTGCTGGGATTAAATGTTACTTATGTTCATTCTAACGTCTTCATTGATGCGGAAAGCATTCACACACACACAAACACACACACCCCTAATTTACACAGCTGCAATGATGCCTACAGTCTCATAACTTACTACACAAATTGCTATAAAGTTTAGGGGTTGTATTTAAAAAGAAAAGATAATAGTTGTTCTTTCCAAAACACATCAAGTCTTCATGCCAACATGGCTGAAATATACTGCCTTTCTCTTGTTTTCTTGGTGACTTTTGCCGCTGACTTATGGCTTGTTTTCCTGCATTTCTTCCCATTTTTATGGGCCCTAGTTATACTCATATTCATTGGCATAAAAGCATGAGCTGATGCGCTCAGGGGCAAACACAGAGGATACACAAGCAGACATGTTCACACTGAAAGGCCTTGCGGATAAAGGCTTGGCTACTTCTGCGTGGGAATGGCTCCATTAGCACTGATGGCGTGCGTGCGGCAGCTGAGACATCTCAGAGGTTAATCAGACTTCCTGCTCCGCTCTCATCAATACGCTGTGGCGCCTGGTTCCCTGGGTCTTTCAGAGGCTTACTCGACAACACTAACAGTCTTGGTGTAAGTCGTTTCTTGTGAATTATTGAAACAAGCGTTTGGCTGCTAATTGAGGAACACTAATGTGTTTTATAATCACTGCAGTCTGAGATTTTTAGCACAAAACAAAACAGTTGCAATTGATTTGTGGGTTTTTGCCCCCCTTGGTTTCAGTCTTCTCTAAGTTTTATCTGTGGGCTTGAATTCAGCAGGCAGAACTTTGCTGGTTATCTTATTGAAGGATATTTTACAGTTTTACATTCCTCAGAGTGTCACTTTTGAGAGCATTTGCCACTTTTTAACCTTGGATGGTCCAGAACTGATAATATAAACCATGCTGGCCTCAACCTTGGGACAGTCCTCTTGCACGGACTGTGCACCACGCCCAGCCCAGAGTCTTCATTTTTGCTAGGTCTTCACCCTATCAGGTACCTATCGGTTTGGTGTTCCTATAAGATCACAAGCAGCAACAGGAACAAATTACAAGCAAAATAAGTAGGGCAGTGGTTAAAGATCAGATTCAGACAGAGAGAGTTCAAGATATGAATTTTGGCTATATCATTGATTAACTGTTTAAGATGCTGTTTTATTTAAATTCCTAGCTTCTATGTTCTCTTCTGGAAAATTGAGAAAGCCTAGACATAGCTTATGTTATGAGCTTGGAGAAGTTCTAATACATAGTCTGTGTATCAGGAGGTTCTTTCTATTGCTTGATACAGGGTTTCAAGCTGGCCTAGAACTCAGGGTATTCTTTCTAGTGCCAGGATTATAGGTGTGCACCTCCATACCCTGTTTTATAACACCAGGAATCAAACCTAAGGCTTCATGCTTAGCAAGCAAGGAATCTACCAACTGAGATACATCCATAACCCTGTTACCAGGAGCCTCTCCCCAGTATGCGCAGGACAGAAGTACCTTCCAGGTGCCTTCCTCATTCACTCTCCACTTACCAGGCAGGTCTTTAACTGAACAAAGAGCTCAACTTGCCCCACTGAGCAAAGAGCTTGCCCCAGTGGCTTAGGGAGCACCAACATCACAGGCATGCTGCCACTCTCATTTGGCTTCTAGAAACTTCTGAGGATCTAGACTTAGGTCTGATCCTCTGTGCAGCAAGTGAAGTGCTCTCTGCATTGAGCCGTCTCCTCAGCCTTATTACTAGTTTTAAATGAAAATTTTCTGTGGGATTTTCCCCCTTTCTTTCAATTCTCATGTAAATTGCTGCCTAGATGATATTTGGGGTTTCATGAGCAAACTTGCTTACCATTTATTCATTAAATTTAGGACTGGTGAGATGACTGGTGGATTTGATCCATAGAACCCTCCAGTGGAAGCAGAGCATAGATTCCTGAAAGTATTCCCTTGACTTCCTCACACATGCCATGGACACAGACACATACACTAAAAGCGATAAATTAAACAATGTAAAGTCTGTGTAGATATCTATATAAAATGTGCAGTTAACCTCGCCAGCTGAAGAGACGACTCAGAAGTTAAGGTTAAGGGCACTGGTCTTGCAGCAGCAGAGTTCAGAGCCCAGAACCAAGTCAGACAGCTCACAACAGCCAGTAACTCCAGCTCCAGTGAGTCCTCTGCCCTTTTCTGGGGACCCTGGGCACCTGCTCCCAGGTGCACACACCCACCACATATTAACAAAACAAAAAACTTATCCTCTATTTCCCATCATAATAGGCTAGTTAAACAAACTAAAAATAAACTCTCATGTTTTTGTGAAACAGTACGGCAGGTATTGAACATTAGACAAGACAGTAAAGTGTTGTGAGATCCAAACACAAATCCAAGGTAACGCAGGCATCCTGGTGGGGTACCCAGGCCTGGAGTTATCTGTTCTTGCTAGAAGGTTGCAAAGGCACCACATGATGCACTTGCCACATCTCTGGAACTAGGAAGTCATGTACTGGAATTAGCCTGGCGAGGGGCTTCTACCTGTTTAGACTCCTTCCATTCTTGGTCTGAAACATAAAGGATGTACAATGTAGCTGGGCATGGTGTCTCACTCCTGCAACCTGGGAAGCTGAGGCAGGGTGGCACCTGTGATTGTGATTCTATATTATTGCGTGTGGTCGTGCCTCTTGGTGTGTGTGTTGGGCGGGGAGGGGGGGGGGGTTACAGCAAAAGAGCCAAACTCTCTAGAGTGCAACAGAGCTTTAAAACTCTTAGAGTAAATTCTGATAAATAAGGAAGCAACCATCAGAAATGAGAACCAGCAGAGGTAATCAACCCTGGCAGAGATAGAACCCAAACTAGGACTAGCCATCTTGTTTACTTAGGAGTTCAGCCATGGTTTTGTTGGATGTGGCAAAGCTCACTGTTTTTGAGTGACAGCCATGGTCATCCTGTAGAAATATTCCACAGGAATGAGATACATCCTATCCGGTATATTATTTGTGGTTTCTAATATTTTTTACTTCTCAGTGGCCAGATATAACTCGGGTTTGATTTTTATCAATTTTTTTAATCAAGGTAACATGTCATCATTTTTAAAAAAAATAGGCACAATCTTACTGTTCTTATTCTATGTAATACTTCATTGTTTATTTTCTAGCCTATCTTATTTACTTTTGTATTTGTGTGTCTGTGCAATTCAGAGACAGACAGACAGAAACAGACTGACATGTAGTATCCCCATGTTGCACAGGCAAGCCTCCAACTTCAAGTTCAAGGGAACCTCCTATTTCAACTACCAATAGCTGAGACAACGTGTGTACACCATCACAACTGGTGCAAAATCACATACCTTCAATACCAGCAAGGCCCTGAGCCCCTCCTGTTTCCACTCTACCAGCACTGGAGTGACACACAGGGCCATCAAACTGAGCTTTGAAGTGGAAGCAGGGGGTGAGCAGCAATCCTTGGGCTTACACAGTAAGCACCTTGTCCCCCAAGCCATCTCTCAACCCCTTTCATAAGAATTTTTTTCAAGTAAGTTTAATATACTCTGGCTGGGGGGTAGTGGCACACGCCTTTGACGCCAGCATGAGGGAGGCAGAGGCAGGAGGATCTCTATGGGTTTGAGGCCAGCCTCATCTACAGAGTGAGTTCCAGGACAGCCATAGCTACACAGAGAAACTGTCTCAAAACAAAACAAAAAAAAATTAATACACTATGGTCCAAAAAAAGTACAGTGACTGACTATACCAACAATGTAAGAGTGATTGGACAAAGGAAGTATAGTACTATAGTAACTCACATAGTTACTATGCAATTTGGAACTACTGTACTCCTTGGGAGGTGAACTTCACAATAAATATTATCTAGTACCTTATGAGGGAAAATTATCAATTGAGGTAGATATTACTACAACTTTCAAATACTTCATATGTAAAAAAAAAATCCACATAATGGTTATAAATTAAGATCACTCTGTATCTGGGAGGCAGGAGGATTAGAATTTCAGGATCATCTTCAGCCATAGTGAGTTTGAGGCAAGCAGGGGCTACATGAAAGTCTGCCTCAAAAACAACAAAAATAACATAATATAATTTTTTAAATGACGACAATATCTTCAGGAAAATAGAAAATATGCATGCCTTCAGACATGAATCTAAATAAACTGATGAATACTATATGAATTTTTTTGCTGTTTGTTTTCAAAACTATTCAATGACAAACACTTAAGTTGGTTATAAATATAATTTACCAACTCAGGATTTAATACATGCTTAAATTAAAAGTGTACCTGAAAATTTAACTTCTAGAGCTACAGATATAAAACAAGAATACAGCATATGTCTAACACACATAAATTCTAATCACCCAATTAGTGATAACTGCCCTTTTGAAAATTAATCAGATAAAATGTTTTAAACTTAATTTCTCTGGGGAGACAAACAGAGGGGTACTCACTCAGTGTTACACTCTATGGCTCGGGCTGGCCTCGATTTCATTATGCACCCTAGTTTAGCCTGAACTTGCAGTGACCCTCCTGCCTCAGCTTCCCAAGTGTTAGGATTACAGTTGTAAGGCAACATGGCTTCTTAAACATAATTTCTTGGAGTCTAAACATGGAAGACCTGAATACACACCTCATATCCCAATAAGAAGTGAGGGAATGTAGGGGACTCAGACTTGTAATCTTGAAGTCATTAACTCTAGCCTTGTGTCTATATACCCACAACAAAACACTTTCAAAATGAATCCAGGCCCCTTCCTTTTATAAAAGAAGGGGAAAAAAAAACTAACAACAAACAAAAGCAGAAAGAAAAAACATGCTGGGATCCACATGTATGTGTCTAACATTCAAAGCTGTATCTCTTTGTTACAGTACTACAGATGACCTCACAGGAGAACATCAAGAGTTTTTCTAATTACTGTCTTTTTATACAGAAACAGAGAAACATGAACATACAGTGCTTTGAGTTGTAGAGACTTTTCATTACTCTGCTTTTGAGTGAAGTGTGTGTAACACTTCTCTCATCCAGCCCAGGGACACATTCATGCAAGCATTTGTGACAATCTTGAAGTATTTTTGTATTTGACATAAAACAGTGTGACCTTTGATTCCCTCTATGTGGTTGCTTTAGACTGTTGTCCTCTGAGCGGTTGTACTTTCTATTATATGCTGTCATTCAGATTTACTCTGTCATCCCTATTATTAGAATTGCTCTGTTGTAGACTTCACAATTCAAAAGGATGGTGGTTGTAAGAAGACCTTATAATCAGCCCAAAGTTTACCAGACATCATCTAAATGAACCCTCACACACACAGAGAAGAAGTCATTTCACAAACAGCAAGGGGCCAGCCTCTAGATATAAAGAATCTTTCAATGTGCCAGGGGACCAAATTCAAATTTTCTTGAGGAATTTTTTAAGTCAAGCAGACTCAAAAATGTTCAAAGAGGGTTGGGGATTTATCTCAGTGGTAGAGCGCTTGCCTAGCAAATGCAAGGCCCTGGGTTCGAACCTCAGCTCCAAAAAAAAAGTTCAAAGATGCACAGGGATGCACACAGTCCACATATGTAGGAAGGTGCAAATCACAGAAAAAAAGAACCCAAGTTGCCACTTAAAACATGTACAGTTCATTGCAATATGGTATTAATTAGTTACCAGGCCTGAATCGAGTTGAAATACATCCAGGTTTTTAATGGAGAAAGTGCAAACCATACGATCTTCACAATAAAAGAATTATTAACCTCAAAAGATTAACTTCCAAATCACAGAATGACAAAACATTCTGACTTCTTACATTTACTCTACACTTGAGAATGAAAATGGAATGGAACATCTCGTCATGATTCAGCAGTCAAACCTGGTAATTACTCCACATAATCACAACTCCTAGAAGCTTCTGAGGTACTCACTTTAGCAGCACTAATGACTGTGGCAGTGTATGACTGAATGTTGTCTCCACAGGCTCCACCACGGGACTGATGACATCGAATCAGCTGGGGCAGGAGGAGAAGAGAACACCAGAGTCACTTTCTATGAAGCTGTTTAACTCGGCCAGCTATTAGACAGTGGCCATTTACCGTGCACAATAATGGTGGTGGGTGGGAATGTTTGCATGAGTGTCCTGCAGACGAAACAGCTAAAAGCCCTGCTGAGACACGTTTACCCCTTTTTATAATCTTCTGGTGCCACTCAGGCAGTTTCATGCTCAACTGTGGTTTTAATTACACGATGAACAGGCTTTAAGAATTCATAAACTCTGAAATGGTAGGATTCTGGGTCTGGCAGCCTTTCCACAAATAAATTTAAAAAACATAATCAAAGGACTTAAACATAACTTCCTAACATTAAATATTTGACATACTAGCAAATTGGATGTTTTCTCCTCTTAATTCCTCTACAAGGATTATGAAAGAAAACCTAAAAGAAAAAGCAAAACATTTTAGCCTATTTGCATTTCCAATTGTGTCTGTGGGAAAGAGCAGAGACTAGCTATGCACACGCACTAACTGTCCATTTCAGAAGGCCCACTACACTGGCCACTTGGAACACACTACACTTCCAACTGTCAATGTGAATCATCATTTTGATTCTCACGTGCTCAACAGAAATTCAGGATTAAACTCATCACTGGCAACAACACATTTGTATTTATCAAAAATAATCATAATTAAGATTCTTTTTTGTTGTTGTTTTGTTTTGTTTTTTCAAGACAGGGTTTCTCTGTGTAGTTTTGGTGCTTGTCCTGGATCTCACTCTGTAGACCAGGCTGGCCTCGAACTCACAGAGATCCATCCTCCTGGCTCTGCCTCCCGAGTGCTGGGATTAAAGGCATGCACCACCACTGCCCGGCCATATAATTAAGATTCTTATGAAACATTTTTAAAGTAAAATGACAATAACAAGACATGTAAACAGCATGATATTTTAACATGTATTTCCAAAGCCTTTGAAATTAATAAATACATTTTGAAAAACACCTTATACGACCTAAAACTGGGTTCTGTGGCACAGATTACCATGTAATCCTTTCATTCCTAACTCACATGTTTTTAAATCTCTCAATATAATATGAATGTGACAGATTAGAACACCTCAAGTCTGGTACACGAAACCAAGCTATTTTTTAGGCCATATCTGTGAAGCCATGATGAAGAGTTGAAATTTTCTGATCAGTAAACATGTTTGTCAAAATAAAATGTGAAAAGTGACTATTTTAGCTAATGGAAGAATGGCTTGTTTCAACCACAAATCCAGTCAAAGAATTATGAAAATTATTCCTCTGCTGCCTCCTGCTGCTTGAGCAGAGAAAGGCAGTATTGCATGAAGGCAGAGACCTACTCCCTGCTCCAGCTCATCAAAATACTCATGGACAGCAAACATCCTTACCCACTAAGCCATCTCACCATCGGAACAAACTATATACATACATAAAATTGTTAAAGTTATACAAAAAAAATAAAGGTTTTCATATTAAAGTAAGACTAAAAATATTCAAAGACTAATGGAAATATAACCAATACTCTCAACCACTTCAATTTAACTACAACTGAGTCAGGATTTGTACATGAAAATATGCCCAGAAACACAGCATAGAAAAAAATTACATTTGCATCAATTTTTTATAACAAAAACAGCACACAAATGGACTAATGTCTGGGAAATAATCCTGAGCAAAATGATCATTAAGAAGCAAATATATAATGTTACCTTTCGTAAAAGGGAAATATAAATAACTACACGCCTATAGTGAGTACACTGGAACATAAAATATGAATGTATACAAAAGTGTACACAATTACACATTAAAGGAAAGTCTAATCAAAACAGAGGAAGAACAATAGGGAAAGACGATCAACAAATAAAAATCAATATGAAATGGCTCAGCAGATGAAGGGATTTGCCACTAAGCCTCAGTTGAATATCCAGAACCCACACGGTAAAGGGAGAGAAATAACTCTCCCAAGTTGTTCTCTGACCTCCAAACATGCTTGTTTACATGTGTGCACACAAACACACAATACATACACAAACCAATAAAAAATGTGAAGAAGGAACTTAAGAACTACCCCATGAAGACAGGTGACTGTGCCCCTGCTGTTTGGGGCAGCAGTGGCAGTTGGCATGCCTCTGGCTTGTCTCCTGAGGGGGCACAGGTGATCAATTCTGTGACTACTTTTGAATTACAGGAACTAAACAAGGGAATAGAGTCTACCAGGCAAAGGAAGGGACAGACATATGACTATGAATGGGAACAAGAAAGAACTTGATGCAAGTATCAGTGTGAAGACCTCATTTCTACATCATGCGAATATGCACATATAAATGTAGAAATATGTATGCATTCCTGTTTTCTGTATGTAAGTGGCATGTTTCCATTGAAAAATTCTATAAAGAACACACGTGAGTTCAAAGACCACGCCCACAGGACAAAGGTGACTTTCTAAAGGTGCTGCCCCTTAGAAAGAACCAGGAGGAGACTAGAGAGAGGGCGCATACTGCTCTTGCAAAAGACCTGCTCTGTCCTCCTCAGGTACCTGCACTCATGAACATGTGCGTGCGCATACACATACACACAGAGACAGACAGACAGAGACAGAGACAGAGAGATAAATAAATAAAATAATACATACAAGGAGGAGGAGCGGGAAAGATGGATCTGTGGGGATCCATACAAATCTGAATTAGGATCTTTAGAGCCCACAAAAAAAGGCCAGCAGGGCCACACATGCTCCTGTGAAACAGTAATTTGAGGAGTCAAGACATGAGTATCACTAAAACGGGCCAGCCACCAGCCTACCTCCAGTATCAATGAGAAATACTTTCTCCAAAAATGAGACAAACAAAAAGTAACAGAAGATGACAACTGATTGACATCAGCCGCCACACACACACACAGAGTCAAGCACATTGTCTGAAATGTTCTTCAAAATTTAATCCAACTTTGTTAAGTACTATTTACAACTCTTTCTGCACATGATAGCACATGCACACCCTGCTTGGTCCCTACATGTGACAGGAAATATTATTCACATGTGTAGCTGCAAAGACAGATATCAAAATGCAACTCTCAAGGGAGTTGCTTCTTCTCAAAAACAGGTAACTAATTAAACCTCCAACTCTCCAAATGTGCAGTTTTCCACATGTGGGAATATATTGGCAAGTGCCAAGAGATGGTTTATACACTTTCTTCGTGGATGTCTCCAGCACTCAAGAGAATTGCATTACAGATATAAACATTAGGAGACACCATTATGTCACCCCATTTAACTGTACGGCTCTTGCATTGTTTGAAAAGAATAATTTGAAAAGAGCTATTTTTACGGGAAAATTAAGAGACCAGACAAGAAGAAGTATAAATAGAGCACTCAATGACATGCAAAATATCTTAATTGTTGTAGACAGGCTTTTGGAAAAGGAATTAAAGACTTCATCTACAAAAATGATTTTCGTCAGCTCATTCTTGATTCTGTGCATTCCAGAGGCCAGTTGATTTACGAATTCTGTGGCTTCACCAAGTACTTACTTTAAGTACCACATCCTGATTTTGTCAAGAACTATTTTGTACTATTTCATAATATTCTCAAGACACAATAACCATGTAACCAACAAAAATGAAACAAAAATGCTAACCCTCAAAGCCTCAAAGTACTTTTTATATTTTATTCTATATTTACAGGCAGAAGTCTTAAATGGCTTAAAAAGAATTTATACCTTCTTGCATAAAATCAAAATTTATGTTTTACATTGGACTGTATATAAATAAAACACTGAGATACAAAAGCATATATAGCAATTTTTACATACTATGGCAATCAAGTTAATAATATATATACCCAACAAGGCATTGAGTATGCTTTAATCATTACAACAAATGGCTGCACAATAGGATCTAGTTGCTGATGATATAGGGCCAATAAAATTGTACCATGCCCCATGATTCCAATCTATGCAAGGAGACAGGCTTCAAGATTATTCCTGCAAATTGCTGTCTTTTAGATAGCATTGGTATGACAGGGAACGTCAGTGCTTTACTGCAATATTGAACAATCTCTGGGTGAGCAGCTCTATGCAGAAGCCAGGCTAGAACAGCGAGATTCTACAAAGCCTTTGTTTAGGGAAAGCTATCGTATAATGACATACGCTGCTAGTCCCAGCACTTGGGTGGATGCAAGAGGATAAGGACATCAAGTCTAGCCTGAGCTTAAGACACCCTGTCAGAAAAACAAAGAAAAAAATGTAAGTTTTCTATTTGCAGTAAGGGCCCACCACATACCACAGGTTAGCCCAGATCTTGAGGTAATCCTTCTACCACTGGCTCCCAAGTGCTAGAAACACAAGTATGTATCACCAGATCCAGCTACGAACCCTTCAGAGTCAGATTAGTGGAAATACAAGCAAAACCAAACAAAATAAAAACATTCACTAGTGGTATTCGCCAACAGAGCATCAATACAGAGTGTAAAAAGTCCTTCCACACCTGCCCCATTACAACTAACCCAAGTCTGGGCCAGGCCTTACCTTGTTTTCTGCGTAAGCAAGCCAGCGGCTCCCAAGAGCAATGGGATTCATGTTTGGCCCAGGACAAGGATAACAACCTGCAAGTTCCAAAGAGCATTATTAAGAAATTTTATAATAACTTTTTTATTAATGCATCACTTCTTGACTAAAGAAAAATATAAAATTCAAGTGCTTAATTTTTTTAAAACCTCATAGAATTCAAATAATAGTATTCATTGTTTTGTTTTGTTTTGAGACAGGGTCTTTCTATGTACTCGGGGCTATCTTGGAACTCACTGTGTAAACCACGTTGGCCTCGAACTTATCTGCCTGCCTCTGCCTCCTAAGTGCTGGGACCAAAGGCATGTGTCACCATGCCCAGCCCAGTATTCATTATTTGAATACTTAAGTGACCTATATATTTTCACTTCTCTGTTTACCTCCCTGATGCCACTGATGCAGGAATACCTACCTACCTGGTAAGCACTGGTAACTAACTACGCATTTATACTGTCATTCCTGAAGAACAAGATGAAGATAGAAGGAAATGACTTAAAGTTCTAAGTTTGAAGTTCATAAATTTAAAAAGAATTTCTGGAGAGGACAGAAAGCAGTAGGTGCAGGAAGTTGATCAATTAAAACCACATACAAACATATCAATAAGAAAATGATGCTCACACAACGATGAAAAAAGAAGTACAAAATAACGTGGCCAATGAGCATAAAGAACCTTCAAAGGGTAGCTCAGCAGAAAGATTCTGGAAAGCTAGATAATGCTATGTACTTATATTAGCACTCCATTTCATTCTTCTTGGTTCCAGTGCCAGCTATTAATAGCAATAAATAGTACTATGATGTATTTATTGTTTATCACTTTCTATACTCTTGGTTACGTATACATAGGATTAAGGATTGTACCCTTCTCCTTACTGTTGAAACTCTAGGGAACGGTGGTGTTGCTGATATCATTGCTGAAGGCATATTATGCTGGCATACATGAGCTAGGGCATCCTGAAGACTGTAAAATTCACAATTTTACACACACAATTCTCTACTCTCTAGTATGCAGTAACTCACATTTGAGGTAGCTAACCTCCAGAATTAGCATCAAAGGCCAAATAGGGGGGTGGAGGCAGGAACATCAAGACTTACAAGACATGGCAAGACTAAAGAGTGGCCTCGAGACCAGACAGGACTACTGTCTCAAAAAAAATTTTTTTAATGCAAAATCTAAACAATCTAACTTCAAATCATTTCTCAAAACTAGTTCCACTATATTAGATGCTCTTACATATCTTCTTTACACGTGTGATTTCAAACGAAGGAAGAAAAATGCCTACTGGTTCTAGGTTGTTAGGAACTCAAGTGGACCTCAGGAATTACAGGATAGCGGAATGTAAGCAAATTGTTTTCTGCTCACCCAATCACCAAAACTACATTCTACAGCTGGTATCAGCCACAAAGCATCATAACAACAGTATAAGTGTGACTCCTCTAATGATTAACTTTGACCTCCAGCTAAACTCTAAAAACAAGCCAAGGGGTGTAGAGGGTGGAAGACCTGAACATCTGTAATATTAAGAAGAATTCAAAGATGTTTACAAGTCATTTAACAAAGTAAGCAGAGGCAACTGGGCCTTAAGAAAACTCAGGCTTTCCAATATAAATGAAGATAGACTCTAAGAGCCCCACATCGACTCCTCTACCACGGCAGAAAATCTGTGGTGGCTCACACAGTTAGTCTGAGTACTGGGGAGGCTGAAGTAGCAGGGCTGCAGTGAGTTCAAGGCCAGATTAGCCGAGCTTCTTTATGAAAGGCACAAGAAAGTTATGCAGTTTTGCCTGCCATCAGGCCAGAAAGTTGCTCTTAACAAAGACATAACTTGAACACATTTAGGTAAATAAGACTTCACTACTCTCACCCTGTAGCTATAAAGATCAGATTGGCCTAAAACTCTTGAGATCTGCTGCCTCTATCTCCCATGTGCCATGATGGGGAGGCCCACAAAGGTTTCCTAGTGAGATCTGAGCTTGTTCACCCACCAGGACTGCATTAGAGGATTGCTTGACCACGTGCATGGTTACTAGGTGATTGGAAGGGTTTGCACTTGGTTGTGCTAAGGGGAGGTCTTTGCTCCACCCCTTGTTACTCCTAATAAAAAGCCCTTTAGAAGAGACAGAAAGAGCCGGTGGATAAGGATCCAGGCCCTCCCCAAGGCTATCCTGTTTCTATCTGACTCTCTCGGATCTATATTTCCATCTAAATCTCTCATCCCTTTCTCCTCAAGAGTACACTGGGGAAAAGTGGGAGCTGGTCTCCCACAACTTACGAGGGTAAAGGTGAGAAACCACACCACACATACATCACATTGACCTCAGTCAGCTGATCTTTAACAAAGGTACCCAGGTGAGTCCATGGCGAAAGATGCCACCTATGTGTACATGATGCTGGACTCTGGCTTCACACCACATACAAAAGTACCTCAGGGTTAGAGAGTTAGCTCAGCAGTTAAGAGCATTAGTTGTTCTTGCACAAGACCAGGGTATCCACATGGCAGCCCTCACCCCTCTGTAACCCCAGAAACAGGGGATCTACAGCCCTCTTCTGAACCTCAAGTGCACCAGGCAAAACCCTCATACACATAAAAATAGCGACCCTAAAATTTTTTCAGTTCTTTCAGAATGGATAATATTTAAAAGTACAACATGAAGCCATGTTGTAGCACATGGTAGCACAGATCTTTAATGAAACATTCAGGAGGCAAAGACAGATGAATCTGTGAGTTCAAGGCAGTTGGTCTACAGAGTGAGTACTAGGACAGCCAGAGCTACACAGAGAAACCTGGTCTTGAAAACCAAAACACCCAAAAAAGTACATGAGGGGCTATTCGAGGCCTCAGATTTGGTAAAACAGTTTCTTACACTGATAATACATAAGTTTGACTAAAAAAAATGTTTTTTAAAAAGGACACCATCAAACAAAGAAGAAGAGCTGGAGAGAAGGTTTGGTGGTAAAAAGCATTTGGTATTCTTGCAGAGGACCTGGGTCCAATACTCAGTATTCATGTGGCAGCTCACAACTACCTTTAAACTCTAGTTCCAGAGATCCAAAGCCCAGCTCTGGCATCTGTGTGCAGGAGGTACACAAGTGAAAGATACACATGTATAGGCAAAACACTCATGACACACTGTTTTTAAAAATTAAAAAGACAACCAGCAGAATGGAGGAATATTTTTGTAACCCATAAGTGAAAAGTGACCTATTTTAGAAAATTTTGATAACTCAATATTGAGATGTTTTCAACTTAAAAATGAACTTAGATAATACACTGGCATGAAAAGTAATCAGTATCACTGGCCATCAAGAAAATATATATAGCCGGGCAGTGGTGGCGCATGCATTTAATTCCGGCACTCGGGAGCCAGAGGCAGGTGGATCTCTGTAAGTTTGAAGCCAGCCTGGTTTACAGATTGAGTTCCAGGACAGGCTCCAAAACTACACAGAGAAATCCTGTCTCAATATATATATATATATATATATATATATATATATATATATATATATATATATAACAAAAACTTGCAACCAAATGTTCATACCCAAAAGAATCTAAAATACATCCACATAAAAACTAGAATGTGTACTCAGTTTCATGTAAGCATCACCCATACATTCCAGAAGGATACATAAGGTAGTATTTGTTAACCAATTAAGAGATACATGTCTAATAACCATAAAATTTAGGATCATTACATAAAGAAGAAATAAAACATGAACACTATGTGTGGTGATGCATGTCTATAATCCATTCTTCGGACACGGAGGCAGGAGGATAAGTATTTCAAAGTCAGCCTGAGATATATAAAACCCAGTCTAAACAAAAGAAGAGAGGGAAAAGGGGAAAGATGGACAGAGGGAAGGAGGGAGGGACAGAATCAGGCAGGAAGGCAATGAGAGGGTCGGGAGGTGAAGAAATACTGAAGGCTACAAACTGGGCTGAACACCATCTTTAAGTTCTGCTAGACACCAGTCACAAAGACCACATGTTAGAGGAGAGTAAGAAAATCTGACACAACCCAGAAACGTGCACACATACTTTAAATAGCAATTTGAGGGGTTACTTAAACATCATGCAACTGATTAACAGCCTTTTAAGGTTTGACAAGCTTTGAAGAAATTTGCACATTATTTTTGTTCATTTTGCATATATATGAAACATGAATTTCAGCACAATGCTATAAAAAAATTCAATAGGTGGGAATCATGTGCGGGGAAACAGAAAAGTCACAGTGTAGTTCACTGCACATGTACACACTTGCAGACTCTCCTGCCCAGGGCCAGGAGACACCAGAGCAGCCCTCTTTACCTTGTGACAAACCCAGAGCCGTGGAGGTAAAATTAACATACAAACTGACCTAAACGATACAACCTCCAACCCTTTCTGCCGTATATTACAAACATGTGGGAGTGGTGGTTCCAAGCCAGCCTGGATAAACACCAAGGCATTGCTTTCCCAAAATGAAAAGGAAAAAAAAAAAAAAGCAAGCAAAGCTGTTCTTACCCAAAATTTTAACTTTGCATTTTAAAGCTACTTTAAACTCATTTCCATGTGTTCCATGTGTTGCTCATCATTAACATAAACAAAGAACAGACATTCTAACACTAATAACATTAGGACTGCACCAAATAACTTTCCTTCTCAAACTTAAAACACAGGCAGACGCACACACACACAGCCTGTTTATCAGACACCGGGTCTCTCTGGAGACTCCATATCTGCCTTTCAACTTCAAAGGATCCTTAAAATGACTGCTAATGACATCTATCAGTCTTTGTCTTTTGTTTGCCTACTCATACCTGGGTTTTGAATTTCCACATTGGACAGCTGCTCAAGACCAACTTTTCTGTACATCCGAACACAAAGGTGTCTCCTTTCTCGTCCATTGGATGCACTCTGTCAACAGTTCTCTATCAGCTCCCTTTACCTGCTCCATCCACCCTTTGGCACAAATCCCTATGATGCCTGCTCTGATGGGCACAGCGGACTCCACTCATTTTACAATGCTTTCATTGTATTCATACGTAACAAGGCCTTCAGCTAGGAATGCATTAGGCAAGAGCTTCCCATTCTACTTCAGAAGTTAAATGTCTACATGATCAAAACGACATCCTCATTAAGTGGAGATCTTGTGATTCTACACAGGGCATGATCCTACTTCTTTCAGAACTGGGTACCAGGCTGGGGATGCAGCTGAGTTGGTAAAGAGCTTGCTTAGCCCATGCCAAACTACAGACTCAATCAGCACTGCAGAAACCAGGCATGCGAGGCCTACAATCTTAGCACTCCAGAGATGGAAGCATGTGGGTACGGAATTCAATGTCATCCTGAGCTACATGAAACTCTGTCTAACAAATACATAGAATAAACATAGAGACAAGACACATGCTACAGGCAAATGAGCTGTCACAAGAGACATCATAGTATGCCAGTCTCCCAAGTCCTCAGTCAACCTCTGTATCAGTCAAAATCCAAACACAGAAAAATGCATGAGATCCGAACCAACTCTGAATACAGTGAAAGGAATTAGCCAAAGGGTGGTGCAGAAAATGGAAAAAATCATTTTTATTAACACTATGGAGTAGCAGTCTTGCCACTTGATTAAGAACTGCATCACACCGAATTTGGTTTGAAATGTTCTTTATTAGTAGTGGTGGTGTTTTAAGTTTTGTTATGTTTCCTTTGTTTGAGATAGTCTCACTCTACAGCTAAGGCTGTCCTGGAACACTATGTAGCCCAGGCTTCAAATTCACAGCAGCCATCTTGTTTCAGCACCCAAAGTGCTAGGATTGCAGGTGGAAGCCACTAGACCTGGAATCATGACTGAGATCACTTGAGTAAAGCTGTAATTCAAGGATTCTGATTCTTGATGTGTATCAATCTTTCCAACTTCAAATCACTGGCACAAACTCAAGCTCTAGAGTTCACAATTTAAATAACCAGTACTGAACACAACACTTCCTAGTGAAGTATAAAGAGACCCATCACTAGGACAGGACGCATTTATTAATGACGCTCCACAGCACTGCAGTGAAAAACTAGAAAAATCCTTAATCACAGTAGGAAGCAAGACATCGAAGTCTTTGTCATTGTTTTCTAAACACCTGATGGGGTCTTTTGTTTGGTTGGCTGACTGGTTTGGTTTGGTTTGGATTTTTGACTTGGTTTTCAATATTGGGTATTGAGCCAGAGCCTCACACACTAATCAAATGCCCCTCTCTTCACTTTTGATTTTAAAAGTTTCTCATTAAGCTGCCCACGCCATCCTCCAGGCTCATCCTTCTGCATAGCCGTCAGGTATGAATTATACATTTGATTTGGGGTCTTCTGCAATCTCTACTAACAGAGGCATCTCCAGACTTAAGAGCCGCTGCACCAATGCTCTGAGAGAGTGTGTGAGAATCCCCTTGGGACAGAACACACAACAGTGGCCTAGCTATCAGCTGGATGCCACTCCACAAGGAGAACCCGGGTGACACTGGCAGAACCACTGCTCCTCTCAGGAACAATTCACACAGTACGAGAGAAACTGACACTGGGGGACAACTGGCCTCAGCTGTTCGGTGGGTCCAGAAACCCAAGGGCGATATTCAGGAACATACGGTAACAATGTCCCACAGAGACAGACACACTCATGGGGGAGACAGAGAGACCCCCCTGTAACGTTACCCTAGCACTCAGAGTGAGGCAGAAGGACAGCAATTTTAATACCATCATGGGCTAGAGTGAGAAAGACTGAAAAGGAGCAGCCAGGACAAGACAGAAGGGAAAAGGCAGGCAGGAGACAGGAGAGGACGAGATGGGGCAGGGAGAGAGAAGTTCACAATACTAATATGAATACAAAGGAACTGCTCTCAAGTCCAAAGTGCAATTCACTAACTCTCGCTTCATCGGTACATCCAAACTGTTATTAACTAACTCAGGCTAATCATTTGTATCTTTCATAAATAATGAAAATTGTGAAATTTTAATTTTAATGCCAACGCAATTCAAAGTCACAATCAAAGAGTGAGATTAATACACAAATCTAATTAATTTATTTTTGTATGTGTTGCTAGAGCTATCAATAAAACACACCCAGATACAAATCCTTTAAAAAAAAAAAAAAGAGGTCAGGTAGGTCGGGGATAGGTGGGGAGGTAGAAAGCTGGGGAGGCAGAGATAGGTGGGGAGGTTGGGAGGTGGGGAGGTAGTGACAGACTTATGAGGAATTGGGGGTGGAGTGTAAATATGTTCAAAATACATTGTATAAAATTCTCAAAGAGCCGGGCGGTGGTAGCGCACACCTTTAATCCCAACACTCTGGACGCAGAGCCAGGCAGATCTCTGTGAGCTCGAGGCCAGCCTGGTCTACAGAGTGAGTTCCAGGGCAGGCACAAAGCAACAGAGAGAAACCCTGTCTCAGAAAAAAAAAAAAAATTCTCAAAGAATAAAAATATTTTAGACTAGTATAAATAGATATTTAAGATATTAGATAACAATCTCAAAATGATACATCTCAAACATTAACCCAGTTGTTAACTGCTTGTTATTCACTTTTAATATTTCCTATTCTGCCATTCACTAATAATGAGAAAAATAACAACAATTGACAAAAAATTTCTTTAATACTCAAATTTCAAAACATAATTTGCATTTAAATAAACTCCTGCCAACAAATAAAGGGACCACTAAGATGGCTCCATAATAAAGTGCATGCCACACAACCCTAAGAACCTAGTTAGGACCTCTAAAGCTCACAGAAAGGTAGAAGGAGAGAAGAACCTCGTGGAAGCTGTTCTCTGACAGACAGACATGTGACCTAGCTTGTGCATCCACACGATACAAACAGAAATAAAAAAATAATTTAAAAAAAACAATGGGGGGAGCCAGGCGGCAGTAACATATACTTTTAATCCCAGAACTTGGCAGGCAGAGCCAGGCAGATCTCTGTGACTTAGGCCATCCTGGACAGAGTGAGTTCCAAGACAGCCAGGGCTGCAGAGAAACCCTGTCTGGAAAAAAAACAGCGCCCCCCCCCCAAAAAAAAACCACACTGGGGGACTGGAAAGAAGGTTCACCATTTACTGCTCCTTATGAGGAAGCAGCTTTGGTTCCCACAACCCATGCCAGGTGGCTCCTAAGTGCCTGTAACTCCAGTTCCAGGGCACAGAGACCTCTTCTTGCATCTGAGTGCACCTACACATGTACATACAAATTTTTAAGAAAGAATAAATCTTTATAAGACAACCAACCATGTTAGTCTCCACCACCACACTCTAATGTTCAGAGCTCCTAAATTGATAAAGTAACTACCAAGGAATACATGCTCCAGAATAAAGTTAAATGGGGTCACAACAGATACTTAACACTGCAGAGGACCTCACACCTTTATCTGTAATCAGTACCGAATAGCAAAGACAATTGAAAAAAAAGTACACAAATAAAAACAACAGCTGAAATGGAATGGCAAATTCCCAGGGCAGCTGATACCTGGATGTGACTGAGATAGCCCACTGTGTTCTAACTACCTCATCTGCACCACACAGAAACACACATGCTTCTGCTGCCTAAGCATAATGGGTGAACCACTCAGAGAAAAGGATTAAAGGCACTGGGGATGGGCTAGTCTTTCAATTCTTCATGATCCACAAAATGTGAAACATGCACTGTATCAAATTATCATATTATATAGTTTGGTGTATAGTACAGGATGCATGCAATCATCTGTAATATATAGCACAGTTGTAACAAAGGACTTGCCCTTATAGGAGAGGAATAATATCTACATCTACTACTACCTACTCAGTAAACATCTAAGTCCATGTTGTATTTCTAGTTCATTTCAAAATGGAGGCCCATTAAGCTATTTCTGTCAAATATAAATATCAGTCTCTTTGGGGGGGGGGGGAAGAGAACAAGTAGGGGAAAAATATTATTTTACTGAGCTACAGGAAAATAAAATTAAAAAACTTCTGTGTCGGGGCTAGAAAGATAGCTTAGCAGTTAAGAGCACTGATTGCTCTTTCAGAGAGGACCTAAATAGTGGCTCACAACTGTCTGTAACTCCAGTTCCAGGGGACTTGACAGTCTTACACAGGCATACACACAGGCAAAACACCAATGCACATATTATATATATATATATATATATATATATATATATATATATATATATATATATATATAATTTAAAAAAACAAAAGTCCTGTGTGTGTCCCAGATTGACTAGCATTTTAAAACAGCTAACAGACCCCCGATGGCATTTCCAGATTGTCTCTGTCCTTTACAACTCGGCATGCCAAGACTGCACATTCCAGCTCCTTAGAATTAATTAACTCACCCCTCACTTCCCTTCCCATCCCCATCCTCTGCCTCTCTACAAACCTTGCACTGAATCTGTGTTTCAACACTGGCTGGAACTAGATTCTGGGCTGAGTGCTCAGCTCCTGACAACAGTGAAAGGCAAGGGAAGCAGGTGAATTACTCCTCTGCGTTTTAAATCCTTCCTAGAGCACCATCCAGTCACTCCTCTAAGTCCATGACATGCTAACTCCATGAAACAGCTACAGGGAAGCCTGAGAGGCACTCACGCTGTGGCATGGTAAAATTCCTTCCTAAGGTTAGCAGCTACTAAGTAATGACACCCACAAGAATCACGGACAGAGACCATGGCCGAAACCCACTGCTGACAGCATTCAGTCAGCAACAGAGACACAAACGCACATGACAGGAAGTAAAATGATTTGGTACATACTTGTGACAAAAAATTTTTTTGTGAAAGTACAGCTATCAAAGGCAGCGATTTTCTCCTGCAAGACTACGACGAGGATCCTAAAATTAGAGGGAAAAACCAGAATGGAAACATGAGTGAGTGAGAAATCCTATTAACTGAATCATAAATAATTAAAATCGTACTTTGAAAATAAAACATTTCTAGTACATAGGGTAGAAATATCTGACTCCAAAAGTCTGAGAATAAAAACAGTGAAATCTTCCATATAAACAAAGTGACAAATTCTAAAGCTGTAAATGGACTCTGAATAGTTTCATTTTCATATTCTGAAATTAAACAGATGACATTAAGACTGGATAATATTAACCAGTTGGCCACTTACTAAACAGAATGTTCAATGATATTAAATTAAATATAAATGGCTTTATGTAATCTATCACTTAAAAAAATTGCAGAATTTCTCAGCACACCCAACAAAATCTGAGACATTTGCCATTTAGCATATGCCATTTCTAAATGACTCAATATATTAATATTTAGTTACAATCTCTATAAACAGTAATTTTAGAGAAAAAATTACAAATAATTAGGGAAATAATTTAGAACATACACACTGTATAATTAAGCTATGATTTTAATACTCTAAAGTGAAATTCCTACAATACATCCCAAATATTGACTTATAGTTGACTGTTTCTTGTAGAAAAACCAATCCCACACTTAATGATTATTTCAATAAAACATCATCCTTATTACTAGATAATTCACATAGTTTTTTAAGAAGTTTTAGCATGCTAAAAACTGGTGGAGAAAATAGTAAGATTTATTATGTAAAACACATCCTGCAGCAAACGAGTCTTGAAATGTAGAAAATTACCATTTGCTGATGCAGAAGAATTCTAAATACTATAATCACTTCTATTATACTATTGCTATCATTATTCAGCTGCCTTTTGAGAACACCTCTATCCTTGGATAGACTTTCTGCTGTTCCTGAGCAAATCATCTGTTGAATGCTCTATATGCACTGTGCATATCAGAGGCAGAGACAGTCTCCCCATAAAGTAAACAAATGAAACTTTACACTCAACAGCAAATTTAATGTGTGCCCTTCAATCTTCACAGTCCCAGCACCTTTACAGAAAATATCACCATCTCTGTTGTTCCCTTACACATAATATCCATCATTAAAAATCAAATAGTGGAGCATGCAAAAAAGAAAATATGTCCTATTGTTGAAGGTTCCCTGGGTATCGGGAAGCATGCGTGTGATCCCAGCAACTCAGAAGACAGAGGCAGCAGGAACAACAGCTTGAGACAATCCCGAACTATACACATAGAGGAAGATCCTATCTGAAGCAAGTCGGAAATATTATGCACACAAAGACAGACAGACAGACAGATACACATACATGATAAACAGAACCACATAAAGAGTTATGTATTCTGTGTGAGGATTTTCAGGGCTTAGGTCTTCACTTTCCTTCTCTTAAATTAACTTTTAAAAATTCTTTCTGTGATGGAGATGACCGAAAACCTGCCCATATCTAACAGATAACACTATTGGCCATTCATACAATTCGTACAATGGCTACTCATAGTAAAAACTATAAAATACAAAAAAGAGAAACTACAATAAGATCAAGTTAAATTACATGTAAATCAACATATATAAAAACACAAATAATTCCAAAGTCTCCTTTTTAAAAAAGTACCTTAAAACTATAAAATAGAAAAAGACACAGAATACAAACAGTACCAAAAGAAAAATAAACACTATCAGCATGCTAGTGACTACAATACTAGTCACAAAAGACATTGCATAAAACAGGCTCACAGTACGAAACCATAAAAATAACCACACATGTATGTGAGGCCAGTAACAGAAACCCAAAATAAGCAAAAGGGCACTGAAAAAAAAAAGGAGGCTTTTTGCTTGGCACTTAGGGCACGTGCTGCAGAAGCATAATAAGGGCCTGAGTTTGGATCCCCAAAACTCAAGTGACTATCTAAGCCTTTCTGTAATTCCAGCTCCATAGGGGAAGATGAGATCCCCAGAGGGAGCTGACCACTGAGACTAGCCAGAACCGAGGGCTAGGTTTGATCCTGCCTCAATTAATAATGTGCAAAAATGTTGGTGGATGAGTCCTGACATCAACTTTAGGCCTCCACCTCCTTGACTATATATGTTCATGGGCACCTGAACACACACACACACACAAATGCATACATACATCCACATCATACACATATGAGATGTGGGGGAAGGGAGGCCTGTAATCCCAACAGTTGGAAGAGTGCCAGGAGTTTGAGCACAGCCTGCCCTACACAGTAAGACCCTGTCTAAAAACACAAATGAAACAACTTGTGTCATGCACTCCACCACCAAAAACTCCAAAAAAAGAAATCCAAGGTTAAAAATGAAACGGGCTGGAATGATGGCAGAAAAGAAAGGGAATTCCTACCTTTCCCAGCTCGTCTGTCATTAGACGCCCAACATACCACACAGAGCAAACACAATACTACGAACAGCTACTGCAACAATAAACTAACCCGATGGGCAAGTGTCAACAAAGACATGGGTTACCAAAACTCACACCAGCAAAATAAGATATCCTGGATATAATGCTAAACAATTTGTTGTTGTTGTTGTTTAAGTACTAAATAGCCTGGGTATCTGGTCCAGACTTGGCTCTGTTCCACCGCTCTACTTGCCTTTTTTTCCTGTAAGACATTAGAAATTACTGCATAGAGCCGGGCAACGGTGGTGCATGCCTTTAATCCCAGCACTCAGAAGCAGAGCCAAGCAGATCTTTGTGAGTTCGAGACCAGCCTGGTCTATGGAGCAAGATCTAGGACAGACACCAAAACTACACAGAGAAACCCTGTCTCGACAAACCAAAAATAAAAGGGTGGAAGGTTGGAGGGCAAGGCTGGGGGGCAGGAAGAGGGAGGAGAGGGGACTCTGTGGTTGGTATGTAAAATGATTAGAAAATCTCTTAATAATAATAAAAAAGAAATTACTGCATAGATACTGTTGATTTTCATCAAATAGTGACTAAATAATAACATCAAAATCATGACATTTGACACTCATTTTGGATTTTTCTTATTTTTATTTTTGTGCTAGCCACACCCACTCTAGAATCCAGATCTCTATATGGAGCCTAGGTTAACTTTAAACATGCAGTACCCTGTCTCAGCCTCGCAAGTACTGGGTCCCCACGTGTCTAAATAAGTTCAGTTAGTACAGTTCCTACACATCTTTCCTAATATTCTAATAGGTTCTGATTTTAACTACTATATTGTGAAATCTTTTTTCCATTTTATTTCTAATATTTACATACATAAATATTACTGATTAGCAAGAAAAACACTGCTAAACTACTAATGTGCAAAATGTAATGCAGCCCGTCCTCATGGAGTCCCTAAGAGATAAGGACCTGTGGCTATACTGTGACAAATGATGGATCTACGTGAGTCTCAGTGTTCACAAATCAGTGAGAATCACTTTTCTTCCTACAGATCAAGAAAAGCACCTCATCATAAACTAAATCTCCAGTGTGTATACAGGTTGGGGCTAGAAAAGTTTTACATCTCCACGAAACAGTACGACAGGAGGCAAGGGAGAAAACTCTTAGGAAAGCAGGTCAGGTGAGGAGGGAATGAAAAGAGTGTGTGATCCCAGTTACCTTCGGCCACAGGCAGGAAGCCACTGGAGAATTTAGAGCAGACGGATAGTGTGATCAAGTCTGGCACTACAATAAAGTGGGTCTACCCGGTGGAAAGCAGGAGTGAAACAGTGCAGATAAAAGACAAGGACTGGGACACAGTGGAGGCAGGACCAGTGAGAAATAATCAAATTCTGCGTGCAGTATGGAAAAAGAGGTGGGCAAAACAAACATTTGGCAAATGATTTCTGAAGACCAACTCAGTGAGATGGGATGTGAAACCTGACCCATGAGACATGGAATCATGGGAGCCATTGTTAACTGGAAAAGGGGGCAGAGTGTTCAACGGAGCACAAAGGAGAGCTCCTACTTTCAAATTTTGAGGTGAGTAAGTAAGTATACAATCAAAATGAAAAGATATGGATGGCAGCTAGGCCCATGGTCCAGGCTTATTATCCAAGGAAATCAGGAGGCAGACATAGGAGAATAGGGTGTTCAAGCCTTGCCTAAGCTACACATTGAGCTCAGGGCCAATGGGAGCAACTTGAGGTTTGATCTGGACCCTAATGGCCCAGCATCTGGAGGCCATGTGTTTGATCCCAAGCAGCAAAAATGAGTGAGAAGGGTATTAATGAACATGATGAGATCTTATGGAACCCAAGGAATCTGCCAAAAATGTACAAGTACAGGCACAATGAGAGAGGAAAATAGTTCATTCTCCAGGGAGGGGGGAGTCAAGCATGGGAGCAAAAGCCTGGAATCTGGCACAAGTTGAAGGCTAGCTTGGGCTACAAAGTGAAACCTCATCTCAAAAGAGAAAAGAATGAGTCAGAAGTAAAATTAGACAGCAAGGGTGGGATGCAGAGGCACACAGCTTCAGTTCACAGCCACAGCTGTCCACTTCCACTACCTAGAACACGCTGCTCCTGCAGATGCCTTCATCAACTTTTCCTCGTTGGTTTCAGTTTTTACCCTTTTTAGGGACATGCCTGAAAATATTTTTCTTCATGGGCTCTGTATATATAAATTTATGTCCTAACGAAGTCTGGCTTCCCGCTAAAATTTCTGATACTCTTTCACTTACAGGAACTTTTTTTAATATCTCTTTTTCAAATTGCATAATTTCTTCCTCTCTTTTGGTTTTTTGAGACTGTCACATATCACAGACTAGCCTCAAGCCACTACTTAGCTGAGGTTGTCCTTGAGCTCCTAATCCTTCTGCTTCCATCTCTCAAGTTCTGGAATTACAACGATGTGCTGCCATGTCCAGTAAACTACATAATTTCTGCTGACCAATATTAAAGACTTTATTCTGCCAGGTGGTGGTGGCACACGCCTTTAATCCCAGCACTTGGGAGGCAGAAGCAGGCAGATCTCTGTGAGTTCGAGGCCAGCCTGGTCTACAGAGGAAGATCCTGGACAGGAACCAAAAACTACACAGATAAATCCTGTCTCAAAAAACCAAAAGGACTTTATTCCTCCATTGAGACTTTACTTAGTACAGTCATTAAGATGTGTTTGGTGTTTCCCATTATCAACATCTTTCAACATCAAGAAGGTAAACCCCTGAGCACATCTGAAAATTTTACTATAGGTGATTTAGGCTTACTTGTGTTTATTAACAAGGACTGGCATGCCTGGCCTCTGCTCGCTTCCACACTGGGCGATATTTTAGAATATAAGAAGGCGGGGTGGGGATTTAGCTCAGAGGTAGAATGCTTGCCTAGCAAGCACAAGGCCCTGAGTTCGGCCCTCAGTTGGGGGGCGGGGGAGGAACAGAAGAAGGCTCCATCCCCTGCCTCCTGTTGCTGCATCTCCTATTACTCAGCCATCTCAGGGTCTGACTTTGACTTTGTGTCGGCCACCCCCAGCATCGGATCCTTACACCGCCTTTCTCAGATCCACACACTAACCCACGTAAGGCAGCAAACAGGGAGGCCTGGCCTATGACCTGCGGACTGCCACTCTCATGCTGCTCTAGACATGTGACGTGCATGGTAAGCCTTACACTCAAGGCAGATGATTGAACTGTGAGGACAGAAAGCAATGTATAAAAGCATCTAAGAATGTTTTCCAGTCACAAGAGCTGCTTAGTGTAAACTATCCAATTACTGAAAAACCACACTGGGGTCTCATCAACAAAATCAAGTGGAGATAACAGAACATTCACAGAACTCCCTGAATAAACCTCCTCGTGTACAGCAACTCCCTACCCTAAGTTTGAAGATTTAGATATCTGGTCCACCCTCAACAGGTCAGGAGCCCTCGGTGGAGCCTGTCCAGAATGACCACCGACTTCAATGCTGTTACCTGAGAGGAGCAGGAGGGTCCTCTGAGTCACTGCTGCCACCCACCCTTTGTATACTTCCTTGTGCTCAGAAAACTGTCTGCTGCACTTCAAAGGGGTTTGCACGAACATCTGTTCCTGCACATAACCCCTCCCTCTGCACCATGTCCATTTTCCTGCCATACAACTGCCAATCATTTCTTAGGAGGGCTCTTGAACACTTGTTGCTGATCTCAGATTTGCCATTATGCAGTTACAGGATTCGCTCCTGAACCATCATGTGCTACAGCTCTGGTGATTTTGTGCACTGCCTTTATAGATCTGTGTGCTTTCTGAAGAAAGGCAGGTTCAGATACAGCCGACCATGTGCATCTTGGGGTAACCAGAAGCATTTCTATGAAGCTCTTCAACTTCTGAAACACACACATTTTGGTATTAATTTTTATGTTTTGTTTTTCGAGACAGGGTTTCTCTGTGTAGCTTTGCGCCTTTCCTGGAACTCACCTGGTAGCCCAGACTGGCCTCGAACTCACAGAGATCTGCCTGGCTCTGCCTCCCAAGTGCTGGGATTAAAGGTGTGCACCACCACCGCCCAGCTGGTATTAATTTTTAAATGATATATAATTACTAACTTTGATGTCCTCTCTAACTTAAGCTCTGAAAACTATTTAAACAAAAAAGTTTTGTTGCTACTCTGTGTGGATTTTTGTGGATTTATAATGTAAAGAAAGTGTAATCTGAAAGTCTTCTATTTAGAATGTGCTAATGTTGCTTTTTTAATAAGTCTATTTGAGACAGGATGGGCGGTTTTCTGGGTAAACTATATTATCTATTGGATGCAAACCATTCCACACACAGTTTTCTATGAAGTGGGGTGGACTCATTATACTGGCACTGGTTCATTAAGTGTTTCTTCTGCCTCTTACAACTCGCAGTGTGTTGTCCTTGAATTTGAATTTACCCACTAGTACCAAGTCCACACGTAATTTTCCCTTTTGTTTTCAGTGGTAAGAATTGAATTTAGGACCTCTAACACACAAAAGAATTTCTCATGTCTCATGCATTGCCCTTTTAGATTGTGTGTGTGTGTGTGTGTGTGTGTGTGTGTGTGTGTGTGTATTTATTCATTTTCATTTGTATGATGTCGGTTGGCATGCACATATCACAACATGTGTGTGGATATGTGTGAAGATCAGAGGACAACCGCAGATGTCATTAGAGGCACCATGTATTCCAGGCTAGCTGGCCACTGAGTTCCACGATCTGGTCCTACCTCCAACCTTGCCTTAGGAGTCCCGGGGTGACAGCCACCTCCAGCTATTCCCTGGGTTCTGGGAATCAGAATTAAGTCCTAATGCTTGTTGGCAAGCAGGAACCTCTGCTCACAGAGCCCCTTCCCTGCCTCATGTGTTGGCTCTTGGGGGCAGAAGATTTACACCTTATACCCAAGACTCAATCAAGATATTTAACATCCTATTCAGCGTCCTCTCCTGTGCAAGCAAAGTGGTGCACAGAAGAAATTCCCAAGTCTTCCTTCTTTAAGAGTCCGTAGTTAACATGTCATTACCACTAGAATTCAGGTCGCTTCATCTACATTTGAATATCTTCCCACAATCTGAAAGAAGGAAAATGGATCTAATCCCTGTTTGTAACTCTGTTGTAAAATGTGAAGGATTAAAAATATACAAAAACATTGAAGACCAAATGCTGTGGGATGGTCTGTATGTCAAATGCTCTGATTGGTCAATAAATAAAACACTGATTGGCCAGTGGCCAGGCAAGAAGTATAGGCGGGACAAGGAGAAAAGAGAATTCTGGGAAGTGGAAGGCTGAGTCAGGGAGACACTGCTAGTCGCCGCCATGACAAGCAGCATGTGAAGATGCCGGTAAGCCACAAGCCACGTGGCAAGGTATAGATTTATAGAAATGGGTTAATTTAAGATATAAGAACAGTTAGCAAGAAGCTTGCCACAGCCATACAGTTTGTAAGCAATATAAGTCTCTGTGTTTACTTGGTTGGGTCTGAGCGGCTGTGGGACTGGTGGGTGGCAGAGATTTGTCCTGACTGTGGACAAGGCAGGAAAACTCTAGCTACAGCCAAATATGGTGTACATGGCTAAAATCCCAACACTGGGGAGGCTGAGCCAGGAGGATAACAAGGTCAAAGCCAGCCTGGGAAACTTGTTGAGACTTTGCATCAAAATAGTGTAAAATGAGAGGCTGGGGACAGCCCAATAAGTCCTCTAACCAAATATTATTTCAAAATAATACTCAAGGTCTTAGACTGAAGTTTAATGGTCAGATGCTTGCCTAGCAACTTATGCAACAAGCCAGGCTTGACGCTCAGCACTGAAAACGGAGAGACGTATACCATTCCAATACCTGGCTTTCCTGTATTCTCACAGATACTACCTGTGCTCCTCCATTTTGTTAGGTAAATTCCATTCATATCTCACTACTCATGGTTAGGTCAGGAAGCTGGAAAGCATTCCATGTGAAATCTTAACTTTTTGACTGGAAAGAAATTAAAACTTTTTCCAATGACTTGAAGTCACAAAATTGGTAGTGTTCCACATGTCAAGGAGGCACATTACAATTTGAAAATAAATATATGAAAACTACTTACCGCTTATTACAATGAAGATCATAAATGGGTGTTTTAAACTGAATAGACTTCACCATTTCCCCAGTACGCAGTGAATACAGATCCACACAGCAGTACGGTGGTGTTGTCCTAAAAAACAAACACGACTTTAAGAAAGGAGAAGAGAGCACACCACACATGTCCTTAGTACATGGCATTAAGAAATTCATTCAAGCCGGGCAGTGGTGGCATACCCCTTATCCCAGCACTTGGGAGAGAGAGGCAAGCAGATCTCTGTGAGTTTGAGGCCTGCCTGGTCTACAGAGGGAGTTCCAGGACAGCCAGGGCTACACAGAGAAACCCTGCCTCAAAAAACAAAAACAAACAAAAAAGAAGAAAAGAAAGAAATTAAAAGGTTATAACACAAAATAAAAGTAATCCACCCAAGGCAACTCATTTTTAAAAACGTAGCATCGGGCCAAGCTGGGCGAGCCAAACCTTTAATCCTGGCACTCAAAAGGCAGGCCAAATACGTTGTACATGCCTAAAATCCCAACACTGGGGAGGCAGGTATATCTCTGTGAGTTCCAGGGCAGGGAAGGACGTAGAAGGAATGGAATGAAGAAGATGACGATTTTATAAACAAATTGGTAAACATGTTCACTATAAGAAATATTTTCTTAATCTTATTAAAGGAACTAAGAAGGGATCACACCCACCAATACTAAAAATGTGTAGTAAGAGACTAGTGGGGCTGGAGAGATGGCTCGGAGGGAAAGAGCACTGGCTGCTCTTCCAGAGGACCTGAGTTCAATTCAGAACACACACATGGCAGCTCACAACTATCTGTAACTCCAGGATCCAACACCCTCACACAGACATACATGTAGGCAAAACATCAATAAAATAAAAATAAATACATTTTTTAAAAAGGGATTAAAATAGCTTAAAATGAACAAATAAAATTAGTAGATAATGCATATAAATGTAAAATACTGGAAATGTGATGCTAAAATTAGGCAGAAAGTGAATGATTCAGTTTATCAAGATAGGTAGATTCTATGTATAAATGAAAATACATTTTATGGGAAAGAATGCTGCCTTTATTTGCTTAAAACCTGGTTGGGTGTGTATAAAGCTCAACAGTATAAAGAGAAAAGATACATGTAATGTCCCCGGACATTAAAGACAAGTGTTGTGGTTCATACATGGACTGATCAAGGTCACTAGATACAAGGTATACATAAATTTACCATCAGAGCTTGGAAAATGAAGGAAAATGAAAAAGTGCAATTTTAAAATACCACACACAGCAGTCTTCAAGGATTCAACTCACAATGCACAAAAATAAAAACTAAAAGTAAATTAAACTTTTTGCACAGCTGAAGTCAGGTGTGGCAGCGCATACCTGTAACTCTCACATATGAGGAGTTCTAAGCCAGCCCTCTCAAAAATTAAAAGATACCTTAATACACACGAACAGTTAAGGATCTATATACTTTTCTGGCCAGTTAATAATTTTTATCGAAAGCATAATGCTATTAAATTTCGATGGTCTTTATTATATTTGAAAACTGGGAAAGTGCCATAGGTCTAAAAAGGTAACAGCAACTACTCTGTCTACAGTGTCTGCAGCCTATTCTTAAGTGAGAAAAACTATGAAAATACCTGCATCTAAAGTTGTCCTCTGACCTCCACAAGCATTCTATGGCATATACAACTACAAACACAAACATTCACAAGGTAAAAATACAGGCCCAGCAAGTAAAGGCACTTGCCAGAAGGCTTAACAACCTGGGCTCCGTCCCCACGGTTCAGAGAGTGGAAGAGATCTATCTCCCAAATTGTCTCTGACTTCCGCCTACGTGCACCCTAGGCCACAAGCAAGTCCAAACATTACTTATATACACACGAATACACAAAAAATTAAAATTTAAAAACAAATATACTAATTTTCATAGCACAAAAATAAATCAGAGCATGTCTCACTGTAACGGAACCCCTCTATGTGTAGAAATAAACAATTCAGGGACAGCCATGGACAGCAACACAGGGACACAGAGGACAAAGTGGACTGAGCCACCCCGGTATGGGCGGAACTGCTATTCTACCATGACGGTGGAAGGCATTACCTTGCATATATTCAGAGTAACTGAAGATGGGAAAAAACTTTCTAAAATCTCGATATCTAATTTCTAAAACTAACAAAATGAAAATTAACCAGATCTTCTGCTGCTGGGAGGACAATTTAGCAAACAATGAAACATAACGGGAAGGGGCAAACTCATTTCCAGTGAGGTGCTCATGACCATGACTGCACTAGATAATCCAACTGCTTCCCGGCCCATGCACTTCCCAGGCCCATGCGCTTCCCGGCCCATGCACTTCCCAGGCCCATGCGCTTCCCAGGCCCATGCGCTTCCCGGCCCATGCGCTTCCCTGGCCCATGCACAGACTTCATTTTCCAACATCCTCATAGAGGTGGAAAACACCATGAAGCCTCACTTCAATGCTTCCTGAACAAACATGACAGCACTATAAACAATGTACATATTGGGAAAACACCTAACCATTAGTAAAAAAAAAAACAGTACTCCTTTAAGAGTTCTTACTAATTCATACATTCGTGAGGCAACCAACATCTTCCTGCCCATGATGTAAGCAAGTGCTTGCAAGCATGCCCAGCATTCTCTCTTTTGAAAAGCCTTGCCCCTCTGCGTGGAACACAGCAAGAGAGACTTTGCTCTAAGGCACCTAATGACAAAGCTTTCCATAAACCACAGGGTCTGCATGTCCCACAACTTGCCATACTGCAAAACAAACTTTGCTTTGTACTACGACACACCAAGCATGCACCATAGAACACAATGCCATAATAAAGTTATATGGTTGTCTGGGTTCTACATAGCTCAGATAGACTGGCATGCCTAACTGTGTGTTTGCCACCAAAACAGAGCTATGACTTCACATCAGGATGAATCTGATTCTTTAAAACAGAAAATTCCTACTACAAATTTAGAAACCCAAGAATTTAACTAAGTTCATTTCGAGTGAAAGGCTGAGTCTACAGGAAAAAGAAAAAGGTACAACTGAATTAGTAAATGAGTGTGTAAAAACCTCTGAATCGAGCCAAACCAATGGTGTTTTTTAACACATATATCAAAATAAACAATAAATGTAGATTGTAATTTCCGTCATCAATACAGAAATAGATGTAATTCAGCTCAGTTGACCTAGTCCTTATATAAGTGAGGTGTTTTATAGTAAGTTACAAAGCAAGTGTGTCGAACAAAACTTTTATACAAACAATCTGTTAGCAGTTGTACACCTGACTCATGTTCATAAAGGAAGTTATTAATATTTTATGAGAAAATTCCTAATTTTCATGTATTACAATAGCCAAAGGAATGGAATTTATATAGTCAACTCACTTCAGTGAGAAAGGTTGATTGATTACAACTATTTAAAGATCAAGGCTGGGTTTTTTTTCCTTTTAATGAAAAAGCTTTCTTTAAAAGCAATTATAAACCACAAAACAACATGGATTCCAGGATGAGAGAATGTTGAAAATATAATGAATACAGAAGATAAGAATCACCAAGAAAGCACCAACATGATCATTTAGATGGATCTATAGTTGGAAATGACACTAGTCAAACAAAAAGAGCCATACTTATCAAATCTTTTTAACTCTGAATAATCAAATATCATAAACTCAAGCCTAAATTCTCAAATCCACAACTAATTACAGCTCATTCCCCCATAGACTTTCTTTCACATACTCCTTAATAACTAGGCATTACCATTATAACTTCTGTGTGCTGGCTAATTTTATGTCAACTTGACACAGGCTAGAGTCATTTGAAAGGAGGGAACCCAAATTGAGAAAATGCCTCCATAAGACTGGGCTGTAGACAAGCCTGTAGTGCGTTTTCTTAATTAGTGATTGATGGAGGAGGGTTCAGGCCATTGTGGGTGGGGTCATCCCTGGGCTGGTACAAAGGAAGCCATGAAGATCACGCCAGCAAGCAGCACTCCTTCATGGCCTCTACATCAGCTCCTATCTCCAGGTTCCAGCCATGTTTTGAGTTCCTGTCCTGATTTCCTTTGATGATGGACTACCATGTAAAAGAGTAAGCCAAATAGACTGTTTCTTCCCCAAGTTGCTTTTGGTCATGGTGTTTCATTACAACAGAAACCCTAAATAAGGCAGAGATTGATGCCAGGATAGTAGGGTGTTGCTATGACAGACCTGACCATGTTGTTTTGGGGAGCATTGTGGAAGGTCTTTGGAACTTTGGGCTAAAACAGCCATTGACTGTTGAGAGTTCAGCAGGCTGCTCTGGAGGAGCTTGGAAGATTAGAGTGTTGAGAACAGAGCAGACAATGGAGGCTTGGGAAGGTTCAGAGGGAAGAATCTACTGGACCATTAGTGTGCAGAATCTGTGGTTCTGATCAACTCAAGCTAAATAAACAGCTGTGATTGATAAAAGACCACAGCCACTGAAGTAAAACCATTGCTTTACTGGGACAATTGATGGTGGTGGGCTGGAGGGAAGAAATCATCAGTGGTGATTAAGAAGAGACCAGCATCACTGAAGTGAAATGTTCTGGGAAGTGTTTCCTTAGAGTCAGCATACTGAGAACAGCTGAGGCTTGGCACTGTGTGGGAGGGCTGGAGTCCCTGAAAAAGGCCCAGGAGAAGCAACTGGTTAAAGTAAATTGGGGTTATAGCAAGAGCTCCCAGCATTTTGGAGATGCCAGTACTGTGGGATAACCACCAAGATGAGCAGCAGCAGCAGTGGAGTGGAGCCTGCCCCAGATCCAGAAAAACTGCCCAAGCCCTTTTGGAGGAGTCCATAAGATCCTAAGTAAATTCCAGATATTGGACATTGAGTGATTTACACTGTTCAATTTTGGCTTTGCTTTGTTCAGATTGTGACTGTGCCCAGGTACCTCACTCTTAAAGTAAGAAATATTTGGGTTATTTGTTATTTCATAGGAGTTCACAGTTGAGAGACTTTAAATTTTAAAAAGGACTTGGGATTTTTACAGAGACTGAATGAACTTGTAAGGTGTTTGAACTGGTAAAGATGATGGGACTTTTTGTAATATTTTATATTTGTGATATTAATTTGAGATCTTGAGAATGAACTAAAAGAAAAGGTTATATCTTTAAAAGGGTTATGTTTCAAGTTGACAAGGTATCAACTGTAGTCTTGTCTTTTTTTTTTCTCCTTGCAAAATAACAAAACAATGTTTCTCTGTGTAGCCCTGGCTGTCCTGGAACTCGATCTGTAGACCAGGCTAACCTCAAACTCACAGAGATCTAGCTCTGCCTCCCAAATGCTGGGATTAAAGGCGTGTGCCACCACTGCCCAGCTTCAATTCTGGTGTTTTCATCACAGCAATAGAAACCCTAACTGAGATCATTAGAGAGGGAAAGCTGCCCCAGTCCTACAAGACGCAACACTTGGGAGAGCAGGCCCTGCACCTCACCTGGGCAGCACAATAGAGCCAGTCCTGTTGGCAGAGGTGCGGATGAGTCAGCCCCAAAGCTGTGAGCATAGGAGAGCTATCCCCATGTGGCAGCATGGGCAGGGCAGAGGTGCCTTCCCCTGCCCCAACAATCATTGCATGAGGCAGGTGGGAGAGCTGGCCCTGAGGTCCTAAGAGGAGGAGAGTTGTTCCTGCCCCTCACCAGCTGCAGAACTCAGAGGGTAGCCCGTAAACCATGCCTTAAGGTGTGGGTGTGAGAGAACCCACCCCGAGGACATCAAAGCAGGAGTACTGGCCCCACCACTGAACTAGCCAGGGCAGTGCAGGAGAGCTCACGCTGGTGGTGAGGACAAGGTGTTTGACCAATCCTGCAACTAACTACCTAGGCCCAGAACAAGAGTTACGAGTTGTCCCACCCAAACATCTACCCTATGTGTGATTGCTGAAGGGACCAGGCCTGCAGGTGCAGGATCTCCACTACACAGGGCAACAACAGGATAACCAAGAGGCGTTCCAGTGAGGGTCCAACATAGATAGTGAAGCAGAAACCAGAGGCCTAGAACAAGACCCATGACTCTTTGCAATGAACAGTTGCAAGTAAACATATATGGATAAAAGGGTTTATTAAGTGATTAACTGTGTCACACTATAGCTTCCATGACAACACTAATTTTTGGGGTTTTTTCTTTTTTTCTTACTCTTATATTTTATTTTTTTGCAGGGGAGGATACAAGGGCAGAGGGCAGATACGAAGGGATGGGGAAATGAATGGGATGGAGATGCATAATGTGAAAGACACAAAAAACTAAAAGGAGATTTAAAAACTGGGATATAGATAGCAGTGATGGTTACATGCTATTGTGAACAATTTAAAATCACTGTGTTGTACACTTACCAATTCAATGATCATCTTGTTAAGTACATTTCAATACAATAAAACAAAGCCATTAAAAAATAAAAAAGAAACCCTAACTGAGACACTGTTACCAATCATTAACTAGCAGCATTTGTTATAACAGGCAATCTCTGGAAAAGCATGGTAACTAGCCCAGAAGCCCAGCATGGTGGAGCTGTCTGTATTTCCAGAACTTGGGAGATTAAGATGGGAGGATAACCTAGGAGTCAGTGTCAGCCTGGGCACAGAGTGAGCTGCAGATTAGTTTGGGCTTAAATGAGAACCTGCCTCAAAACAACTATGTATGAATGGATAAAGAAAAATTGTATTTTTTAATGAACTAGCCAAAGATCCTGTCTCAAAACAATAAGCCAGGTACAATGTCACTCTCACTAGATTGGGCAAAATTTCAAAGTAAAAAAACTCTCAAGAGAAACTAAAATTCTGGTCTATGAGTGGTGGTGAAATGGCCTCCACATGATTCTGTAAAGGGTACCCGGTTCCTAACTTGTGGCCATGCACAGCTCATGCATATGTACTACCTATGCATATGGAAACAAAGGTCAATGTTGGATGTCTACCTTAATCATTCTCCCCATTATTTTAAGGAACAGGCCTTTCAGTGAACCTACTGCTTGACCAACTTACATACTAAGCACCAAGGATATGCCTACCTCTGCATCTCACCCCCAGCACTTCACCCACCTGTTACATGGGTGCTGTGGGTCCAAACTCAGGTCTTCACATTTACACAAGCATGCAGTTTACCTACTCAGCCATCTCCACAAGCCTGTGGTGTGAAAGCTGTGGGGCCTGCACTGGAATCGAGTCATTAGCAGGTGTGCCTTTGAAGGTTATTCCTCACCCTGATTCTGGCCTGTAGTCTCGGCTTCCTGGTGGTCAGCTGCCATGTGAAGACCCAGCGGCTCCCATCACAGACACTCCTGGAACCACAGGTGTGCCACTACACCATGCATTCCCTGCCAGAGGAATTTCAGAGGACTGAAATCCCTCAGATGACATGAGCCTTTAAGCAGCTGCCAACAGGTTTTGTGCAAAAGTAGCTACCACAGGTGGGAAATGGAAATGGTATACTGCCTTTGGGAAAACAGGCCGGCAGATCCTGAAAAAGTAAAAGAGTATTACCTGTGATGCAAGGACTCCATTCCTAGGCAAACACCCAAGAGAAGTGAAAGCACATGTCTGTGCAAACGCTGATCCATCAAGGCTCACAACAGCATTTTTGTAATAACTGAAGCACACATATGCCCACAACACACAGATCAGCCGTGGGATAAGCACAGAAAAAGACTATTCTGCTGTACAGTACTGACATGATCTGCCATGTGGATGAACCTCAAAAACATTATGCTAAGTAAAAGAAGCAGAGACGCAAATAGTCTCATCGTGTAGAAATCCATTTGTCTAAGATATCCTGAATAGGTAAATCCGTGGAGACAAAACACAGATTTCTGGCTGCCTGGGTTAGAGGGAGGAGGAAATGGGGACTGACAGCTTAATGGGTGTGTTTTCCTTCAACGTGTGGAAAATGGGTTGGAACCAGATAACAGGTAACTGTTCTGCAACATTGCCAACGAACTACAATTTAGCAGGGTATGTTTTGTTTTATGAATTCACTTCAAATTTAACAAAGGAAGGCAGGCACCATGCATGCCAAACAGATTAATAAAAAGTAAATAAGCCACAGAACTAATCAAAGCAGCGGAGACTGGGGTGGGGACACAATGGCAAGTTAGTTCAATACTATGGAAGACACAGACAACCTAACTGCAAATGGACCAAACAACAGAGCTGCAGGACACGTGAGGCAAAAGCTGGAAAGTGAAAGTGACATTAATATACGGGATTTCAACATGGCAGGCAAGAGACAAAAAAGGAGACACAGGAGTATGGAGGAGGCAACAGAAGGATTCATGAAAGGCCATATGGAAACTTTAAATCTTTTTTTTTTTAATTAGGTTTTTCAAGACAGGATTTCTCTGGGTAGTTTTGGAGCCTGTCCTGGAACTTGCTCTGTAGACCAGGCTGGCCTCAAACTCACAGAGATCCACCTGCCTCTGCCTCCCAAGTGCTGGGATTAAAGGTGAGCATCTCAACCACCGGGTTTAAACCTTAAAACTTAAATAAAACAGTGGGACATAATAGCATACTCCTTTAATCCAAGCACTCAGGAGTCAGGCAGCCAGATCTTTAAGAGTTTCAGTGAGACCAAGAGAAATATAATACATGCATGAATAAATGAGAAGGGTTAGAACACACATGATACAAAAAGGGAGCAGGGATAAACTTCCTGCACCACCAACGCCCAGCCAATAAGGATATATTATTACCTGAGTAAATCTAAAACTAGGAAATGACAACAACATCTGGCTGCCAGGACAGTTACCCAAGGCACCTCTGTAATGTTGGGGTGTCCATCATCAGCCTGCAGGCCTCAAACATCTGACAGACTTTTCTGTGAAACAGGATTTTTGAAGGACTATCCCACCTTGTCTTGGAGAAATTCAGCAGTCACTTTCTTTTCCTGCTTGACCAATCTGGACAACATACTGTCAGCAGTCAAGGAAAGGGCAGTTTCTTGCCCAGTGGATAACTTTTGCCACAAAGAGAGTTAACTCCATATGGAGATTCTTCGATGCCCATCATCTTCTCTGAATTAGACTGGTGCTGCCAGGAGCAGACACATCTCATTGTCATGAAAAACTCTCTAAAATGTTTGAAGACCATATATCTATCTAAATATATCTGTTTATGACCTTGAAAACATATCTAACATGACTGTAAGTTTGACTATTATAGACGACTATTAATCTGTATTTTTAATTATATATTACATTTTAAATGAGCTGCATAAGCACAATAACCTAAAACAAGAGTAGAAACATACATACAGTATAACAGAAATAACTTTAAATTTGTATCAATAAACTAAAATCCATACTAATGTAAAATATTTTGAGATTAATAGCTCTTTTTAAAGTAGATTCAATAATCTACCCTTTTATCTCATCCTTTCTATAGCCTGTCCCCCTTTTTTCCTTTAGAAAGAGATATTTGAATTTAACTCCTTTGTTTAGCTTTTTTCCTGACTATGACTCAATAACAATTTGTAACCAATCCTCTCTAAATGATGACAAATATCCATAACCAATCATTTGGAAATGTGGACATCACTCTCTAGACTACTTCCTGCTATTTGTGGGTGTTATCTTTGGGGGACCCTTGAAAACACTGAGATAATAATAAATTTTCGGCCTGGCGGTGGTGGCGCACGCCTTTAATCCCACCACTTGGGAGGCAGAGACAGGCTGATCTCTGTGAGTTCGAGGCCAGCCTGGGCTACCAAGTGAGTTCCAGGAGAGGCGCAAAGCTACACAGAGAAACCCTGTCTCGAAAAAAACCAAAAAAAAATAAATAAATAAATAAATAAAAAATAAATAAAAAAAATAAATTTTCATCTCAGCCAGCAGCCTTCAAACTGTTTTGGATGCTAGATTCTGAGGAGACTATAACAGAGGCATTTTGAGATCCTGGGACATTTGTTTTCATTGGTATCTGATCCCCTTGCTCTGAAAAAAAAATACATACATACATACATATATATAACTATATATATACATACATATATATATACCTATATATATATACATACATATATACCTATATATATATATATACACACACACACACACATATATGTAAACTTTTAAAGGTAATATACATCACAAGTATAGAATATGTGATGTGTACAAGTTAGTTAAAGATGATTTTTTTGTTTTATGTTTGAGCAAGTACAATATACATTACTTGTCTTGTAGTTCTTTTAGATTTTTTTTTTTCATGTCTGTAGACAGGATTTCAGGGTGGCTTATCTGATCAAACCTGATTTTCTTTAACACAGAATGAATCCACACTCTTTAATTTCCTATGGAAATTAAAGCATATCCTCTCCCCCAAATCAATACACCTTTTAACTTAAATTTTGAAGTCAAGACATTTTAAAATATATAGGTTGCATTAATCAAGCAGCATTTATAATCAATGTGTCTTAGCAGCTGTCACTCCTTTCTCAGCAGCCAAAAAATTAAAAGACAATACAATAACATATACTATCCAGAGTCTGTATATTTTCTGTCTTTATGTGGCTTATTATATTTTTTGTTACTCTATTCCTTTCTAAGAACTTTATTATTTTAAAACTATATTTTTTAATCTAAGACTATATATATTCTTTTTCTTTTCTCTCCCAAGCCTACGGATATTTTTAAACACACTGTGACCTGTTTAGAGGCTCTTTTCGTTTGATTCTGTCCTTACTGTGCACCTGCAACCTTTTCTGTCTGCATGAGCAAAACCTAAACCCATGAGGCAGCTCAGTTCATGGCAGACTGGAGGGATCTGCTCTGGTGGCAGCTCAAGCCTGCAGGCAGTGCCAGGAGATGCCTCTCTGTACCACAGCTGGCAAGAGAGACATAAGACTGGGAAGCTGTTCTTGGCTCCATTTTAGAACCTTTTTTTTTTTTTTAAGCTTTCTCAGGTTTTATGTGGAAATTCTTGCTCCACATTGCATACCAGGTTAAAGCCTTATCTAATTATTATTTATCAACAAAAGATCAGAAAAAATATTTAAAAATTTTTTTTAAAAATTGAGAGTCAGGACCACATGAAAATAGGAAGAAGCAAAGTGCTAGAGAGGCCCACAGAAATCCACAAAGATACCCCCACAACAGACTGCTGGCAATGGTCGAGATACAGCCCGAACTGACCTACTCTGGTGATGGGGAAAAAAAAAAAGAAAGAAAAAAAGAAAAAATAATTGCGAGTCAGATACTGGGGGTTGTAAGAACCTGAAAGATCAGAGAAGCATGGAATCATCCAAGAGTGACTTCCTACCTCTTCGGTTCTTTCCCCCAAAAAGAACTGAGATCCTCTCTCAGCCCTGCCTTATTACTTCCTATCTCCAATCTGTCTACAGTCCTCCAAACCTCTATGGTTAGTTTTAGTCAGTTAGTGGCTAGCTCTGCCCTCTGACTCCAAGCAAGCTTTATTTGTCAGAACACAATCAAAATATCACACACCAGACACCACCCACTTTGGCTCCATTACATAAAGAAATCAATCTCAAAATACCAGGAAACTTACTTCCTGCTTGCTAGCTTTAATCCTGTTAGCCTATGCAGTCTGCTGAGGGAGAAAAAATGTCAGCACCAGACCTAGCTGCAATACTAACCTACTAGGAAAGATATGCCCACTGGCGCAATGGTGGCCGACTGTTAGATAGTAACCAACCACTTTCTGACTGAATTAGAAATCTGTTCCACAGGAGTACTGCAGAGCTGGTCAACAGTCCATGGCCCTAAAGGTATTAGGATAGAACCAACTACTGTGCTGTGTCATCAAACTGCCTTCTAAACACTTGTGTCTATACCTTTATACTTCGCTTTGCAAGTTTTCAACAGACAGTAGTTTGTGGGATTAAAGGCATGTGACTCCCAAGTACTAGGGTTAAAGGTGTGTGCCACCACGACCTGGCTGTTTCTCTTTTAGACTGGATTAATCTCATGTAGTCTGGGGTGGCTTTGAACTCAACAGTTTGCTTCGTGAGTGCTCGCCTCAACTGCTGACAGTACACTGTTCAAATAGACAAGCAAGATACAAAAGAAAGGACTGCCAAACTTTGCCAAGACAAGGTAGGAAGGCCCTTCAGAATATCCTGCTTCATAGAAAAGTCTGTCAGATATGCTAGGCTTGTAGGCTGAAGATGGATGCCCCAACGTTACAGAGGAACCTTGGGTGACTGTCCAGGCAGTCAGCTGTTTCTATCATTTCTTACATTTTTTTTGGAAGTCGCTTGCCTGCACTTCCCGTTTACTTAGGTAATATTATTTTCTTCTTGGGTCTCTGAGGGATTTGAAGAATAGATAATTGTAGTCTCCTACTTTTAAAGGCTATAATGAAAGATCTGTGTTTAAATGTTGGTAATAACTTGCCTATGCTACACTATTGTTACTCATTCAGAATCGTCCAAGACTATTTTAACACACTAAAAACAAATGTACCTAGGCTGTGTTGCATCATTGAAGACATTTTTTTCCTATGTTCACATTTACTGTGACAGTAAAGGACAATTTACAAAATAAGGAGGAATGTTCCTGAGCACTAAGCAATTTCTCCTTATTTGTTATTTATCCTGTAGTGCCAGGAACTGAATTTGGAGCCTAGAACACACTGGGCAAGAGCTCTACAGCTAAGTCAGACTCACCCTACAGTGAACAATTTTAGTTCAAAGTTACCTTACTTGTAATCTATTATGTGTGAATTGGAGTTAAAAGGTTCAATGACTTTATCAAACATATATGAAGATAACATTTAGGTAAGTTTTATACACTATTATATACTGACTATTTTCAGTTTAAAAAAAAAAAGCCAGATTGTAGTGAGGCTTAAGTCAAAGCAGCCAAAGTGGGAAAAGATCCAAGGCTGGGAGTTAAACAGGAGTTTAAGTTACACGCACTGTATACTGACCATTCTTGTGTAATGATTTTCTATGGAAGGCTTGACAGTCTGTTTTCTAGGTCATGAACTAGGCTTTGAGAATCCACGGAGCAAGGACTCACTAGGCCTCTGTAAACATGTATGACACTGAACACTTCAGCATTTTTTATTGTAATGAGGTTAGCCATGGTAACTAATACTGTATCTTCTGAATTTAAACACCACCCAAAGAGGGAGCAGTAGACAGACATAAACGATGCTTAAAGTCTGACGGAGTGCAGGTAGGACAGCTCAGTAAGCAAAGGCACCCGCCACCAAGCCTGACAACTCACGACAATCCCTGTGACCCACAAGGCAGAAGGTGAAAACCAACTCCCAAAGATTGTCTTCTGCCCCAACTTGTGTCCTAAGGCACATCTGCACCTATTCTCCATTAGTGGGCAAAGAGATAAAAAAATATATATAGGTAATTTAAAACTTGATGGGAAATTGGAATTGCAACTCATTGGATATTAAATTAAATATAAAATATTTCAATTTTATCTCAGGTCTACTTTTTAATTATTTGAACACCATGACACTTGCATTCAGGTATCATGAGAGTCACAATCGTTGTAAACTGGACCAGTTTTCAAAACAGCTTTTTTTTTAAAAAAAAGGAATACAATGACTGTCATGTTAATGCCAAGTGAAATATGGCTTTTATGATTTCAAAATCCTAAACATTAATACCATTTCCTTTACAAAGACTATTATTGTTTCCATTCATGATATTTAACAGATTGAAACAAAACTGGGAAAAGTGCAACAAAGTATCTGAGAAAGTGACATTTTCCAAGAATGTGCAATGCTTAAGAAAAATATAAAAAGAGCAAAGATATTTAAAATCTACCAAGAATTGTCAGAAGCATGGAAACACTTATTTTTAAATAGGAAAAAGCTGCACAATCTTCAACATGTGTTGCTAAACCTAAGCCCTTAAATGTAAGAGGGAGATTTTGATAGCATTATAGTATTGTATTCTTATTCAGAGCTTGAAGAACAAAAGCCTGTTGGTCTCCTTCTTTATTAACTAGTATTTAAAAAAAGAAGAAAGAAAGAAAGAAAATGGAAACTTAGCCATATTATATTAAAAGCTTAACCTGTGATTAGCCTACTTAGTAACTCTTTATTCTCTCTGAATAAACCCTGGTGACTAAACTTTCTACCATTTCCTCATCTTGAAAATGCGCTAAGAAGGATGCTGTCACAAGGAGGGGCACACAATCTCCACATACAAACAGAAGGGGTGTTAGAAGTGAAGCCAGAGTCAAGACATTCTTTGTTTGATTTTGTTTTGAGAAAGTTCACTGAGTGCTGGGATTAAAGGCCTTAACTACCACACCTGGATTCTGATACTTTGATCCTTGAACCAACTTGGTGCCTAAGATGGAAAATGCCACACCACAACAGGTTACCAACAAACATATATAATTTTTAAAGGTATGAAAACTGGGGGCTAGAGATGGCTCATTGGAAAAGAGCTTGTTCCACATCCAGAGGACCTGAGTTCACTTCCCAGCAACCACATGTTGGCTCACAACCACCTGCAACTCCTGTTCCAGGGGATTTCAACACCCTCTTCTGGCTTTCTCATGCTGCACTCACATGTACATACACACAGATATACACATGAATAAATAATAAGTTTTAAGAGTATAAAAAGTACATTCTAGTTATGAGGTGCAAGTAAAGTACTTCTCTCACACAGCAAGAAGGAGCAAACAGTAGTAATTAAGACGATGCCATTATAACTACACCACCAACACTTAGTTTTTCTGCTCAGTTTAAAGCTTTCCCAAATCTGTGAGTCTATCTAAAAGCATCACATAATAAACCACAATTCCATATCAAGGACAATACCCGTGAACAGTGCTGAAGATGCCTACTGATGAAAAGTCCCAACATTCGTAAGAGCTGTGAGGAGGGATCGAGCTGTTCCACCAAATAACTGCTACCAAAATGGACAGGTTTTCTCTCATGCAGAATTTATCAAAACATTCTTAGTGACAGAATGTAATCAAACTTTTGTACATTTATCAGATTTACAGGGCCTTCTACACTAAATGACAAAGCTTCCAGAAGGCAGGGGTTCAGTGTTCTTTGTTGGACATGGCATTGCTCACTGAAAGGATGAAGAACGGTTGATGTAAGTTGGAAGGATTGATGTATTAATGTACATTATTTTTAATATAAAGTATTTTAATATAAAGTATTTCTTAGAAGACAAGCTGCTGCATCTGATATATTTCTGGGGGTGACATGCCACTCTACTCCATCCTAACTCACAGAATGTGCACCAGCAAGAGAGTGTTCTGCTGTGAATACAGAAGACATGCCAATGGAGGCTTGGGAGATGGCCCGCAGAGGGCTGGAGCCTACTACAGCAATCATTAATCAAGAAAATGCCAGACAGGCTTGCCTACTGGTCAGGTGGAGGCATCTTCTCCATTAGGGTCCCTCTTCCCACATGGCCCTAGCTTATGTTGAGCTGACAAAGCTGACCAGCACAACACTCCAGTCACTTTTTCTGAGATTGTGAAACTGCCTTTCAAATAAATGTCTCTTTCTGCTGGGCATGGTAGTGCCTGCTTGAAAGAGCAGCAATGAAGCTGGGCTGGGCAATCCCAGGTGCAGGCCATTCTGAGCTAACTAGCAGACACTGTCTCAAAGCAACAGTAAAAACAAAACGTCCTTTAAAGGTCTATTTTACGGTTTACCTTAGAAAGAACTGATGAACACAGGAAACTGGGACAGCTACTCTGTAAATTTCCATTTCTGGAACACACACTTGATGTTTCAAATCCCCTCTTGGTGACCCTGGCTCCATGAAGTCTTCTGACATTCTCTACTCCTTTGAGTTAATCATGAAAACTGTGTATTTGAATGGCCCCAGATATCACTATAAAGTACTTACATGTATTATCTCATTTAATCCTTACCAAAATTTAAAATGTAGTCAAAATTTATAGAAGAAAGCTTCTTTTTAAATATCCAATTCAATCTTCATCATAAAGGACTGTGATTTATAATACTCCATATCAAATATCAAGGAATCTACTTCTGATCAAAGCAAAGATGTCAGTTCCTCAACATGGACCGTTATTTAAATTGCTGACATCCACCTACTGGAGACAGACAGAGCACAGAACTCATTCATGAAAAGAATGAAGTTGCTGCACAGTGGCAGCGCATGCCTTTAATCCCAGCACTGGAGACAGAGGCAGGCGGATCTCCATGAGTTCGAGGCCAGCCTGGTCTAGAGTGAGTTCCAGGGCAACAAAGGCTACACAGAGAAACCCTGTCTTGAAAAGTCAAAAAGAAAAAAACCTGAAGTTGTAGATCATGCATGAGGGTGAATGCCTATAATCCTAGAACTTGATAGGCTGAGTCAGGAGGCTTGCTCTAAGTTTGGGGCTACCCTGGGCTACATAACAAGTACTAAACCATCCACAGCTACACAGAAGAAGGAAACTGCAACCCTGACTTCCTTAGTATCAAACTAGAGGAAAATCACTCAGGTGCCAGAGAGTCAGGTAGCAAAATATGACAATGAACAACAGTAAATACTGTATTGTAGTTTGAATGTGGGATACTCAAATCTCACTTGACTAAATTCCTTCATTAAACAAAGTAAATTTACACTAGTAATAGAATTATTAATTAGTAAACTGTTCTACAGACATGCCAACAGACAAAACTGATCAAGAAAATTCTTCAACTGAGACGCCTTCTTCCTAATAAAATGAACCAATACAATGCATCAATTAGAAATTTCTATTAGAATGCTCACTTGAGCAGCACATACACTTTTAATTTATTTACTTTTGGTTTTTTTCACATACACTTTTTTAAAAGGTAGAAACATAGAAAACTCTATTCCATTTCCCCATTCTACTAGTCAATTCTGGTGGACAACAAAATATGGAAAACCAGTAGCAGGGAGATACAACAAAAAAGAAAAAGTTGGAATAGACTCAGCAACTAAGAGCACACATGGGAAAGGAGTTCAATTCCCAGCACTCACCTGGAGGCACTCAACCATCTGTAAATCCACTTCCAGAGATCCGACACCTTCTTCTGGCCTCTTGGAGCACGAGGCATACATGTGGTCCAGACATACATACAGACAAAGTGTCATACATATCATAAAATAAAAATAATCTGGACCTAGAATCCCAACACTTAGGAGGCTAAATCAGAAGAATCATGGTGAGTTTGAGGTTGCCTGGGCTACTGGTAAGATATCTCAGTCTGTGAAGGTAATTGCCACAAAGACTGACTGGCTAGGTTCGATCCCCAGAATGTACAGGTGGAATGTGAGAACCCACCTCCAGACATCTTCACAACTAAGAAATGAATTACAGAGCCAGGAATGTAAGCCAGTAGGCAGCAACTATCAGTGGTTCTCAACCTTCCTAATGCTGTGACACTTTAATAGAGTTCCTCATGTTGTGGTGACCGCCCCCATAAACTTGAAGTCATGATTATAAAGAAACACTGAAAACTAATGGACTACAATCAGAAAACTATATAATTTGGTTATAGTGAACGAAACCTCATACACATATACACAGAATATTGCTGAGACTTATTTTCCTAAAAGCAAGATGATTTATAAGTGCTTCTCTATTACTATAAATAAAAATCAGATATCATTTTGCTCATCAACAGATTTGTATTTCCATAGCTAAATGAAAAACATGGTAAAGCCAAAATGAGAATATTCATGTCTGGCTCAACTAACAAAGGCCATTAATTACACCAACTTCTGCGAAGCCAGCTCAGAGACCACAAACACAACCCATTACAGAACAATCGGCCTGCTTTCCTTACTCCTCTGTCACTGCCAACTCCAGAATCTATTGATGGGTGTGACATCTGAATATAAATGACATTAACACACAAATTGGGGCAGACCCAGTTTCTATTCCCAGCACCCACATGGTGGCTCACCGGTATCTGTACTCTAGTGCCAGGGGATCCAACACCTTCTTCTGGCCTCCTCACGCACCAGACACAAAAGTGGTACACAGACATACATGCAGGCAAAACATTCATACACATAAAAAATAAAATAAAATAATTCTTAATTGTTTAAACAAATATATGGGCCAGGACCTGGCTGTGCCTCTCACCCTGATGTCTTATTTCCATTCTGGACGTGATTCAGAACCTCTCACTAGCGGTACAGAAACCCACCAGGCCGGGTGGACTAGCTGACTCGCGCTGCTTCCCAGAGTCTCATACTGGGCTTGAATCTCCTCATTTTCCAGCCTCGTCCTTCTGAATGCTGACATTATTCTTAGCATCTATGCCACGAGGCCATGATAACGATTTTTTTTTTTAATGCTTCTGGAACTTGAACCAGTATTACTGAACAGTATTGAATACCCAAACATTAGCTGTTTGCTGTTGAGGAATACTCCACTTACATAATTTTAAAACAGGGGAACCCAGGTGAAGGATAAGCGGGAACTCATTTTATGTTCCAATTCTCTATGAATTTGAAATTATTTGGCAGCTGGCATAGTGGCACACACGGTTAATCCGAGCACTCCAGGCAGAGGTTGGCAGATCTCTGTGAGCCAGCATGGTCTACATAGTGAGTTCCAGAGCAACCTGGGCTATGTAGTAAGACTGTCTCAAAAAGGGGGGGGGGGGGGTAAATTTATAATTATTTAGATTTTTGGATAGAAATTAAAAAGCACTTATAGTGTTTTCACAGTATCAGACAGATGTGAACAGTTTGAGTCATTCTCTCCTGTAAGGATTGGTAGAACAGAATAAAGCGAGGGAAAGCAAATGTCCAGGGGAAATGGGAACTGAATATTGCCTTAACATGAGCAGTTTACTCTGAAGTAATTCATTAGAAGTGAACACGTATCATTGTCTTGGAACTGAAGACATGTTTTTATTAGCATAGGTATGGAACAAAACAGTAATTATTTATACCATGATTTGAAAGTTGGCAGTTCAAAGAAATAGCCTTCATTCACAAATAAAACGATGCAGATGCATGGTCACAGGTGCTACACAAATGTGCAAGTATACAAAAGGCAAAATATCACCATTTCATGGGAGCAATTAGTGACCATAACCTAATCACAGGAGGATGTGAGCGCAGCACGGCCTTGAAAGAAATTTAATATTCTGTTATAAGGAATAAAAATTCACTTTATTGACCAGGATCAAAAAACAAGTCACAGCATCCCAACTATAAAAATTAAAGCTATCCTTTCAGGCTGCCTAAATAAAAAAAGGCCACCAAAACACGTTTCCAGCCCTGTGCAAAGACGATTCGGCATAAATAAGTTACACCACCTTTGGTCTTCTTTACAAATGACCTAAAAGGTCCTTCAATATGGTATGTACAGGCTCCAACTGGAGATCCTACTTCACATAGACACCCCGACACCAGGGGAGATGATGTGAAATCTTGATGCCTCACAAAACATAAAATGAGAGGCCTTTTGGTGTGGCACACAGCACAGAAATGCTCTCAGTAGAGGATGAAAAACAAAGAATTGAAGACATTTATTCAACACAGTAGACAGGAGGCCAGAAATCCTCTGCAAGATTAACGAACGCTCTCCAACTCGGGAGAGGCCCTGGGGAGCTACTCCGACTCCTTCTCTGTCACCAGAGGACTAAACATGGAGTGTGCAAACTCCCATTTCTGTTTCTAGGATTAAGCAACTGAACTGTTATCAGTCTGACACTAAAAGTGTCCTCAGAATTCATTAGGTAAAGCAAATTCTCCTTTTAGAGGTGACAGAATGTTTCTTTTTAACTGATACACACACAGAAAAGCTTCTTTATATTTTTGAACCTAAATTTTACATTAAAGGAGAAACTTTGAAAAGACAAAAATTTCAAAACTAAAAACCTACCTCGGGCAAGCCTCAGCTCACTGGCCCTCTGTCACATTGATTTATAACAGTTATTTCTTCGGGGAAAGGAAGACACAGATGCAAACAATTACTCTATTTTTGTAGGCAACAAGTGAGGTGGGTGGTAACTGAGAAATTTTTTTTTAATTCTGTCACAATATTCTGCTTTTTCTTAAGAAAGCCTCCTCACACAACAAACGTTCGCCACATCAGAGAATTTCCAGGGCCTGAAGCGCCACTTTGATTCCAGACCGCTGCAGGCATTAGCAGGAGGTAATTAGGGTAAAAAGTTCAGCCACAGTTCCATGGCTAGAGTCCTGCCAGAAATAAATTTCCTCTCTGTTCACTGTACCCCTCCCTCCAGACCATATTGAAAACACATTTATCTTTGTAGAGTTTGTTCCTCTTCTAATTAACTTTATGGCGTTTACAGCATTTAATAATTTAAAATGGCTGCCATGACAGCAGTTTTATCTTTCATGGTGGATGGGTGTGTTATCATTTTCCCGAAATTGCTGTTTGACGGGTGACTCACAGACCTCTCTCTGGTCTCATCCCGCTCTCTGGTCGGTCCTCACAAACGGAGGTTTTAGTATTCTCTTGTTAGAGAAAAAAATAGTTAACAAACCTATTCAGAAGGTGTCTTTCCAAATTCTCAGGAAAAATGAAAAAGATTCTGGAGTTATTTGAGCTTACAGTCAAAGCGGAAAGAGTCTTTTAAACCACCAGGTTCTTACAGTGCTTCACATTTTTCACAGAGAGAAATATGAACTGTTATATTCAAGTGAGTAATAAATGAAATATACTAGACATTTAAGTTCAGTCATTTCAAACCCTATGGAGCAATCTGAGCAATCGCAGCCCCTGTCCACAGGTGCCTCCTCCTTCGCCCGCACTAGGACGTCCGGACAGGACAGTCAGCTCACAGCTTCGATCCCCGCTGTCCTTTGATGTTTGGAAAAAGAGACGCTAACAGAATCAAATCAGAAGCCCTCACTGCCATATTTTTGTGACAGTATAAAAATCAGTGACAAGAACTTAACCCAATTCCTTTCTAAACAAAGAATTTAAGGGAAAGAAATCTAAAATTTGCCTTAATGATAGAGTAGCAGTGACAACCTTTGAATCCAATATGTGTGTGTGCGTATGTGTGTGTGTGTTTGTATACAGGTGTAAAAAAATAGCCATTTGTTTATGAACACAGAACAATACCTCAACTGGGATCATGGCTGTTGTTACTCCTTTCCAAGAAAATAAACCCAAAACACAACAGAATTCTTTAAAAAGCCGTTGCAGTACTTGGTCCGCAGTCCCCTGAGGTATAACTACCATACATAAAAGGCAAGAAGGGCTCCCTGTAGCAAGCACTCAAGGCAGAATACAGCTCTGGGGGAACTGTAAAACATGCCCCCCTCCACTTCACACCAGATGACCTTTCCCACAAAGTAACTATTCAGAGCCTTCCTATCTGACCTTTTTCCCCAATCATGATCTAAATGACATCAAGGACTTCTGCCACAAAATTTTGTTTTGTGCTATTACAGTTTAACTGACATTTCTCAAACTAAAAGAGACACTAATTGACATCGTTTAGTAGCTGGCAAAGGGGAGCGAACAAAGGAATGGAGATTCTAAGTGACTACAATGGGAAAATGGTGTTCCAAAGCGTTTTCAAATACCACCTGGAACAGAGTACGGGACACACTCACTGCACTGTCCTGCCTATTAGAATCCCACACTCGTCAACAGAGGTTCTAGAATACAGAAAACTACTTGCATATATCTAAAGAGGCATCACCCAGAAATTCTGCTCCTAGTTATCAATGCCAAACAAAGAGAAATGAACACCGCGTGTGTGTGTGTGTGTGTGTGTGTGTGTGTGTGTGTGTGTGTGTATCTGTGTGTGTCTGTGTGCATCTGTGTGCGTCTGTGTGCATCTGTGTGCATCTGTGTGTGCATGTGTACACCCAGGCACAACAGAGGCTGGGGGTGCAGCTCACTGGTAGAACACCTGCACTAGCTTAGCATGGGGTACTCAGAGCCACTGGAGGAAACAAACTAAAAACCCATACCTGAGAACTAGGAATAGTGGCTCATGCCACTATTAGTTTTTATTAGTTGAAATCCCTATTAGTTTTTATCTCTGTGAAGCTTGTTGCCTGCAAATTGAGGATGTCTCCACTTTAACCCTAATGACACAATTCTCTCTGTCAAGGGCTGATCTGTACTTTATAGGATGTTTATCAGCATCCTTGACTCTATCCATTATAGAAGCCACATGCCTCCACCTACCCTACCACACAACTGTCAAAAGAAACTGAGCTGTGGGGACAGCCTTTTCTTCTTCCCATTTGGAAACAATGCCTTGCCTTACTAATGGAGGAGTAGATGACAGAGTACCCAGAGTGCCACGAAACAACATTAAAAAGCCCTTCACAGACTAAAAGTGGGGAACGTTTGAATCAGGCAGCTCTTTGTGACTGCTGTCTAAATGGCATGCTAGATGACCTATAACAAACATCTTAAAATCATATACATAATGTATGATTAACCCAGTAGCAGACAAAGATTCCTTAAATTTTACTGTGTCTGTGTTATAATTTACTCAGTAAATTACATCCATATAGTCTTTGATTATAACAGATTTCAACCTTAGTTAAAGCAAATTACCTTCCTCAAAACACAAGTTCTCTAATACAATAAAATCATCAAGTAACACAATTAGTGACATTTGGAAAGCTTTTATTCTGGTTAAATACCATTCACTATATCAACACAAGATCTTGCTGCAAGTGATGCTGCGGGTGCTCCTGTTGTTCCAGCTACTCAAGAGGTTGAGGCAAGGGAACTACTACACCACCAGGGACTTCACCTCAACACACACACACACACACACACACACACACACACACACACACACACACACACACCCCTAATCTTCCTAAAATATGGCTTAAAAACAGCCATGTGAAACCCCATGGTCATCATGCTAACTGCAGGTCTGTGCCCACGGCATCTTTAAGATAATCGCAGCACAGCAGGGATCTCTGCGTGGTTACTCGCTGCACACATGCTCTGTTCTGCCGGAGAGTAAGCGTGCCTGGGTGGAATTCCACAAAGTCAGAATCTATGCAGATGTTCCTTCCCTTTTGGTTTCCTTTAATTTGCAAATCTTGTAATCTAAGCCCGAAGTTGACTGAACCAACATTTAAACCAGCTCAGCAGCATCAGCCAAAAACTCAATCTGTTTCCTATTTAAATGTCAAGACTGCATCCTTTTTGGTGGCTGAAAAAACTGTTGTTTTGAAATGATTACACAGTGGAACTGCAAGCCCTTTAGTAGTTTTATGAACTGCTTCTCAAAGGAAAGCTTTGCTTTTAAAAGGCCTTTAGGTTACGGAGAAGAAGGGAACATTGAACTCAGGATGCTTATTTTTAACTACCCGTTGAAGTTACCTTAAACTAGACAACAGCAAAGCATCTTTTTTTAAAAGTTTATTACTAAGTCAAGATTCCAGTGCTATTCTGAGTCTTACTACCTCAAAGGGAGCCTCTTCTACTGAGGGACGTCAAGGATACATTACAGCTGGGCATGAGAAAACTATTGTGGGGATGGCTATGCTCATTATCTTGATTGGAGTGATGGTTTCACGGGTATATACCAATGTCAAAATGTATCAAACTGCACACATTTAGTACGTGCAGTTAATCATGTTTCAATTATGCCTCAATAAAGATATATATATATATATATATATATATATATCATCACACACATAAGCTTCTGTAGGGAATATAAACAAATTACAATTTTTCAGTGGAAGTAAAGACCCCTGAGTGCAGTCCTTGGTTAGTCCACGACGACTGGCAAAGCTAGAGCAGAAACTTCAGAGAAGGTGAACAAGCTGTGTTCCCAAAGAGTACATGCTTTTCTGCCAACCCCACAGTCAGACGGATAACTACATCAATACACAGGAAGAGAGTTCCTGCGAGTGTTCGCTGTCTGCTCTTCCTATCTCTCCAATTCAAATCAATTACTATAAGCCGCACCTAATACGTACCAGACTGCAGTGAAAACCTGAAAACATTGCCTCATTTAATCTTCACAGGACATCAGCATGATATCCCCGGATCAGTACCATCTTTCTTTCTTATTTATTAAGTTATTTGTTTGTTTATTTATTTCATTCATGTGTTTTGGTGTTTTGCCTGTATGTAGGTCTGTGTGAGGGGGTTGGATCCACTGGAATTGGAGTTACAGACAGTTATGAGCCACCATGTGGGTGCTGGGAATAGAACCCAGGTCCTCTGGAAGAGCAGCCAGTGATCTTAACCTCTGAAGCATTCACTTTTCAGCTAAGGATCCTGAGACAAAGAAAGTCAAATAAATTGGTTCTTCATCTACAAATTCACATCTACAACTTTTCCCGAGAGCCATCATTGTCCCTATTAATCCTGTATATTCAGCCACGAAGGTCAAGAGAATGAGGGTTATAAAGCACCAACGTTAGGTTAAACCTGTAGATGAAGAAAACTGTACAACAGGAAACAAGAGGAAGTGGAAACAAGATCCCTACTGACATCCAGGTTTCCTTCAAAGACATCTTCATTCAAATCTGAGTTCAATCCCTAGAATCTACAAATAAATAAATAAATACATACGTGATGCCAGTACATGTAGAGTGAGACCAGCAGACACAATTGTCTGAAAAGCTTGCTGACCAGCAACCACATAGGACACAACAGGCAGAAACAATAAGAAAGACCATGTCTCAAGGGAAGGGAAGGTGTCTGTGCTATGTACTCAAGTGTACATGCACATACATATACTAACAATAATTAATCCATTGATTTAATTGATTGATTCATTGTTTAAAGGGGAATGCCTTTAATCCCAGCATTCAGGAGGCAGAGGCGGGAAAAATCTCTAACTTCAAAGTCATCCTGATCTACATAGCAAGTTCCAGGCCAAGCAAGTCTACATATGAGACCCTGTCTTTAAAGAATGAAGAGGAGGAGGAGAAGAAAGACATTCCCCTTAAATACCAGAAAAGAAAAAACTGAACTACAAGCTGGGTGGTGGTGGAGCACACCTTTGATCCCAGCACTGGGAAGGCAGAGACAGGAGGATCTCTGTGAGTTCAAGGCCAGCCTGGTCAAGTGAGTTCCAGGACAACCAAACCTACACAGGGGAAAAAAACAAAAACAAAAAAACCTCCTGTCTTGAAAAGCCAAAGGGGGTGTGGGGGAGGAACTAAGGAACAAAGGAAGGAAAGAAAGAAAAACTGAAACAACAGCAATGACATAATTACATGGACATCTCCAGAGACAAGAATCATTTCCATGAGAATTTTAATTTAATTGTATTCCAACTTGTATTTTCTCAGAGAAAAATATATTAATTGCACTACAAAAGTGAGTTTTTATGATAATTATAAATGAAATATAAACTATACTTCAAGTCAGGCATCATAAAAACTTGTAATCACAAAAAATTCAGGAAGATAAGATAAGAGAACTTTGATGAGTTCAAAGCCAGCCTAGGCTACAAAACCAGCTTCAGGCTGGCAGAACAACATGCTTCAAAACAAAAACAGTAAAGATTGGCTCTACTTCACACTTTCAATCTGAGCACTTGGGAGACAGAGGTAGGTAGGGCTGTATGAGTTTGAGTCCAGCCTGGTGTACATAGAAAGTCCAGGCCAGCGATGGATACACAGTGAGAAGCCTGTCTCAGAGAGGGAGAGTCAGAGAGAAAGTGTGTGTCAGGTCTTCCTACTTGCAATGCACAGTCAGATCATTGTTAGCTGAAAAAGGAAGTGTCCTGGAATCATTTCGTGATGTGTGTAAGTCATGTGACCCACTGTATAGTAGACATTCAAATATCAGCATCACAGGAGTTTGTAAGATTATGATTGTCCTCTGATTCCAAAATCACACACTCTCTCTCTCTCTCTCTCACTCTCTCTCTCTCTCTCTCTCTCTCTCTCTCTCTCTCTCTCTCTCTCTCCCCTCTCTCTCTCTCTCTCTCTCACACACACACACACACACACACACACAGAGTAGTACACATAATGCACGAAGGTGCAAACACTGCAAAACCATGAAACAAAGAATTTCCCCACGAAATCATAACAATATAAAAATAAAAAGTCTCTCAGACCATAATGCCAAAGTGCCAATGGTTTCATTATCCATTTAGTGTAATGCAAATACTCTGTGTTTCTCAAATACCATGACTACCTCAAGACAACTTTCTAGATCACACAAAGTCACTCACCTCTACAGTTAATTTGCTTCCTATTCTAGTCCACTTTCAATTCTGCATAAAGGGTCACTTTTGCTCAATGATTAAGGCCTTCTTTCCTTGTTCCTTTTTATCTGCACCATTCTTTCTGGGACTCAGGACTCCCTCCCCCACAAACTAAAGAACAGCTTGGTCAAAATTAAAGCTAAGAAGCCGGGCGGTGGTGGCGCACGCCTTTAATCCCAGCACTCGGGAGGCAGAGCCAGGCGGATCTCTGTGAGTTCGAGGCCAGCCTGGGCTACCAAGTGAGTCCCAGGAAAGGCGCAAAGCTACACAGAGAAACCCTGTCTCGAAAAACCAAAAAAAAAAAAAAAAAAAAAAAAAAAAAAAAAAAAATTAAAGCTAAGATCAAGAGGACTCTACCACATGCCATCAGTGTTTGCACCACATCAACTCTTTCTGGGCGGACGGAAGCAGAGCTGGTGTTTTTAGTTTCGATACAAACAGAGTTACAACACGAGGGGGTGTGCTGCTGAATGAAAACCCACTGGATATCGTAACGGCTTAGAACAGCCATTTCACACTTCCTGTTTGATGGACAGCATGGCTAATTCTTGCGAGCATCCTTTCTGAGCACATTTAAACATCTATACTCCATGTCTGGGTTGGTAAGTAAGGATGTTTGGGTCTCTTTATAAGTGACCTTTCACCCTTACATGACTATGACAGAACTGGTTTAACAGAGCAAGCTTCAGTTTAGGAACGCTGGTGACCAACCCTGCAAGTACCCAGGCCCAGAACCAGGGTTATCTGTTGGCCCACCCCAACATCCACCCATCTACGATCTGCTGGAGCACAGGGGAGGGGAAGGGATGTTAACCCTGCTGACCCAGAGCTGCAAGATCTCCACCACACAGGGCAGCAATGAAGAGCCCCAGTGAGGGCCCAGCATCGACCGTGCAGCAGAGACCTGGGGCCTAGAACCAGACCAGTGATTCCTTTCAATAAATGCCAGGATGTAAAGATGTATGGATAAAGGAGTTTACTGCGAGATACACTGTGTCACACTGCAGTTTCCGTGACTAGATTTGCCCTGTCTTCCTTTTTTTTTTTTTTTAATTTATTTTTCTCTTAAATTTTGGGGTGAGGAGGGACCTTGGTGGGAACAGACACAAAGAATAAATTTTTTGAAAAACGCTGCTGAAAGCGCTGGGAAGATGGCTCACTAAAGGGCTTACTACAAAACTGTGAGGACCTGAGTTCAAGTCTAAGCACATTGCTCAAGAAAGGACTCAGAGGTTAATACAAGAGTTGGGTTCCCAGTACCCATATCTATAGTTAGTAACTGCCTATAACTCCAGGTGAAGAGGATCCAATACCCTCTTCTGGACTTCCCAAGTATCTGCACTCACACATACATGTGTGCAGACAATTTAAAAAATAAAAATTGGAAAAACAAACAAACAAAAAACCTAGCACTGGAGTATGGACCAGGCAGAAGCTAGGAGCTCACTGGTTAGCCCTATCAATGAGCTCCAGATTCAGGCCAAAGGAAGAGACCCAGCGTCAATTTTGACCTGTAAACACACAAAGAAGGGAATGTCCCTGTCCCCTCACACATCCATACACTGATATGCCTACACCACATACACGGACAGGGTGGGGGACATGAATCAGGAACCCATTATTGATGTGGTTACTAAAATTTATCAAGCAAACCTCCCTAGAAAACTCTTAGGCAGAGGAACAGGACTGGCTGCAGGTAAGTGAAGCAGAACACATATCAAAATCCCATGGCTGATATTCTCTAACAAGAAACTAAGATTCTGATTAGAACACCTATAATTGGGTCCAGGGAGATGATGGCTCACTAAGTATCTGCCACACAGGCACAAGGACTGTGACTGACTCACCGAAACCACCGGGGTGGGTTGGTGGTTGGCGGGGGGGGGGGGGGGGGGGGGGGGGGGGGGGGGGGGGGGGGGGGGTGTTTGCTGGTGCTTGTACTTTTAATCCCAAAGTTCCTGTGTCAAGCTGGGAGGCAGAGACAGGACAACCCCTAAAAGCTGCTAGCCTGGAATGCATGGCAGCAAACAAGAGACCCTGTCTCATCTACGGGGGAACACAAGGACAGACACCACAGATTGTCCTCTGACCTTTAAGAACACTTGTGTGCACGCATGCATGCACGCACGCACGCACGCGCGCACACACACACACACACACACACACACACACACACAAATTGTTCTAAGAACAAGGTCACATACACTTTTATTAAAACTATGTCAGTTTCACTGTGAAATTCTGCAGAATGTAACTGTGAAGCCCTACAATGAATTTTCTTTCCCTCTCCTTGGGAAACCACTACCTCTGTCCTGCTCACTTTTCATTCTTTGTTTTGAGACAAGGTCTCACTACTTTGCATTTATTTATAGATCATGCTCTCTGGGAGATCACCATGTCCACTGTACCAGTGGTATCTCCAACTCTCAGACTTCACAGGCAGGCCTGGCTTGTGATTGGCGGAGGAACAGGAATGGGTGGAACACCCACGCTGCCTTGCCATTGGATGACTGCAGGTAAGCTGAGTCCTCCTGAGGCCACAGAGCACTTCTCATCCAGCTCCCCTGGCACATTCCGGTAATGATTCTCCTTCCCTGAGAAAATGACAGAGTTCAACTCTATACATTGGATTTCAGTTAAACTCCCCTGAAATTGCCCACTGTGAGTGCACTATATCTGATCCAGCCGATCTCAGAAAGCACAGACTCTCCGGAATGTATGTCATCATATCATAGCAAGTGAAACAGACCTTTAAAAAATAAAGCCAACGCTGGAGAGATGGCTCAGCAGGTAAGAGCACTGGCTGCTCTTCCAGAGGACCTGCTTCAGTTCCCAGCACCCACATGGTGGCTCACGATGCAGTTCCAGGGGATCCAATGCCCTCTTCTGACCTCCACAGTTACCAGACATATATATGGTACACATAATACACATAGGCAAAACACACATCAAAATAAATGAATCTTAAAATCTTCAAAGATAAATAACAACACAAATATTTCTATTGTTTGATCACTAGCAAATATTTGGGTAGGACATTTGAGCAAACTACTTAGGAGTGCTTGTAATTTAAATTTTTAATTTTAAACAAATAAATGCATTAACATTTCTTGTGGCTGCAAGGTAGCATAACAATGCATTATAAGTTTACACTAACACACCACTCATACCTCAGACTGTCCACTGGGTGTTTCAGAACTACATTAAGTATACGTCAAGTGTATAAGGTCCTGGATTTCTGCCTAACCCTCACTCACATGAAAACTAGAAATTTTCCTAAGTGATTAAAAGAACTATGGTCATGATGAATGTTGTATATATACATTTATGCTAATGTCTCTTATTTATTAAATACAAGATATAGGAAAACAATCCATAGCCATCCAAGAAAAAGAAATAACAATGTCACTTTATTTTAAGATCTCCTGATATCCACTGTTAGATTAACAGGGTCAAATCTCTTGCAAGATGACTTGAGGGTCAAAGGTTATACCACCCTAGAAATGCTTTACATTTAGTATGCATGAAACTGTTTAATATTGGCAAAGACTTTACCACTGAATCATCTTTAATCTAAAATCAGAAACTGATTGATTTAATTATTCACTAATTTACTAATACAGAAGTCTTGTTTGTTATTTGGTGCTGGGGATCAAATCTAGGGCTTTGCACATAATAAACAGACATTCCACAGCATAGCTCCAAGCCCAAAACAAAATATTGTTTCTTTTACAGTCTAGTTTCCTTGAGGTTTGGTTGAAGGACTCCTGGTTTGTCATGTTGTGACTTCTTCCCCGGCTCCTTACCTCACACATCTCCTCACCAATCCTCAGGACAGAACCCAGAGCCCTGCACTTGAGCGAGCAAGCAGGCTATCTTCCACTGAGCTAAACCCCTAACTCCTCAGCCCTGTACTACAATCTCGAAGGTCTCAAACCACCCATGTCAATCTGATGACCAGTCCCACTCATACCTTCCATGCTAGTATTTGGCATCTATGCTACACCAAAAATATGTAAACCTGTTCTTTGATGGGTAAAGTGAGCTAGAAAACCAGAGGTAAAGAGCTAAGAGAAAAGTTAGAGTGCCCACAAGAGGCTTGAATGATTCCAGAGGGAAAGGCAAGTGGAAGGCCTGGGGCCCTGCACTACAGGTTTTATCTATAAGCTGCAAAAACTGGTGGGAATGTCCTGTTCTCTTGGCCACAGAAGTAATACAACCTAATCTGTATTTCCATCAGACCTCACAAACACAATTCAAGAATTAAAAGTGACAGGAATTATTTGTACAGGGCATTTCATGGCAAAAAGAAACTCACATTCCTATTATCCCAAGGAACCTCCTCCAACTTCTAATGAACATGACCTTTATTAAGGACCTCGGGAGGATAAAACAGGAGGGTCACCATGAATTCAAGGCCAGCGTAAGCTACAGATCTTGTCTCAGAACAATGCTAATCTGAGGCTGGAGAGATGACTCAGCCATTAAAGTACTTGGTGTTCTTCCAGAGGACCTGAGTTCAGTTCCCAGCATGGACATGAGGCAGCTCCCAATCACCTGTTACTCATAATTACCAGGAGTCCAATACCTCTCCTGACCTACAAACAGAAACACATACATAAATTTTAAAAGAAAGCTGCACACATCCAAAGAAAGACAACCATCACACCCTATAGTGGCTCACACAGAGATGCACCCCTGCAAGTTTGTACAAAGAAAGACAACCATCACACCCTATAGTGACCCACACAAGGATGCACCCCTGCAAGTTTGTACAAAGAAACACAACCATCACACCCTATAGTGACCCACAAGGATGCACCCCTGCAAGTTTGTACAAAGAAAGACAACCATCACACCCTGTAGTGACCCACAGGGATGCACCCCTGCAAGTTTGTACAAAGAAAGACAACCATCATACCCTATAGTGACCCACACAAGGATGCACCCCTGCAAGTTTGTACAAAGAAAAACAACCATCACACTCTATAGTGACCCACACAAGGACGCACCCCTGCAAGTTTGTGCCTTTCTGTCTTTAGAGATAACAGCACCTAAGTTTAATATTCAAGACTCCTCAATCAAAAGGTTTACAACATTACTGATTCTATTTCTCTGAAGGTTCCTGAGAAAGAAGCAGTATATCATCAAATTCACTCCTCAGTAAATTATCTCATCACTTCATATAATCCACGGCTCCTCCCCTATAACATTATCTTATGACAAGTGATCTTGCATAGATGAATTCCGTAAAAACAAATCCTTTATTCACAGAGTTGGCAGGATTCATAAGAAAAAGGAAAATACTTTTTAAATTGGAAAGGAAGGGGCAAGAGAGGTGCCTTGGTGGTTACGATCACTGGCTGCTCTGTCAGAGGGTTCGGGTTCAATTCCCAGCACCCACGTGGCAGCTCAGAACGGCCTGTAACTCTAGTTCCAGGGGATTCGAAACCCTCACACAGACATACATGCAGACAAAACACCAACGTACATAAATTAAAATAAATTATTAAAACTGGAAAGAAAGACAAAGCTTCTTGGGTGCTGAATTTTACACATACACACACACACACACACACACACACACACACACACACACACACACGACTATAAACATCCGTAAAGCAAACGCTACCAACTCTGAATTCACTACAGTATATTCCCTGGGTCCCCTGGAGTTTGCATTCACTTTCAGCTCCCTTGTAAGCTATCAAGTCCCTCAGCCTTTTTTGAGCTACTTTGAATATGGTGCTGGGTTACTCTCATGAGTTTATTTTATAATGTATAACTCCTTTTTAAGATTTGTTGAATTATTGCTGTTTTTCTTTAAATGTTTAATGCAGTTCATTTAATTTTTAGAATAAATTTAGATTAGCTTACTTTAAAAATCTTTGCAAGATTTAATATTGGAACACTCAGCCATGTTATCCTTGCTTTCAGGCCTGGCTTTCAGGGAATTGCCTCTGTATCTAAGTAACTAAAGAGTCAATGGAGGGTTTGCTCAAAAACTAATGTGTCGGTCAAGACTACACCTTGCCAAAGCATCTGCACATTCACGCTTTTTCTGATCTCCTACCTTTTCTTAACCCTACACTCTGAATACCTCTATGCATTCATGAAGCCTCCACTAATGACAGCCTTAAACTGCACAAGCCATGGGCTCTGGATACACACAGGCCCTTAAGTCAGGAACTCCCATGCACAATGTTTCAGGACTTGGGCAGTATCTGACACTTCCAGCTGAGTGTTTTCGGCCACAGAGGAGAAGGTACCTGGAAGAACCTCTTCACTGGCCAATTCGGAAAGGCTGGGACAGAAGACACTGCAGGCATGGATGTCTCCCAATCCCACTGCTGTACAGGCTTTGGCAGCTGCTCAAGCCTAAACACAGCTCAGACTGTTTGATGTCTCTGTTGACTTCTCCGAAACAGCTGTTTCCACCTGCTCTGCAGATGGCTGTGTTCTAAAACATGCTAGTCAGTTTTAATCCATTTACTCCGGTTCATGTCTACCTGCAGTGCCGTGACCCTCTGCGGAAGTATTCTGCATCTGCCCAGCCTCTTACTCAGAAGGGCCAGCCTCTGCTGCTCCTTTCCGAGGCCTCTGTCATTAACCACTTTCACCCACCTCTCCCTTCTCTTAGCTCCTCCACATGTCAAAATCCCAGCTATATGCATACACTGTGCTTTAGATTTCACATAAGATCCTTGTCTTTAGAGAAAGGGGTTGAGTTTTCGTGCTTTTGAATCCTCCTGGACCTGACGTAACACTCCACACTAAGTAAACTCCCAAAGTTCATTTTCTAATGGCAACAACAAAAAGAAGTTCATACTTCAAGAAACGTAATGGTTCTCAACTTGACTGATCTGGAATCGACTAAAAGGCAAGCTGCTGGGCACACCTGTGAGAGATTTAATTAATCAGGTTATTTGAAGTGGGAAGACCCACCCAAAATGTGGGTGGAACCTTCCAGCAGCAGCCCAAATTAAAGCCTCAAAGAAAGAAAGAGCAACTTTGCAGCTGCCCGCCACTGCTCTCCCGAGCCTGCCTAGCTACCCGCCAGCTGCTGTAGTTACTGCCTGCGGTTCTGATTCCTGTCATATTGTCTCCACGCATTCACCTATGACCTCATGGGATGTGCCCTATGGATGGATGACTGAGGATGAAGAAGACCAGGACCTAGTTTACAGACCACCCTAAACGCTATGCAGGCATCACCCAGAAGTGGACAGCGGGAACATTTCCAGGCACTTTCTGGGACAACCCTGCAAGGCTCACTGGGGCAAGGCAATCTTCACGGGGAGAACTATGGGCAGTGCACATGCTGGTACACTTTGCTTAGTTTGGAAGACCCATGCATGGAAACTGGTGAGAACAATGCCTGGGGAATGGTGTGTAGATAGATCTCTACAAATAGGCAAAAGGAGGAAAGATAAGTTAGCAGAGGAGGGGTTCAACAATCACGAAGACAGGACAACCCTTTAGAGAGCAGTTAGACTCTTTCCCCAGCCATCCTGGCCACAGCCCAACAGGCCCATGAACAAAGTGAATTACAGGTGTAGGGGTGAAGGTTAGGTGAGGCTCAACAACATCGATATCCACTAACCTAGGCTGACCCAACTATGGCTGCTGCTCAGTGTCAATCAAATCCTTCAGCAGCAGAGACCAACAGTGAGCCTGACACCACACCATTCCCGGAATGGCCAGTCAGCAACCTGGTGGCAGGCTGACTACACTGGACCACATCCACCATGGAAAAGGCAGCAATTTCCTTACTGGAAAAGACCCGTCTACCAGTTATGGATCTGTCTTTCGAGCTGTCATGAGTGGCTGTCCTCCAAGGGAAGCATCCTCCATCTTGGGGAGTTCATCTGCTCCCCCTTGCAAAAAAATCATCCCAGCTGGGTTCACACTTTACATCCTGTTATGGAATATTTGTACAGTGTGAATGAAGGTGTATTGCTGTGGTTGCTATACTAAAAAGCTGAACAGTCAATAGCTAGGCACGAGGACTTTCAGGCAGAGAAAGAGAGGAGGAGGAGGAGGAGGAGGAGGAGGAGGAGGAGGAGGAGGAAGAGGAATCTAGGCTCGTGAGAGAGATTTGAGGAAACAGGATGTGGGAAGCAGGATGGGCAGTACCTGACAGAATGTAGATTAATAGAAAAGGGTGAATTTAAGTTATAAGAGCTAGTTAAAAACAGGCCGAGGCTAAGGATAAGCTTTCACAATTAGTAAGTCTCCCGTGTCGTTATTTGGGAGTGGCTAGAAGGACACAGAAAGAACCATTACAACCTCTCCTGAACAGAAGGTTCAGGGAGGACATGAGATTCCCATCTCAGCAGCCAGCTGCTCCCTACCACCCGGCAACAGTGCACTTGTCCTGGAGGATGAGCCCTAACAGAGGGCAGTAAAGAGTAGAACTGGGCTCCACCTAAGGGCTTATGGGGGAAGACCTCATCTCTGTTGAGTAAGGCTTGCAAGGTGGGGCTGGTTGAGGGATTGGTGCCCACATCCCTATAGGCAACCCCTGCTTCTAAGGCCTGAAGGAAGGCTCCCAGGGATAAATTTTGGTAGAATTATGCCTCAGTTTGTCATCAGGACCCTGGAAGGAAGGAAGATGTTGATTTATGCATTCCCCAGAGAAAGAATCTTAGCAATATCTGTACATAATGCTTCCTCCAAAACTGTCCTCCATGGACTTACAGAATGCCTTATCCACCATCACAGAATCCTACACAGCACTATTTCACAGCCAACCCAAAGAAGTCAGACAATGTGCCTATAGTCATGGAATTCATTGGTCTTACCATGTTCCCCACCACCCCAAAGTAGCTAGCTTGAACCACAGAATGACCTTTTGAAGACATAGTTATAAAACTAATTAGGGACTGGATATGATGGCACATGACTTTAAGCTCAGCACTCAGGTGGCAGAGGCAGGCAGATCTCTGTGAGGCCAGCCTGGTCTACATATCAAGTTCTGGGCCAGCCAGAACTACACAGAGAGACACTATCTTTAAAAAAATAAAAATAAAAATAAATAAAAATAAAATAGGTAGCAGTTGGCTAAAGAACCAAGGTAGGGTTCGCCAGAAGTCTCTATACACTTTGAATCAATATGTAGCCAGGATTCACAGACCTAGGACAAGGGGTAAGGGAAATAGTACCACTCATCATCCTCCCAAAAGACCCACAAAGAAAATTTTTACTTCCTGTTCCCTCTACTTTATGCTCTGCTGGAATATAAGTTTTGGTTATGGGGGAGTACTCATGCCAGGAGACACAGAAAACATTCTACTCAAAAGAAAGCTCATTTTTCTTCCCTCGCCACATTGTGTTCCTGATGCTCTTCAAAGGAATGTTTGGAGGGCTGATAGATTCAGACTACTGGGGGGAAAATGGACTGCTTCTCCACATTGGAGATAAGGAAGAATATGTCTAGAACCTAGGGGATCCTTTAGAACATCTCTTGGTGTTACCATGGCCTATGGCAAGATAAATGGTCCAGACACTTCAGGAATGAAAGTATGGTTCACCCCTACAGGTAAAGAATCAAGCCCTGAGAGGTGCTTGCTGGATGTAGAGGAAATACAGAATGGGTAGTAGAGGATGTTAGATACAAATACCAGCTAAGAGCCGGGCGGTGGTGGCGCACGCCTTTAATCCCAGCACTCGGGAGGCAGAGCCAGGCGGATCTCTGTGAGTTCGAGGCCAGCCTGGGCTACCAAGTGAGTTCCAGGACAGGCGCAAAGCTACACAGAGAAACCCTGTCTCGAAAAAAAAAAAAAAAAAAAAAAAAACAAATACCAGCTAAGGCCATGTGTCCAGTTACAGAAATGAGGATTGTAATTTCCAAGAATAATTCTGTCCTGGTTTGTTACCAATATGTTAAACAGATGTGTTTTATTTCCTCTATCTCTTTATCAAGTAGCATTGATTGAGACAGTATCAATGGCAAAGTATTCTAAATATGTATCTACATATTGAGCTTTCAATACTAATAGACTAAGAACTCTTCAAGGTACCATGTCTATTGCAAGGGAAAATAATGCATTTGCAGTTGTACCTGGAATCGTTACATCACATTAGAAAGTTATGATATTTTTATTGTTGTCAGTTGGAAATTCAGCATGACACAAGTTTGTGTCAAACTCACAAACTCCCCCCCCCATTCATAGTAGCTAGTATGAGCATGACAGCAGTTGAGTATCCCTGACACTCAGTTAACCCCTGTGTGAGGTCAGCAAATATGGTTTTGTTTATGTTTTTTGTTTTTGTTTTTGTTTTTCTGAGACATGGTTTTTCTGTGCAGCTTTGGTGTCTGTCCTGGATCTCGCTCTATAGATCAGGTTGACCTCGAACTCACAGAGATCTACCTGGTTCTGCCTCCCGAGTGCTGGAATTAAAGGTGTGCACCACCACCACCTGGCTAGCAAATCTGTTCTTTGTGTAAATCAAAAAGGAAATGGCACTTTTTCATAATATTATAAAGTATAAGAGAGAAAACCAAGGAATGCCTTTAGAGTTGCATCAGGCACAAGCCACAGCATCAATACACTACCAAACATTAATAGATGATGAAAGTAACATTATTATATTACCACTGGATAGCAACTTCTGCAGTAGAGGCATGAGTGTTAATACTACACAGCAAATGTAAGAACACTTTCCTCAGTGCTGACAATCTTGTCTTTCCAGACTGCACCGTGATCTACTGTACCGCCTTCATCTGATGCTCGGCATCACAGCACAGGAAAAGAGAGTAATGAAGGAAGCAAATACATCACCACCAATGCTACATGTTTCAAGGCTTCACTTGGAATATCCTTACCCTGAAGATCCAATGCTCTTACAAACACCAAGAAGAGGTCTTTTCTCAGCAAAGTTATCACACTTTTGAGTACCTGTTAGAGAACATAAAACAAAAAGTATGTTTTGAGAAACTCTTGTATATTTCCCATTATTTCAAAATGTTTATACTAGAGGATGGGGTAGATGAGTGGTAGATCACTTGTCTGCCATGTACAGAACAATGGGCATATGTGTGTTTATATACATGTTCATATACACACACAACAGAAACTTATTCAGTATAATCTATTCAATCCACACATTTAACTGTATAAAACAAAGAAAACTGAAGGAGGAAAATATTTTAAACATTAAAGATACTGACGACATTTTATTAAAGATTTTTGTTTCATTGGCACCTGTTTCAATCTTACCAACATTCTCGGTGAGATCAAAACCCACATCCTAGAGTGCTGACTAGCTCCTTAAGACTAGCATGGTCGCCAGCCTGTGATGGCGTACACCTTTAATCCCAGCAGAGGCAGATGAACCTCTGAGTTCAAGGCCAGCCTGGTGTACAGAGTAAGTTCCATTATGGTCACGGTCACACAGAGAAAACCTATCTTAAAAAAATCCAAAAAAAAAAAAAAAAAGAATATTCATAATATCTAACTATTAGGACAGAAAATATATCTTTTTTATTTATACATGAATAAAATTTTTAATGACACAGTGATTTAAATGGTAATTTTAAAGGAAGAATAAAGTCACCTAAGAAATGAGACCATCCTTGCTAGTTGCTAGGGTATACAAATAACGGAAAATAGACTACTAATAGCTTCACGTCACAAATTCTGTCAATTCAGCACACACAAAATAAGCATTTGAATAAACTCTATACCTGCTCATAGTAACAACAAAAGAAAATAACAAAATTAACTTGTTTTATTTTGTTTTACCGTGAAGACAGCATCTCCTCTGTGGCCTAGGCTGGCCCTGAACTCCAGACCCTACAGTCTCAGCAAGTACTACCACAACACCTAGCTTCCAATGTTTTTTTTCATTCATTATTTTATTTTTTTGGTATATGGACCTTCTGCCTGCCTGTGTCTGTGCATAATCTGCCTGCAGTGCTCCAAGACCAGAAAAGGGTGCCATCTCCCCTGGAACCGAGTTACAGACGGTTCACTGTAAGCCACCATGTGGATTCTGGGACATGAGTCCTCTGGAAAAGCAGCCAGTACTCTTAACCCCTGACCCATCTTCCCAGCCCCAATTTTTTTTTACTTTTTTCCTTCTCCCTTTGAGAAGGTCTCATGTAGTCAAGGTTGGACTTTAACTTATAATGTAGCCAAGGCTGTCTTTAAACTTTTTATCCTCCTGCCTCTACCTTGAGTCCATAACACAATACTATTTACAGAGATAGAGATTAATAGTTAATGGTTCAGAGTATTCCCATTCAAGTCAGTAATGACACAAGAATACTCAACATCGATGTTCTCATTCAAATCTATGTCAAAATACTAGTCAACATAATAATAAATGAACTCAGCAATATTCATTAATATAAGCCAAGTGCAGGGTTGGAGAGACACTTCAGTAAGTCAAGTGTGTGCCTTAAATGCACAGAGCTGTGTTTGATCCCCAGAACCCATGTTAAAAACAGTAGTATTGGGGGCTGTACTGATGGTTCACGGGTTAAGAGCACATGTTGCTCTTGTAGAGGACCTGGCTTTGGTTCCCAGCACCCAAGAGCAGCTCACAACTTCTGTACCTCCAGTTCCAACTGCCCCTATGGCCTCCTCAGGAGACACTCATGCATGAAACTAAAAAGACACCTTTTAAAAAATAAAATTAAAATAATAAATACACTTTGGGTCTAAACGACATAAAAAGATGTTCAACCACACAATTCCGAGAAAGCTCTAAAAACCATATTAATGGTACTAGGAGAGTTTGTGCTGCTCCTGGTCTAGTGTTGAGAGTACCTAAAGCACCGGAGGAGGAGAGGACAGTCTGACCCTCTTCACACTTCCTGAGAGAGATAAAGAAACTCCCACATGACAGACTTTCTTCACCAGACCATAGACACCACTGAACACAGGAGATGAGAATGAGAAATGAGCAAACCTGAGCAAACACACTGAGGTCTAGCCTTGGCTCACTCTAGTTTTCCACACATGACGGTCATCCTAGTCATTTCTTTCCATCTTTCCTTTCCTGTGGAGACTCCAACACATATGCAGAACCCCATTACATAGCCTGTGCATGACTCTCTCCTGTGCCTGCCTCTCCTGCCGTCCGTCCTAAAGCTTGGGATCAGGCACCAACTCACAGGAGGTCAGGAGGCTGGAGGAGAAGAGCACTCCCCCACAATGCACTTGCTGTATTTTCAGGACGACTGCTCGTGTTTGATTGCTCGTGGCTGTTTTCCTTGTTGACACAAGGTCTCTATTGTATAGCCCTGGCTGGCCTAGAATTTGCTTTGTAGACCAGCGTGGCTGAACTTGAACTCAAAGAGATCTGTCTGCCTTTGTCTCCTGAGTGCTACCACACTTGGTCAAGATTCTTTATATCAAAAATAAATTAACAAAACTAATACCTTATCTAGGATGGTCTAGTAAGAGAGAAACAGATTTAATAAAAACAGATGGATCATCAAATGATGAGTAGCTCATATACTATTCCTACTACATTGGATAAATCAGAAACTTTCCAGCTAAGGGTGTGTGAGATGTCTGATCAGATAAATGTGCTTGCTAGGCAAGCCTAATAACCTGAGTTAGATCCCCAGGACCCACAAAAGGAGAGAACAAATTCCCAATGGTTGTCCTCTAACCTCCATATAACTCCATGGGACATGCATGAGCGCTCTCGCTCTCGCTCGCTCTCTTTCTCTCTCTCTCTCTCTCTCTCTCTCTCTCTCTCTCTCTCTCTCTCTCACACACACACACACACACACACACACACAATCATACAAACAATAATATATAAAATAAATATCTTAAAACATTCCACTTAAAATTTATTAAAAATTATATTCACATAAATTGACATTTATCAAACACAAGATCCAAATTTTGATAAAACTTTCACCAAATTACTTAAAATTATAAATTTACAACCCCTGAATCCATGTATATGATGGCCAAGATTTTGTCCTACGCATACATTCAGGGATGAGAAATCACTTACACACATGATTACTCACTCCAGCACTGTTTAACATAGTGAAGGAAGAAAGAGCCAAGTGTGTGATGGAGCATCCATTCCCCACAGCTGCAACCGGGGAGTGCTGAATGTAAACACCGTGGAGGCAGCAGAGAGAACAGGGAAAGGCGCTACACTGAGTGTGGGAGGGAGCCAGACCTACACAGCGTCTCTTCTGCTGCCCACCCTCCCCAAGGACACATGAAAGTCAGAATCGGCGTTGACAGCGGAGGCCTGGGAAATTAGAAGACTCGGGAAGTGGAAAGCAACTTCAATGCTGAAACAGTTTCTGTCTTCTGGTTTTCAGCCCATGTGATACATAAATTTACTGTCAAATGTCTGTGTTCACTTTAAACCAGAAGCCAAATGCCAAGAGACAAGTCAGTGCTTATTTTCAATTTGAACACAAACTGGGAGGATGAAAACATGCATTTAATTTTATTCTCTCTAAAAATTCTATGACACCAATTATTGAAGTTTTAAAATATGTAATAACCCCAACCAAATTCACTCAGAGTTGAGTACTGATCAATTTAACAGCTCTAAGTAAAAGCTAGAGGCTTCAGTGGTAGAAAAACACACCGAGATTAAGGGGACTTTATATAAAGGATTATAAAAGGCACATTAAGTGATTACACCAGGTACGCTTGGGACTGGATGTGAAAGAACCAGCCTAAAATAAAGGGGACTGGCTTGACACTGGCTACTTGAGAAACTCTCAGATGCAAAACCTTTACTTGCAGACAACTCAACTCACGCTCCCATCCCTAACGGCCTGAAAGGCGGGCAGCTCTCTAGAGCCTGGGACAGCAACTCCAGGTGAACGGAGGATTAAATGACAGCATAGTGCTCAATACTGAAGCCGCCTTTCCCATGCCCAGGACACCTCACTCTCGAGTTTCCCAAACACCAGTGTCAGATCCTTATCGTCCACGGCTCCTCTGGGGAACACAACAGCCCCAGGGGGAAGGACTGGAGAGCTGTCCATCAGAACACTCCATCCAGCAGACCAACCGCACAAGGGGAGCTGTGGTAATGAAAGTGAAGCCCCAAAGCTGCGAGTCAGCTTTTGAGTGCAGACAACTGTACACGGACAGCCAAGGATCTACAGTCATTTAGAAGAGTGTCTCCACAGGAAGAAAACATCGAGAATTACAACATCACTCTTACTGACTTCCAAAGTGTGAAGATACTGAAGACACAGAACAACACAAGAACACCATGAGAAATGGATGCTGAAGGTTTAAGGAAACTCTGGGAGGCTGGGATCGAGTTCAGAGAGCAGACTGCTTGCCCAGAATGCTCAAGGCCCTGGGGTCCATTCCTCATACTGGGTAAACCAAATCAGGCTTGGTGGCTAGAAGCTGTAGTTCTAGCACTTAGGAAGAGAGGCCAGAGGATAGCATTAGAAGTTCAAGGTCATCCTCAGCTACAGAATAAAAACAGAAAGAGAGAAGGGAAGAAGTGAGTGGGGAGAAAAGAAGAGAAAAAACCTAAAATTTTTCAAATGGTAAACGTTATTTTAAAACTTGAACAGACACCAGAACACTGTAAAATATGCACAAGAAATGTTCAAAATCTGCATTTAAAGATTCACTGTGGAAGAACCAAAGAGAAAAAAACAAAAGCCAGGCAGGAGGACGGCAGCAAGTTAGAGGCCTGACTCCATCTCCATATAAAAAATGAACAAACAAAAAGAATATCTGTTCAAGATCAAAATATTGCACAGTATTCCAAAAATGCATAAATTTTTATCTTATTACATAAAATTTTAAATAAAATAAAAATAACTTGACTGTTCAAACATAGTTTACAATGGATTATTTCTGCTTCTGCTACAAATCCGATTTAACAATTAATAATCTGACTTTTAAATCCAAGCATGAGTTAAAATTTAACTGATCCAAAGCCTACACTATTTCTGTACAAAATTAATTACAATTGGACTGCATCTACACAGAGCCAATCCTTGACCCCTTCACCATGTGGTCTGCTTCCTGGTCTTTACATTTGCACCTACTCTGTGCAGACCAATCTGTTAATTTGATGGAAGAATCATCAAGTTTTCCAAGTGCAATCCTGATGAGACTGGCTTGACTATTTCACTCTTCTCAAAATGTAACTGAAGAACCCTGCTGGTTCCCGCCGGCCTCCTAGAACTACCAAGGAGCAGACTTGGCCACAACACAAGCCCTAAGGTTGACGCTCTTCGTGGACAGTCAAAGGCACATTTGTAAGATGTAAGAGAGAAGCCCTAACTCGAGCGCAGTGCCTCCCACAAGGTACCCCCTACAAAAGACAATTGTAATGACCAGACCACAAAAAACAAGGATCCCCAAAGTCTCTAAATAAATGAGGCAAACCCCTCTACAAACTAGAAAAAAAAGAAACAAAATTTCAGAGCTTAAAATAATGTCAGTAAATTTTAATTCTCATTTAAATATTTTTATTCTGGATGGCCTGAATAAATACAATTCTTAAAGTGAAAGTGTATACATTCTACACACTCATAAACAGTGCAATTATCACTTGGTTTTTTTATGCATATAAATAGCAGCCTGTACTCTTCCTGGGGCCCAATAGAGTCATCGCCCTCCGGTAATGTAATCCTCCAAATTGGAGCGGATTAACTTTTGATATATAAATTGTGTGTGTATTTGCATGTACAATAAATAGAGAGAATGACGTTACACACACCTGCCCCACAGCACTTGACAGAATGCACCACAATGATTGAAATGGAATGCAGCTCACCAAATCCATCAAATACAAAAACTGCTGCAAAGTCCTTTGTTAAACTCCTTTTATTCTAAATCCTTTTAATTCTGTCCTATAACACTAAAACATTTCTAAAAAGCTTAAAATCCTAATAAATCACACAATTAAAGTAATGAAAATGGGCCTGCACACCAAGTCACCAACTCCTCCACCACTCAACAAAATTCGAAACAGTTTGCTTGTCAGAAAATGTTAACTAATATCCCCCATCACACACACCATTGTAAACTCATTTAAACCAAAGAGCTTAAGCTCATAAATCAGCCTTGAGATTTCAAGACATCAACTAGAAACAGCTTCTACCTGAGTCCAAAAGCAGATCCAGAGGCAAATAAAATCCCAACTGGTGATGAAATATTACGCCTCTCCCTTTTGATGTTGAAGATGATGTCCTGCATATAAAGATTTTACACAACACTATGTCCTCACTAATAAATTTTTACTGAGAAAATCTTTTCCAGAAGGATTTCTTTGAACAACTAAATTCATTTAAACCATTCAGCTAAACTCTCCTAAAACCTCCCTGCCTCCTCTCTTGGAGACAAGGTCTCGTGTTGCCCAGGCTGTCCTCAACCTCACTACATAGCTCGTTGACTATGCTGCTGGAATACTGATCCTCTGCCCCTAAATCCCACAAGCTGATGTTACTTTTTCTTTTTTAATGAAATCATTTTCTTTAAAACAGACGTGACCAAGTTGTCCTTGAGGTGTTTTACTTACAGATGACCTCAATGTGAGCACAATGTGAGATACCGGCAAAATGTGAAACTTCAGATGATTGTATTGTCAATAAATTTTTTGTGTCAGTTTTTAAACTGTCAGGATTTTTGAACGGTACAATTCCTATTTTCTTACCAGATTATTCATAAATAATCCCCATCATAAATTGGATAATCTTCTTATGTCTTTTTCTTATCTAAACAGGAAAATGTGAGCAAGTGCCTTTTTTTTTTTTTTTTTTAAACAGAGAAGACAGGGATGAAACCTGCAAGAAGCCAGACCCCAAAGTTTCATGAACCTGGACCAAGCATGAGAGAGTCAAGACAAAAATCTCACTGCCATAAATACTGGACCTGAATATGGTCACAAAACATAACTTGGCGTTTGCCCTCAATATTCAAAATACATGCATACACTGTAGTCTCCCAGTGAACTCAGATTTCGTTCTTCTAGGTCCAGGGGCTGAAGACAGGGTGCCCTCTATCAGTCCCTACCTACCTCACTCTAGCCCTAGACATCTTTTTGAGTACTTAGCATATGAGATATTCACTCTGACAGCCAGAACTTCTTTCACAGACTAGACTTGTTAGATGGTCAAAGCCACCAAACTCTGCCACTGTTCTTCAGGACCTACCTGATCAGGGCGGAGGTTACACAGCTTCTCCCACTGCGGTACAACTAAATGTCACACCTGACTCACTGGAAAGGCTACTGTGAGAAAAAATGGGCAAGGATGGAGAGAAAAATGTACGTCCCAACTCTGCTGGGATATAAGCAGAGTGACTGCCAAAGGCTAATTAGTTAATTATTTATTGCTATTGTCAAAAGAGGCCAGCACCAATATATACAAGAGGGTAGTTATGAGTGTTGGAAGGGGGACATATGCAAAGGGCGTTTGTTACAACATTAACATCTACTCATGTGTGATGCCAGCCCTGCTCCTGCTCTGACCAAAATGCCACTATCCCTTTGACACCTCTCCATGATATTCAGCCTGCACCATACCCGGCTTTCCAGCCTCACAACACAATACTTTTTACTCTCTGCTGAATACTCTCCTATATCTTTTACATGTTGGCCAAAACACCTCTGAGTCAGAAAGGCCTCTCTGTCCACCATCTTTCATCACAGTCTATCCCATACCCAGATTTATTTCTTCACAGCACCTACCTGGGCCTCATATCGCACACATTACATTGATAATCTACTTATAAGTTCAGCACACCCACGTCTTAACTCCTTGACACTAAGACCTATACATCAATGATCACAATCGATATATTCACAGCTCAAAACCATGTTCAGGGGCTAGAGAGATGGCTCGGTGGTTAAGAGAATTGGCTGCTCTTGCAGTGGACCCAGATTCAATTCCCAGCACCCATATGGCAGCTCACAACTATCTGTAACTCCAGTTCCAGGTGATCAACACCCTCCTCATACAAACAAAACACCAATGTACATAAAATAAAATTAGATAAATTTTAAAATAAAAAACATGTCAAGTCCATCCGAAGAGCTTGAATATAAGCTTCAAACTACCACACACAAAGCTCTGCATTTGCATGCTACAAATTAGGAAAAAATACCATCAGCAGTCAGGGTACAAACTGGGATACCAATAGCAGTTGACTGGGGTGCTGGCACAGGGGTGAGAGACTGTGGGATACCAAGAGCAGGTGACTGGGGTGCTGGCACAGGGGTGAGAGACTGGTAACAACAGACATGGAAGAACAAAGTCTAAAAGCCTGAAGTCCTCGCAAGAAAAATAGAAGCACAGGAGGATCATGAAGTGGACAGAGCATTAGTGAGTCACGAAACATGAGCACAGTCACATGTAGGTGAGGGGAAAACCATGATTTAACATGCTATGTAAAGGACACTATTAAAAGCACCATACTGTGAGAAAATACATGCAGAACACATAGTTTAGACAGAACCACTGTTTAAAATAGGCAGGAACTGGGGTCTGGAGCTTACTGTTCAGTTGGCTGGTTTGTGTTTTATTTGTTTTTGTTTCTATCTGGGTTTTGGAAGTTTGCTGGAGACTACACTCAGAGACTGGAACATACTACCCACACTTCTATGACAAGGCTAAGCACCTAGAATCAATACTTTAAACCAACAACAAAAAACAAGCAATTTTAAAATTGGCAAAAGACCTAAAAGGCCAACGCCTTTGACCCAGCATGTAGGAGACAGAGGCAAGACGGAACTCCAGGCCAGCCAAGGCCCTGGGTGTGTTATGGATCATTGTGGAATTGCCAATTCCAACAGTAAGATGCCCCAGAACAGCTACTGCAGTGGCCAACTGCAGAACCTTTACACCAGGAGGTGGGGAGGATGTACTGCAACAGAACTGTCATTCCTTACAGGGACAACTGAAAACATGGTGTCGCCACTGTGGAAGACAGTGTGACAGTTCCTTAAAAACTAAACATGCTCTCACCATAAAATGGCCTCAGCTTCCTGGATATTTACCTAAGTGATACAAAGACATGTCCACACATGTGAATGCTTACAGTGGTTTTATTTACTTCTAACAGCCAGACTGTACTAAATGTGGATGCAACCAGCATGTCCTCCTGCAGGTGAACACCTCCTGTAGGTGAACAGAACCAACCTTGACTGTGATGAAATATAATTCACGACTGAAAGGCAATTAGTGAGCTATCAAGAAATGGAGACTTGAAGCAAAATGAACTATATATCATTCAACAAAAGAAGCCAATGTGTAAATATGATGTACTGAATGAGTCCTACCATGTGACATTGAGAAAAGGGCAAAACTATAAACACAGATTTAAAAAAAAAAGTAGTCAATGACTTAGAATTTTTTACGGATTTATTTTTATTTAAGTGTATGTGTTTACTGGTGCAAATGTAGCCTACATGTATGTAAGCAAAGAGCCTCGCAGGGCGGTGGTGGCGCACGCCTTTAATCCAAGCACTCGGGAAGCAGAGGCAGGTGGATCTCTGTGAGTTCGAGGCCAGCCTGGTCTCCAAAGTTCCAGGACAGGCGCAAAGCTACACAGAGAAACCCTGTCTCAGAAAAGAAAAAGAAAAAAGAAAAGAGCCTCGACAATGGGGATGCTGTGTAACCCCACGATGCCAGCTGCTCCCAAGGCTGGCACAGAAGCATCACGAGGTCAAAGCTTAATGGGCTACAGAGACAGCTCAACTGCTCAATGGACAACCTTTGGGAACTCTGCCTCAAAGCATCAAGATAAAGGGCCATTAGGTAGAGCATTTACCTAGACTCACAAGGCCAAAAACAATTCAACATCATAGGTGAAAGAAACATTGATGGAAGAATTAGCAATATTTGTAATATAGATATTTGGCAATATCTAATAAAATTAAACATACACTTATATGTCACAGCAACCCCACTTCTAAATAAAGACCCATGAGAAATCAATATATGCAACTAACAGCAATAATAGCGGTTTAAACATAACAGCAAAACTGGAAAGAAACAAAATACCCTTGAACAGCATATCCAAACAGTGGAATACTACTCAAAAATGAAAAGGCAAATGAAAACTAATATGAGGAGGGGGAGATGGCTCAGCCAGTAAGAGTGTTTGCTTACACAAGCAGGAGCACCAGAGTTCAAATGCCCACATCAAAAACAAGTCATGGCTGTGTCTGCTGGTAAGTGCAGCATTTGCAGGGTGGGTAGAGCAGCCAAGACAAGTGAACCCTGGGAACTTACTAACAAGTCTGCCTAAAACACGCATCTAGCTTCTGGTCCAGTAAGGAATCCTGTCTTAAAGGAGCAAGCTGGATCATGACAGAGAAAGACACCCAATGACCTTTTCTGGCCACTGTGCATCACACAGAAGTGCACACCAGCATACCAATGTGCAAGCACTCTACACACACACACACACACACACACACACACTAAAATTAAAATAATGTTTAAAAATGGTATAACACATGTGATCTCAAAAGCATGATAATATATGCCTGCAATCCTAGAACTTGAAAAACTGAGGCTGGAGGATCAAAGAGGAAGAGGAAAAGGAAAAGGAAGCAGCACATGAGGAGAGAAAGGAAGTGGGGGTGGAGGAGAGGGAAGGAAGAGAAAAATAGAGTAGGAGAAGTACTCATAAGGCTGTAACACCATCAGAACTTTATTCCTGAAATGAGGCTCTGGTAGAGTGCTTAACTAGACCCTGGCTAAGCACTATCCAATACACAACACTATTAAAAATAAACTAATAAAAATTTTTAAGAAGTAGAAACCTGCTCCTGTTAATGACCAAATGATAGTTCGCTGTATGGATATACCACAGTCTACCAGTTGGTAAATATTTGGGTTATTTCAATATTCTTATACTACTGCTATAAAGCTCAATGTATTTTCATTCTTATATGGACATTATATTTCATTTCCTGGTTGTATACCTAGGGACAGAATTGATGGGTTCATGTGGTAACTCTATATATAACATTTAAGGAACTTCAAACTAGTTTTCAACATAACTCCACTAATGACACAGTCCCGGGGACCATGATTGAAGGTTGTGATGTTTCCACATCCTTCCCACATTTGTTTTATTCTGCTGTGTATTGTAAGTATCCTGGGGCATTCAGAGGTGACAGTCGTGGAGAGGCCTTGCTGGGGTGGACAGTGACACACTGTTCAACACCATTCATAAATTCATTCACTTCAAGACAAAAATTGTCAATGAGGGTAGATTTTATTTATTTTACACTAGCTATTACTAGGGAAATGCTGGGGTTTAGGTTTCATGCCTATTTCACAATAAACAAATACAGACCAAAGATTCAGCCGTTCACCGAGATCCAATCTCCGTGAAAGCATTTCCCGTGCAGTGTCAGCCATGTTTATCCGGGTCACTATCATTAAAGGCCGCAGTGATTTTCAGTCGCTCATTACACCTGTTTTCCTAAACCTGACTGACAGCCAGTGCACTATTGTAAGTGTATCTCAAGTCAGGAAAAAAGCAGTCAATGTTTCTCTTAACTTATTAATTAAAAAGCAAATAAAATTCACTACTGCATTTGTGACATTATGTTTTTGGGAGAAGCTTTTCCAGGCAGGGCTTCTGTGTGCAGCCCTGACTAGGCTGGCCTAAAACTTGGGAGATCGGCCTGCCACTGCCTCCTGAGTGCTGGATTAAAGGTGTGTACCACCACAGCCTGGCCATTCGTGACACTTATGACCCTGGCAGACTTTTCTGTGTATTTGTCCCCAGGTTAATTACATTCACTCCTCACCAAATGTAACGGAGACACTAAAGGCATTTTACATCTTCACAGTGAAAATAAATACAGACTAAGCTACTTTGTTTTTAAAGACAGGGTTCTCTGTTATGTAGCCCCAGAACTTGCTCTGTAGACCAGGCTGGACTCCCTAGTGCTGAGATTAGAGATACCACATCTGGCCTCAAAGTGAAATCACACTATTAGGGAAGGATGCAGTATACAGGGCCTGGAAACCCCTGGATATGGAAAAACTATTTCCCGACAGTAACAGGAGAATGACCCAGAGGGTACTGAGAGCAAGGTGAGATCTACGGTTCCAATGGGGATGTCCACGTGCAGCCTGGAATGCCAGCAGCACAGCACCAGCAGGGGGTGTAGTTCACACAGGCTTACAATCCTCTCTAGAGCTCTCCTAGGAAGGAGCATCAACCGAACAGGGTTCAAAAAGGTTACACTTCATGTCAAAGTCCACACCATACCCCATCAAAAACACCAAAGGCTGATTTTCTCCTCAGGAAGACTGTCCTCTCAACAGGATAAACAGAACCACCTTAAGCATAGGCTTGAAAAACAGATCATTCCTAAATGACCCAAAGCAGCACGCATGGACGAGGTGTTAGGAACAAACACACAATACTGATGGATGCTGAGAAGTAATTGGAGCAGAAAACATCAGGGAAGCCCCAAATCTCAGAGTTCAGCCATTTAAAAAGTCAATAAGCCTGTTCCCTCTTCTTTGCAACATACTGCTGATAACTGTAAGCAAATGTCAGTTGGCCTACTTCTGGAGGGTGTGTGTGTGTGTGTGTGTGTGTGTGTGTGTGTGTGTGTGTGTGTGTGTGTGTGTGTTCCCATGCACTCGTGTGTAACAGAGTTCATTTGTTTAACCACAGCCATCAAAATGTTACATCAAAAATATCACACCAACATTTCTCAAGAACTAAGTCATAAATTCTGACTTCATACAGCTGAACAAATCAAATGATTCTCCTTTGAACATGACAAAAACCAGATTTAACTCAGAACTAATACAGCTGTATATGGAAGCTTGTGAGATCAGAAAACTATAGTAAGGAAAAAGTTAAAAACAGTTAAGTTGTGCAAAGGATGAAATGTAAGAGCATTTAGAAACAATGAAAAAATCCTGAGTTTTTAAAGAGAACGGGGTTCACAATATAAAGTGTTTTGAAACACACATACACACCAGTCAATATATTTAAAGAACCTGAAGCAGGTCTGTGGGTTAAGTGCGTACGTTAGTTTTATGCATCCATGAGTATTTAAAGGGAAAAAAAAAAGTCCAGCAATCCACATCCTAAGCTGTTAAGTGGATGCATTCAGTATCTGAGGAATGAGAGAGGGAAGAAAGAGTAAAATTTTCCCTGAAACATAGAATTACATGAACCTTCATTTTCTCTGTTTGGGGAGTTGAATTTTCCTAACCCTCAGTTGTTAGCTTGATAAGACATTGAGGAACTTACACATGATTTCCTCATGCTCTGAACACCTATGTCCTCATGTTCTGTTCCCCAGAAATAGTTGTATCACTGTTGACAAAATGGATGCAGCTGGTTGTTTGTTTTGGGGTTTTGTTTTGTTTTGTTAGTTTGCAAGGTGAGTGCGTGCATGGATGCATGCATGTATGCATGCATGCATGCGTGTGTGCGTGCAGAGTCTAGAAGAAGGCACTGGATCCCTAGATCTGGAATTACAGGCATCTGTGATCCCACAATAGCACAAGCTCTTAACCATCTCTCCTTCCCTTCCTTTCTTTCTCTCCCTTCATTTCTTTCTTCCTCCCTTCCTTTCTAAAGACAGCAATTATAAGCTACTAAAAGGGGTACTGGGAACTAAATTCAGGTCCTCTGCAAGAGCAGCAGATGCCATCAATCACTAAGCCATCTCTCCAGCCCCTGGTGTTTGTCTTCTGAGACAGGTTCTCAAGTAGCCCAACCAAGATGGTCACATATTTCCCATCTAGCTACTATACAGCCTCCATATGGCTAATATCGATTGTCACCTGAAAAGGTCTAGAATTAGCTAGCAAACAGTCCTGTGGGTATGCCAGTGAGGGACTGTCCAGGCTAGCCTTGAGGCCTATCTGCTAAGGAATATATAGAGTAAGTTAACCGAGGTAGGAAGACCTCCTCTTGGGTCCGAGACAGCCCAGAAAGAAGAAGGATAGCTGAGCACTAACATCATATCATCTGCTTCCTGCAGATGCAATGGGCCAAATGCTTCAAGCTCCTGCCTCCGTCACTTCACTCTGTGGATCATACCCTTGAACCCTGGGCCCAGAGGAATCTCTCCTTCCTCAAGTGGCTTTTATCAGATATTTAATCACAGCAATGAGAAAAGTCACTATTAGAAATACTACCTCCAACTCCGCACTGCCGGGGAAACACTTACAAACACCACCAACAGCTGCTTTGGTTTTCAGACAAGGGCTCAATATGTAGCCCAGACTGGCTTCAACATCTGTAGCCCATACTACCATAAAACTAGCAATTCTCCTGCCTCAGCCTCCAGAGTGATTGGATAACAGGTGTTAGCCAACAAGTTACACTAGAAATAATTTTCACAAACTCAAACATAATAACCATATAAAAGTCTTGACTTACATGTTAAAATATACACATGGATACATTGTATTTCACAAGTGAGTTTCCAAATCTAAACTTGCTTAGATTACAAGAAAACTTGACTTTACTGAAATAAGGTTTCAAGACTAATTTTCAAGGAGGATCAGCATCAAGGTTTTTTTTTTTTTCACTTACCTTTACGTGAACCTTAAAGAGCCTTTTCAATAATTTTAATGTTTTAAATTAGCACCTTAAATTAAAATCTTAAATCATTAAAGCCTTTTTCTTTTTTTAACTTTTTTTTTTTGTCATGACAGGGTTTCTCTGTGAAACACTGGCTGTCCTGGAACTCACTCTGTAGACCAGGCCTTGAACTCACAGAGATCCACCTGCCTCTGCCTCCTGAGTGCTGGGATTAAAGGCATGTGCCACCACTGTCCAGCCTCACTAAAGCATTTTTCAAATGCAATGTGTTTCTCCCCCCTTATTTCCCCCACCTATTTTAAGTTTTTATTGATATAAGAATGCCAATTGATTGGCTGTGGCCTTCTACATTTTTTTTGGACAGATGATCTCATGCACCCCAGGCTGGCATACAGGTTGCTATACAACTGAAGATGACTCTGAACTGATGATGGTCCTGCCTATGCTTCCTTAGCACTGGGATTACATTCATGTAGACCACATCTGGTTTTGCAGGTCCCAGGGCCTCACACATACTAGGCAAACTCTCTACCAATAGAACTACATCCTCAATCATGCGTTCTGTGATTTTTAATTGAAAAAATTCTAAAGACTTAGATTCACTAAGAATGTATTGGATCACTGGAGGCAGGAGAGATGCTCAAGGGTTAAAAGTGCTTGTTGCTCTTGCAAAGAACCAGACTTCAGTTCCAAGCACCCACATCAGACTGCTCACAGCTCCGGGGAATCGGACATTCTCTTCTAGCATCTGTAGACACTCACATGAACATGGATACACACATACACATAAATAAATAATAGGTCATTAAATGAATATACTTAGTCCCTGATATTGGCCAAAGAAGCATGCAGAGAAGCATGCTTTCCTGGAAAGAAGTACCTATCCACTATACCATTACATCATTACTCCACGACAATGCTGATCATCACACCATTACTCCACCACAATGCTGATCATCACACCATTACTCTACCACAATGCTGATCATCACACCATTATTCTACCACAATGCTGATCATTGTTACAGTGCCAATCTCCTGAGGGATAAAATTTCACCCAAATCTTTCTAGTTTTTATTTTTAACTAGGGGGCAGATTTTCCACAGAAATTTGGCCTTAACTTCCATGAGAGTACACCATGTGACAATATTCAACAAATATGTATTGAGACTTCACAGCAAGCACTCTTATGAGGCACTGAAGGCATCATGGACTGGCACGGTGGCCCAATGAGTAAAGCAGCTGCCACACAAGCCCAACAACCAGAGAACCTGGAACCTGTGTAAAGATAAATGGAGTGAGCCAAGCCTGACCTCAACGTCAATGCTGTACCTGCACACACGACAAGCTGTTTAAAAATGAGCAATAAAGAGCAGCAAGTACTTTGAGGACACACACCCAACAGCAAGTAGGAGGAGGGGTTAGTGTGATATAAGAATTCTAAAAGAGGAAACTCACCCGGTATGGTGACTATACCTGTAATTTCAGCACTTGTGAGGCCAAAGCAAGAACAGGCAGCCTGGGCTACAAAATGAGTTCCAGGGAGCCTGGCTACAGACATGAAACCCTGTCTCAAACAAACAAACAAACAAACAAATGAATAAATGAATAAGAAAGAAAGAGAGCTGGGTGGCGGTGGTGCTCGCCTTTAATCCCAGCACTCGGGAGGCAGAGCCAGGCAGATCTCTGTGAGTTCAAGGCCAGCCTGGTCTACAGAGCGAGATCCAGGACAGGCACCAAAACTACAAAAAAAAAAAAGAAAAGAAAGAAACTCATACCATCAAAAACGGAACACTGTTGGAGCAACTCGTGGGATAGACAGGGTGAGAATGGAAGACAGGTGCATAAACACACACAGTCCAGCAATCAGCTCACAAAAGATCAAAGGAGAGGCAAGCAAGATGGCTCAGCTGGTAAGGTGCCTGCAGTTCAAGACTGGCAACATGAGGACAATCCCCAAGACAGAGGCAAAGACAGACTCTACAAAGCTGTCCTCTAACCTCCACACACATGCTAGGGCATACACACCTACACATCAGACACATACACAGTAATAAGATCAGCTTTCAAAAACTAAATCTTGCTGGGCATGGTTGAGCATGCCTTTCTTTAATCCCATCACTTAGGAGGCAGAAGCAGGCAAATCTCTGAGTTAGAGGCCATCTGGTCTACAAAGCAAGTTCTAGAACAGCCAGAGCTACATAACTAGAACTTGTAACAAAATCCAAAAAGAAACTGGGAAGCGTTGTCTCAGGCCTTTAATCCCAGCACTCGGGAGGCAGAGGCAGGCAGATCTCTGTGAGTTCGAATCCAGCATGGTCTACAGTGAGTTCTAGGACAGGCTCCAAAGCTACACAGAGAAACCCTGTCTTGAAAAACCAAAAAGAACACAAAGAACAAGCCAATATTCCCAACAGAGAAACAGGATAAAAGGAAAAAGATGTCAGACTGGGTTCAGACTCTTCCACTGACTCAAATCTAACGCCTACAAAACTCCAAAATGATGTGACTATAAGCGAGCAGTTGTTGGCCAGCCAAGAGTCCAGGGAGAATAAAGAAACTTGACACGATGGGCTGAGCTCTCCCACATGTATGCTTTCAGGAACCTCAGAAACACTGCCACCAAAATGAAGAGGTGAAGCATAATGGGTACAACCCCGGGGAGGACTCTATTTTCTAATACAAATTTTATGAGCTCTGTCCCATGTATTACATTTAATAAAAACAAATATTAAAATTTAACCAAGTACATTAAGATGACATATAAAGAATTTTTCAGTCAGAACATTTATCCCGTAAAACTGTACTTTAAATCTAAAGGAGTCTATTAGTGGAAGAAATAATTTATTGACTAACAAAGCAACTTAAAGCTACTTTAAGACAAGTAAAACTTGAGAAATGTTAGCTAACAACTGAATAGACAAAAGAACTTTACAAATAAAACAAAAAAAAGGCAAAACTCTGCTTCTGTTAATTACACAAGAAAGAAAGAACAGAGTCTGTTAAAGTCTTTGTAGACAACCCTGACTATTCCAAAACAGGGAAGACAGTCTGTTAGAACCACTTTGTCAAAACAGTTCACAAGAGTATAAATGCAACAGAAAAAACACACACACACAAAAAAAAAAAACAACCAAGAAACTTGAGGGTAAGCAAGGGAACAACCCCAGGGCAGGGTGGAGAGGTAGGAGGAATGGGGGGGGGGGGGGGGGGGAGATGGGAGAGAGGGAGGGAGCTATACAGATGAAGGATGACTGGCAAGGGGAAATCATGTGATCCCAGGGTATTGTTGCCCAGCTATCCTTTCCATTTCATTATAGAAATGTAATTATTACATTAATCTCTAAAATTACTTATGCACAATCAAGCCCTAAGTTTTAGTAAGCATCCCTCTCACCAATTTTATTAACAGCTACATGAAGTCTTAATGAGATTTTTCATCTCAGAATCATCTTTCAAATGATAATAGAATTAAAGTATTTTATATCCTTTTTCTATTTAAGGAAACCTGAAAGTGTCCCATAGGATTAATATGATTGTTTGCTGCACATATAAAAATGTATTTTAGTGGACATGGGGAACAAGGGAAACATACTTCTTCTGATTTCATACTATGAAGGAGTCAGGAAATTTAATATGAACATACATTTGGACCTTTGTATATAAATACAGAACATACAATACTTAAATGTAATATTAAGAAGTATTTGCAAGAAATGGACGAATGAGAAGGCAATGGAGGGCAAAAGGGTCAAAGAACACTGCATACATGGAGATACCAATAAGTGTCATTGTTTTCCACGATGAATAAATAAACACTAATATAAACACTTAAGGAAACAGTGGCCAGGAAAGCACAGTTTCAAAGTTCAAAGCCCACAACCCCCTTCTGCCATAGCCGAAGTCTCTGACGGTAGAGTCACCTACAGCCAAGACAATACTGAAAACCAAGCGCTCTGAGCCAGCAAATCTAACTGAGAAGGGAAAGCCATGTGAGAGGAGACCTGGGGAATACCCACAGAAGAAAGCAGGCCAGCAACAGAACAAAGGCAGCCTAGAAGGATGCCCAGAAAGCCAAGAGAAAAGACAGCTTGGAGAAAGAGCTAGCAAAGGCAGAGGCCAAATTGAGATCAAAGAAGATGGAGATAAATCAAAACCACAGCAGAAAGTGAATAGCCATATTGAAATGGTTAAGATTACCTATTTCTATTGCAACTGAGAGCACTAAGGGTTTGTCTTGCAGGAGGAGGGAGGCAGAATGGACCTTTGCAGCAAAACAGACATGGGTTATCACTCTTGTGGTCTGTAATCTAAAAGCAACAAAGAGAAACTATGTGATTTGCTTTTCCTTAAAGGCTACACTCACCCAACTGTGGAGCAGGCAAGATTCTAGCTGCTCGGACTGGGCCATGTCGAACAGAGAAGAGTTCCTGAGCTTCCCCGCTGATCTGCATAAGAGAAGGAAGAAAAGAGCTCAGTATATTCAAATATGTAGCACAATGCTACTAGATGCAATCAACACCTAAATTTTACCATGATTTTCTGGAAATACAAATACATATATATACCCACACAATATATTAGGATTTTAGGGAGGTCATGTACATCAAATACATCCCTATCTTAAATTGTGTAAGTACTTTTGGGAAAACATCACAATTCATTATTCGTATAAACTTGAAGAGAGTCTGTTCTATTAACCCATGAGAAGTCTGTTCAGCTCCTGAGCTCATTCTCCATGTTAGAGCAGCTATGAGACTGTTCTCAATATCTAAGCTCAGTTATTAGTTATCTTTCTAGAATCATTCAAATCTATCAATTACATTATTTTGCAATTACAGAACAAGGCTGCTAAAAAAAGACCTCCGAGACACCTCTAACTGAAATACTCTGTGAGTAACAAAGTTGTAAGCAAGCAACTTCGGAAGTCATCACTTATACTATAAACAAAGATCAAACACTGTAACAATGTCCACTACCTTGAATAAAGTCAGATTCTGTGCTTGGATATAAAGACTACAGTATTCTGTTTCTCCAAAAGGCAAAAGGGGGTATGCTAGTGTGTATCAAGTTTTAAAAAAATGCCTTTCAACCGCTGGTTCATGTGTTGAGCAAATTAAAATAGAATTAGAGAATAACAGCTTTCTAGACTGACTGTGAGAGGTGATACTAACATGGTCCTTTGCACACTGCAGTAACTGCTACCGTTTGATGAAATATATAATATCAGAGAAAATGGTACACATTATAAAACTGGCCCTAAAATCTCAGGAATTTCTAATGGCCGTAACAAAGATAAAAACTCACAGAGGTCACATACTATTGTCGTTTTAATAGGCTCTGCCCAACAAGTGGTTTAATGTCCAAGAATATATCCATCATGAAAAGCTGGCAAAGCTTCCAAAGTAAACAATATGCATGCAGAGGTGCCTTTTAGAGAAAGAACTCACATCTTCAGCCTCTCTCCCATGTACCTTTTAGAGCTGTGAGCTCTACGTTTTTCCTTCCAGTAAATACCCACTGTGTTTGTGGTAATTAAGACTATCTGCTGGCTGCAGCAACAAGTCCTCCCCACTTGGTGTGCAGAGCCCCATGAGGAGCCCCAGCAAGGACGGTGCCACCACAGTACCACCTACCCAAAGGCTCAAAGGAGCCAGCAGAGCAAAGGCCTGGGCTCCTGTGCGCCACAAGCCTTCCTGGCTTTCATTTCAATAATGAAACCCCTGAGCAAAACACGCTGAAGCTCCCAAGTCTCCATTTGACGGTAATGGGACAGAATTCAAAGTTTATAGAAATAAAGGTGGATGATTATTTTGTGAAACTTTCCATCTAATGCAGCAATCACTCATTTTCTAAAATCTAAAATGTACCACATCTTTTGTTTTTGAACATACATATGCTAACAGGTTGAGTACTGATACTGTCCACTTATATTAAAAATGTGTTATTAACAAGTTCCAAGTTCCCACTGCTTGAAAACTGGAACAGAAAAAGACACAGCAGGAAATTGTTGACCAAGTCATTACATTTTGAAAATACAGTATCTGCTAGACAAGAGATAAGTGAATCTACTCTGTCATACAACTAAGAAAAAATTTAATTAAAAGTAATGTAAAACTTAAAGTTGTATAATACAAAGTAATGAAAAAATTCCACTTGTGAAATTTACACCCATAACAAATTACAGTGTGAACACAAAATCTCCTGTTGTACCATTGTTTCCATGGGCCAGAACTGGCCTTTAGTTTTTGGTTCTACCAAACAAAATTCGAACGTTAAAAAGTATAACCTCATTTCCCTGAGTCTCTGTACTTGGGTATACTAAATACTGTTTTAAATCTGTCTTGCTATAATTACAATAAGTTTGTCATCATGAATTAATACACTAGAGCAGAAAACATAGAAAAACATTTCAAAATCCAAACACATGAAGCTTTACAGCAAACAGCTTTCAAAATGAACCAAACTCTGTTCCAACCTGAACACAATGTCACCTGGACAGCAACAGGTGAGAACAGAAACCACAAGGAAAGATCGGCAGGGCACCGCCACATTCTCTGTCCCCCTCACGGCCTGAGTGGGGTCTCCAGTCCTTAGGAGAGCACGGAGAAGGGGAGGAGGAAGTATGGGGTCTCATATACACACAGAGAACCGTGAATATACCAGATTACATCCTGCTGAAATCAGAGTCTAACTGCAGAATGTAAGTCACCAAGATTAGCCTCCCGGGAGAGAATCCTCCAAATGATACATGAAAATCCTAAATTAGAATAACGCTGAGCAGAGGGTGTTAGCAAGGCATATCCAGAGCCAGAACCTTCCACATGTCAGAAAGGACGCAGACATACAGGGATGCTTCCCAGCTGCCTCTAATACTTTCATCCAGTGTGTTCATGGGTAACTTTACTTTCAAATAAATACCAAAGTAGTGTGAAAAGCAGTCAAAACTACTTTTGGGTTTCCAGAAAAAATATCTCTGAAAATGACAAGGAATCTCAAGATAAGGTCCTGAAGCCTGAACAGGAGCTACAAGCTCACTTTTACACTGAGAAGCCAAGAACGGCAGGGGCAGAAGCCGGCCGGGAAAGGCAGAACTGCAGCTTCCAGACCGCTGTGAACTAACAGGAGGAGGGCACTGGAGGAGACCTCTCCCCAGCTCCTCCTGGTCTCTGCCTTTGTTCTTGCTGGCATTTTAATTTCTGATGACAGACTTTTGTTGTTTGGGGCATAAACCGGACGTACCAGTTTGAAGGCACAATAAGGAGAACAAAGAATGATTTGTTCACACTGTAGGGAAAAAAAAATCTTTCCAACCATAGAAAATAGCTTTCGCATGGTGAAAATATGCAAATTACATACCAAACTGGAAGGGGTTGGGGGAATACAAGTTTAGAATCTCCCAACTCAATCTAAGGAAAAAGAAATTACAACAATACATACAGAGACAGAAAGATCTGGAGGAGCTTGGAGAAAACTTTCAGAGACTTCGACAATCAAATGAAAGCGACCCAGCCCTGAGAAGCCAGGCCGCTCTGAAACCCAGCGGAAAACTCAATCCAACACTGGGGACCGTGAGGGTGGGACTCCACACTGCAGTCAAGTTCCTGCACATGGGCACCACCCTGCCCTGCAGAAACACAACTACAGCTTCCAAATGCCCTTCTTTTGACAAACTTTACTGACAGAGAGCACTGTATTTAAAATACAGATCATCAGTACAGATCCTGGAGAGATTAATAATGACTGTCGCATAAAGCATCTATGTTACTGACATCCACCTCAAAAAATGAGAGTAGGCTTGAAGCAAGAGCTAGGAAGGCAGAAGCAGGAGGATGTGAAGCACAGCATGGAGGCCAGCCTGGAGGAGGTTCCATCCTGGCTAGGGCTACAAGGTGACACGCTGTCTCCACAAAAATTAGTAAATAAATAACTAACAAATAATTATGAAAATGTAGAAGGCTTGCCACATCGTCATAACACAATCTTAACTTACAAGACTGTGTACAGGTTTAATTGCTGAACACACTACAAATGGGACCGTACAGTATACTCTTGTAGAATCTCTTCCACATTACTGGCTCGGAATCAATTCATGTTGATGCATGTGACTGTAAGGGTTTTCTTCCTCTACTGCTACAAAGCCTCACATTGAATGAAAACACTATGATTTTACATCTCCTACTATTAACAGGCCTCTACTACATTTCTAGTTTGGACCCAGCAGAACTCCATCTTCCTGGCCACTGTTGTAACGTGAGAGAAAGCAGGCAGGATATGATGACACACAGCTATAACCCAACACTCCAAGGCCCAAACCTTTCAAATTACAATTTCAAGGCCAGCCTGGGCCAGCCTGTCTCAAACAAAACAAAATCAAGAGACTAGGCCCCGGGTCTTGTGTTTCTTGATCACAGGTCCAAGCTCTGCCTGCTGGGCTGTACAGAGGGCATTCAAGACCAGCTGAGGCAACTTAACAGTGCTAGGATGTAGCTCAGTGTAGGAATGCTATCTAATATGACTGAGGCCCTAGGTTCAATACCTAATTCCACCAAAAAAAAAATATATAGTACACAAATATAAAGTCAAGAAAAGAATTCACTAATTCTTCCCGGTATTCTCTAGAGGCCACCATACCGTCATCTAATTTCACAGAAATCTACACTCCTACTTTCTTTGGGCTATTTTACAATACTCTAAATTATCAAAAACTGACAGTGATTTTTTTTTTTTAGTTTGATTTTTAGCAGAAATTTAACCCAGGGCCTTGTACACAGCAGGAAGGCCTCTACCACCAGACACATCTCCAGCCCTGCACCCGCTTGCTAAACAGACAAGCAAATGAAGTTTGGTAAAGAGACAACTGAATCTACTCTGTAGAAAGATAATTCCAAGGCGGAGACAGTGTCCATACCTGTAGTCCCAGGAACTGGGAAGCTGGAGCAAAGAATCACTTGCACACAAGCTGAAGCACCCTGGGCACACAGAAGACACAAGTACAAAAGCAAACCCTCCTTAGTTCTTTAGCGGATGCTCTTAACCTTTGAAGGGAAGGGAGGCCTCTGGAGGGTGAACCTAGGTAGGAAAGCAATCCACTAACCCTGCTGACCAAGCGCAGGACAGCAGAGCTACCTTCCACCCCAAACACTTGCTAGTGCAAAGAGGATGTTAATGTGATTTGCATTTATTAGAGTACACACTAGCATCCCTAACTGCCTCCAGCTGCTCTTCACATTGTTCCTTCCTTAAAGTTAAATAGGATCTGGCCGGGCGGTGGTGGCGTACACCTTTAATCCCAGCACTCGGGAGGCAGAGCCAGGCGGATCTCTGTGAGTTCGAGGCCAGCCTGGGCTACCAAGTGAGTTCCAGGAAAGGCGCAAAGCTACACAGAGAAACCCTGTCTCGAAAAACCAAAAAAAAAAAAAAAAAAAAAAAAAAGTTAAATAGGATCTAGGTCACCTGTCCACTTTACAGTTGTATCTAGCATCACAGATTATACAACTATGACTATTACTGCAGATGGCTTCAGTGAATATATGTATGAAGCTCTTTGCAGAGACCTATTAGTATAGTTGCTTCTATTTTCAAGATAATTAAGGGTGTAGAGACCACTGGGGTATTAAGACCACTGGCTGCTCTTCCAGAGGACCCAGGTTTGATTCCCAGTACCTATATGGTGGCTCCCAACTGTATGTATCCTCAGTTCCAGGGGACCCAATGCCCGCTGTGGGCACCAGTTGTACAAGTAGTGCACAAACACACATGCAAGGAGAACACACACACACACACACACACACAAAGTATTTTTTAAGATAATTCGAGGTAGGTAAAGATTCAGCTTTCATACATTAACGAAATTGTCTTCCAAAGCCCTTATATCAATTCACACTTCCACTAGAATGTATGAGGGTTCACACTCTAGACAGGCATTAATGTCAGCCATTCTGATAGAGAACCATCGTAACGGACTTATGTATTACATGAATAAAAAGCCTAAGTCAATTTCTGTATATGCCAGTCGGCCCCAAACCAAATGCATAAATTAACAGCATTCACTACGGTGAGCAGGTGTGAAGCCCGACGATTGCCAACCGTTATCCTGAAGGAAGCCTCACGGTGCAGAGGCAGATGTGACAGTGCAGAATACAAATGGGACTCGCCGACTCATCCCAGCACCTCCGCAGAAGGTAAATCCATAACTGAATTCCAAATACAGTAACAACCAATTTCTCCACCCTGATACACAGTGATTACTTTACAGTCACACTGTGCTTGATACCCTGTAAACTCGAGGGATCCATTTTGTAGATGATAAACACACCTTAACACACTTGAAGGAATAGAAACCACAGCCTGCCCACTCACCACAGTGGAACTAGAGCAGAATTAGTACCAGCAGACATCTGGAAAATGACAAAACACTATTGAGATTAAGCAACCAAGTTGTAAACAACACACAGTTCAAAGAAGAAAGTTTCAAAAATTTTTAAAAATATTTTGTTTATGGTTTGTTTTCTCTGTTTTTATTCGAGCCAGGGTCTCATGTAGCCCTTGCTATCCTTGAACTCTTGACCCTCCGCAAGTGTTGGGATAACAAGCATGTATCACCACGATGAACTTTAAAACATTTATAACTAAATGAAAATAAAAACCTAATTGCAGCTGTGGTATGCAGTCACAGTGAAATCCACACCCCTAAATGCATAGAGTTGAAAAAAATAAGCTCTAACTGAGAAATCTAAAACTATCTATGAAATAAAAAATAGAACCAAATCAAAGCAAGCAGGCATAAATAAACATCAATTAGAGGTGAAACCAATAAAATTGAAAAAAGGAAATCAATGGGGGGGGGGGATCAATGAGACCAAAAGCTAGTTCTGAGAAAAGATCAATAAAAATTGTTAAGGCTCGAGCCAGTTTAAGAAAGAGAGGCAGGCATGTCACAACCTAGAACCTAGCACTTGAAAGGCAGATGGAGGAGGCTATGGAGTTCAGGAACATCCTGGGCTACAGAACCAGATCAAGCCTCCAAACTCCAAGGGCTTCCTGGTATGGGGCATATGGCTATAATCCCACTACTCTGGAAGCTGAGGTAGGAGGACCTCCAAACCAGACACAGAGACACAGTGAGCTCAAGGTGAACTGGATGTAGCTTCTGTCTCAAGACAAGGGGAAATCCTAAACTGAGCTAGCTCCCCAGCCCTGGTATGGATGGGGGGAGGGGCGGTGTGCTAGGCTGGCCATAAGCTCCAGGCTCTGCCTGTCTCTGCCTCCCCAGCACAGGAACTACAAGTGTACACCCAGTTTGTTACCTGGGAGCCTGGGATTTCAATTGGAGACTCAGGCTTGCATGGAAAGCACTGAGCTATTTCCTTGGCATCCAAAAATCTGAATTTTTAAGTGAGCCATGAGACTTGGAAAACAAGAAGAATTTCTCAGGTTTCTCTCAAGCACATTTTGCCTTTAAATCAAAACCTCTATTCATCTCGAAGTCATCTAGTTCAGTGAACAGCTCTAACTCCACCTGGGGAAGGCTTGGACAGCAAAACAGCTAACATCTATGTTCCTTTAAGTTTGTATTCTTACTGCCCAAATCGCACCCTGTGGGAACTAACAATGTAGAGTATCTACAACACATACCTAAAGATTGGCACCCTAACAACTGACTTTAGTAGAAATGAATTGGACTATGTTATGTTTATATGATATTTAAATCTGCTACCTCAGAATAGCTTTGAAATAAGAAAAATAACATAGCAATGTGACTATTATAAGACTGTATGTTTAAAAGCATGTAGTACATAATTAATACTAAAGGAGAGTTAAACCAGGGATATGTTTGTTGAGGGAAAAATGACAAAGGACTGCACATCTAGTTTAGTGTTCCATAGGTTCCTTACCCAATGTTCTTAAATCCTGTTTCATTTTCATTTAGTTATTTCTCAGAGCTTATTTTTTTCAACTCTATGCATTTAGGGGTGTGGATTTCACTGTGACTGCATACCACAGCTGCAATTAGGTTTTTATTTTCATTTAGTTATAAATGTTTTAAAGTTCAGCGTGGTGATACATGCTTGTTATCCCAGCACTTGCGGAGGGTCAAGAGTTCAAGGATAGGAATATTTACTATCTACAGCTGTGTTCAAATATATACAAGAACACATTATGGAACAACTTGATTCATGGATCTACAAGAATGTTATTACCTATGCTTTACAGCTATGGTTTAAAAAAGACTACGAGGCCAGGTGTGTTGGCACATGCCTCTAATCTCAGCACTAGGGAGGCAGAGGCAGGAGGATCTGTCAGTTCCAGTCCAGCCTGGGCTACATAGTTCCAGCTGATCAGGGCTTCACAATTAGACCCTGTCTCAAAGAACAACAAAAGACTGCTGTTGGAGAGATGGCTCCATGCTTAAGAGGACCCAGGTTCAATTCCTAGCACCCACATGGTGGCTCCTAGCATTTTGTTAACAACAGTTCAAGGGGATCCAACCCCCTTTTCTAGCCTCTATTGGCACCAGGCACTCAAGCAGTGCACAGACATACATGCAGGCAAAACAGCCACATACACATAAAATGAAAATGGATTTTAAAACAAAATAAGTAAATGAAATAAACACTGGCTCATCTACTCTAACAGTCACAGCACAATCCCTGGAGGTGATACTAACAGGAAAGAGGTATGAGGAAAATCTACCTTCAGCTTAATTCCTGTGTACAGCTAAAACTATTTGGGAAAAAAACTATAATTTAAATGTATAAAGAATATGCAGAAAGTCATTATAATTCCCAAAATTAATGTTTTTCTCTAATAGCAAAGGGGGAAAGGAGAAATGAAAAGCAAAAGCAGAGAGAAACAGAAGGAATGCAAAGGAAAACTTTATTTTTAAGAATTTCAGTTCTGGGGCTGCAGAATTAAAGGAACTTGATCTTCCAGAGAACAGTTTCAGTTCCTAGCCAGCACCCACATGGTGACTCTCAACTCTGGTTCCAAGGGTTGGATGCCATCTCCTCAACCATGTGGGCACCACGAATATACATGGTGCACACACAAACATGCATGTGAAACATTCATAAACAGAAAATGAGTAAACCCAAAAATATTTTAACTCAATTCTTAAAGCAACAAAGACTTAGATACTCCATATAAATATACAATTGCATCATTATTATCAATTTATAAATTGGTAACAATTAATCATATACTAATTGAACTGAATAAAACCACTTAAAAGGAAAACTGTACCACTATAGTTTAAACTATACTTGAAAAGTAACAAAAATCCTTTTCATCAGGGAGAAATGGATGCATATCACTATGGGGTAAGACAATGGCAAGCATCAGCTGAAATTACTCAGTAAAAAAGCCAAAATGTCCAGCCATGAGCTGGCACATACCTATAAATGCCCACTGTAGGGAGTTTGAGGCATGAGGACAAGGCATTCAAGGTAACATAAGAAGGGACATTTTAATTAGCTATTAAGTGACCAGAGCAACACAAAGAAATAGTAGGAGCTCACAGTTTCCGCCTGGAATACTCTGAAGCCACCTTGATACTATACAGTCAGTCCTTTGTGTCCACAGGGTCACCTGCATTCCAACACCATCTCAAAGCAGGTGTGGGCACATACATCTGTACTGATCAGAGGCTTTTTACTTCTTTGTTGTTACTATAACACTGCGCCTAACAACTATTAATATAGGGCTGATATTGTACTAGATATCATAACCTAAAATAACTTAAAAGTACTCAGACTAATGTGATTGGGCTATATGCAAATACTACACAGTTTTATAAGAGAGACAGCAGTATCTACAAGTTGTATATATACTGGGGAGGACTGTGGTATATTGGAACTAATCCTCCCATGGATCATGGGATTATATTTTCACTTTAAAGATTAAGAAAAAAGGGAGAAAGGTTGCCCAAAAGTGCCCCACCTCAAAAGACATGGGCATCTCCCAGAGTTCTCAGCCAGGCAGAGTGGCACATACATAACTATACTACTCACTTAGGGAGGCTGAGGCAGGAGGCTCACCATAGTTGCGTAATTTAAGATGCCTGGGCATCACAGTGAGAAGCCACCCTGAGTTTCAAGCCAGCATCTGTAACTCGGCTTTAACCGGCACGGCCAGTGTTTCATGTTACAGCTCTGCCCGGACAGTTTCGGACCTTAGACAGAACAGCTGGAGGAATGCATTCCTAGCAGTCAGGGGCAGTCCTTCTGCGAGCTCCTACAATTAGGGGCAAGAGGGGAAGAAGTCTTCTGTCGTATTTTTGCCGTCCAACCGCAAATGATTCAGCTGAGGACAAAGTGTCAGTGTCTCCATAACAGGCTCTGTATGCCAGCAAGGAAGAAAACCCAAACCACAAAAACCACCTAAAATGTGTATTTGTGAGAACTTACAACTTAAAGAACAGATATTTGCTGACCACATGAAGGAGACAGCAAGTCAGTCTGTATTTTGGTCTTGACACTAAATACAAAACACAAAACTTGAAGCAAGAAGGAAGTGAGTCTCAGGAACAGTATGAAAGCCACAGAACATAAATAATGAAAGAAACTTGTACTCAGATTTTCATATTTCCAAATTTTCACACACACCAAAAAAGCACTGAGGCAGCTTTAGCCTTTTCCCTCCAGCCTGATTTTCCAAAAGAAGATGAAAGGAGAGCGGCATGATGCACCCCTTGGCTATGCGCAGCTGATTCAGACACTGCACTTCAAAACCCCAGCTATGACTTCAGCACCCACCAATCTCAGTATCACTCGGTCCTTTGAAGCTGCTCTAATGGTATCTTCCATTTGCAGCTAACACTTCTGTAGTCAAAAGATCTTCCTTAGGGTAGATGTTAATGCAAAACCACTCAGACAAGCCGCCACTCGCGCACGCCCGGAGGCAGACTGGAAGGTGCTCGGGAGTCAATGCAGCACCATTACAGAGAGTGTCGGCTAGCAGCTGTCAGAACACGTCACAACCACTCAGGCACGCAAACGCGATTGCCGCCTTTAATTCATTCTTTTACTACGTCTTGACTGGGCTGAATCTAAAATATACATTGAGCAGAAGACAACAGATAAGGGAGATTCCATACTGCATCAATTTAAATGATGTTTAAAAACTGCAAAGCTAATCTGTGCTCAGGACAGTGATTGTCTTGCCGGTCAGGGAGGCGGAACAATCATATGGAACTTCATGAGAAAAAGGTCCTAAAATTTCTTCCAGTTAAGCTTTACTTGCCTGTGTGCATACATGCACAATCACACATACACAAGGAAAAAATCATCAAACTATAAACTTGAGCCAGGCGGTAGTAGTGCACACCTTTAATCCCAGCACTGGGGAGGCAGAGGCAGGTGGATCTCTGTGAGTTCATGACCAGCCTGGTCTACAGAGTGAGTTGTGAGTTCTAGGATAGCCAGGGATACACAGAGAAACCCTGTCTCAAACAAAAAAAGAAAAAGAAAAAACTATAAACTTAATATTTGTGTATCTTGTAGTATGTATACTATATAGACTATATTTACATTGATATCAGTCATAAACTGATACTCTAAATAGCAAAATCTTTTTAAAAAGCCATGGAGGAAGCTTACATGCATATTACAATATAAGAGAAACCAATCTGAAATGGGTCCTTCAAGTACATGGCATTAGCCAAAGGCAGACGTATACTACCAACACAAGATGCTGTGATGGCCTCTATAAAAGGTGTGGGAGCATAAGTGGGCAATGCTCAGGTCTCTAGAGCAGTGACACGATGCTGTTTGATGCTACAGAGGTGACACATGTCACAGCATATTTATCAGTGCCCAAAGTACAGCATGGGAAGTGAACCCTGGCTGTGGGTGGCAGAACCCTGGCTGTGGGTGGCAGAACCCTGGCTGTGGGTGGCAGAACCCTGGCTGTGGGTGGCAGAACCCTGGCTGTGGGTGGCAGAACCCTGGCTGTGGGTGGCAGAACCCTGGCTATGGATGGCAGAACCCTGGCTATGGGTGGCAGAACCCTGGCTATGGATGGCAGAACCCTGGCTATGGGGGGGCAGAACCCTGGCTATGGGTGGCAGAACCCTGGCTGTGGGTGGCAGAACCCTGGCTGTGGGTGGCAGAACCCTGGCTGTGGGTGGCAGTACCCTGGCTGTGGGTGGCAGAACCCTGGCTGTGGGTGGCAGTATAGTGTAACCCAGGTTCTACAACCACAACTGCACCACTCTGGTGTAGAATGTTGGTAGAGGGCAGTCGTGTGGATACATAGAGCACACAGCAACTCCACACTTACTCAAATCCACTTTCTCAAAAAGTAAATAATACAGCCAGACATGACTGTGTATGCATGTAACTCCCAACACAGAAAGGCAGAGACATGCAGATTTGGAGACCTCCCTGGCTAGACAGTGGAGCTGAAACATCAAGTTTCTGGTTCAAAGGGAGACCCTGCCTCCAGGCAGTAAGGTGGAGAAGCAACTGAGAAAGATATCTCATGTTCTCCTCACGCCTCTATATGCACTCAAAGGGAAACAGACACACACACACACACACACACACACACACACACACACACACACACACTCAAGAACATGCACCACACATCCACATACAAATAAACAAGTAAAAAACAATTATACACACATATTCTTGGAGAGAGAAAAAAACCTCTCATTCAATAAAGATTCCAATTCAGGATAAATTTCACTTATGGAATGTCGACTAGCCTATATCAATCAGCCAACTCTGCATAATGCTACTAGAACACACAGGAAAGTTACATTTCAGACGGACTTCTCTAAAAGACTGCCTTAAGAAACACTGACACACGCCTGTAACCCCAGCTCTCAGGAGGCATGGGCAGGACATCGGCCAGTCTAGATTAGAGAAAGACTCTGGCCCCCCCAAAAAATAAAATAAGAAAGAAAAGACAATATAGGAAAAGTATTTCAGTTCAGTAAGATGAGTGGATTCAACAAATTATTTCGACATGCCCCTTCATTTCTGCTTTTTATTCAGTGTGACACCCAGTGAAGACCCATCCATCACTTCTCCTTCCAGCAAGAAAAGAACAGAACAAACAAAATAAGTCCTGCTCTCAACAAAGGCATCGGCGTCCTGAATGGGCTCCAAACCTTCTCTGCTTACCAGCACACTCAAATCACCAACTTAATATTATTCCCAAATGAAACCTATAAAAATGTTTCCTGGCTAACAATCTCAACGTGGCGATGTCTATTGGCATATAGCTTCTAATAAATAATGGACTAATTGCTTTTTACCTCAAATATGCCCTCACGTGTTTGCTTTCAGGATTTTGGTATGTAAAGCTACTAACAGCTTTAGGGCAGTTTCTGTTCTTCGTAGATCGGTGTACCAGTGACACCTAGTGTCCAACATCAGAAGCACATGCAAAGCTCCCGAGCACACGGCAAATAACTTCCTCATGACCAGCATCTTCCAAGTACTATACAGAATATTATTTCACGATTCTATTAAAATAGATATTTGTAAATATGTTAAGAAACCTTAGTAGCCATTTAAACAGCAAAATGTGCAGAAAAAAATTCCCGAGTTTTACAAAGGTATTTTGGGGGGATTTTGGTTTTTTGTGGTACAGGAAATTGAGACCATGGTAAGTCACAGGAGAGTACAAAGCTAGTGTCCTACTACTAAGCAATGTTATGGTGGCATTGTGTTCCCCAAAATATTGTGCACCCTAATAAACTTATCTGGGGTCAGAGAACAGAACAGCCACTAGATACAGAGGCTAGAAAATGGTGGCACACATGCCTTTAATCCTAGCATTCCAGAGGCAGAGATCCGTCTGGATCTCTGTGAGTTCAAGGCCACATTGGAAACAGCCAGACATGGTGACACATTTAATCCCAGGAAGTGAGCCTTTAATCCCAGGAAGTGAGGGCAGAAAGCAGAAAGGTATTTAAGGCGTGAAGACCAGAAACTAGAAGCATTTTGGCTGGTTAAACTTTTTGGCTTTTGAGCACACAGTTCAGCTGAGAGGCACCCAGTCTGAGGAAACAGGATCACCTGAGAAACTGGTGAGGCGATGTGGCTGTGGCTTGTTCTGCTTCTCTAAAATCTTCCAGCATTCACCCCACTACCTGGCTTTAGGTTTGTTTTTATTAGTAAGAACTTTTTAAGATTCCTGCTACACAATGTCCCCAGATACTTGAGCAGTTTTTGTTTTGAGACATGCCTTGTTAAAATTGCCGGGGCTGGCTTTTGAACGGCCAGAGCCGCTGTGATAACCGACCTAGACTAGCAAGCCCAGGAAGTTTTATTTTCTGTTCTTTTGTTTTTCTTTTTGTTTGCTTATTTGTGTTGAGACAGGTTCTTACCAGCCATTGGAGGCCGGCCTCAAACCCATGTCCTCTGCCACACCACCCCTATGCTGGATTAAAGGTGTACACCACACACCAACCCATGTCCTCTGCCACACCACCCCTATGCTGGATTAAAGGTGTACACCACACACCAACCCATGTCCTCTGCCACACCACCCCTATGCTGGATTAAAGGTGTACACCACACACCAACCCATGTCCTCTGCCACACCACCCCTATGCTGGATTAAAGGTGTACACCACACACCAACCCATGTCCTCTGCCACACCACCCCTATGCTGGATTAAAGGTGTACACCACACACCAACCCATGTCCTCTGCCACACCACCCCTATGCTGGATTAAAGGTGTACACCACACACCAACCCATGTCCTCTGCCACACCACCCCTATGCTGGATTAAAGGTGTACACCACACACCAACCCATGTCCTCTGCCACACCACCCCTATGCTGGATTAAAGGTGTACACCACACACCAACCCTACTTGCGTCTTAGACACTGATGGGGAGGGAAAACAAAAACAAAAAACTCTGGCTCCTCCAGCCCCAAACTCCTGGGCAGCTGGAATTACGGTACAAACTCACACCCAGTTTATGTAAGTAAACTTTTAAAGAAGAACCCGAGCCGGGCGGTGGTGGCGCACGCCTTTAATCCCAGCACTCAGGAGGCAGAGCCAGGCGGATCTCTGTGAGTTCGAGGCCAGCCTGGGCTACCAAGTGAGTTCCAGGAAAAGGCGCAAAGCTACACAGAGAAACCCTGTCTCGGAAAAAAAAAAAAAAGAACCCGAGCTGGAGAGATGGCTCAGTGGTTAAGAGCACTAACTGCTCTTCCAGAGGTCCTGAGTTCAATTCCTAGCAGCCACATGGTGGCTCACAACCACCTGTAATGAGATCTGGTGCCCTCTTCTGGCCTGCAAGGACACATGCAGACAGAACACTGTATGTATAATAAATAAATAAATCTTTAAAAAAAAAATAAAGAACCCTTTATAGTCATTTTAAAACATACCATATAGAATTTTCCCTTAATTTTTAACATGTGAGTGTAAATGGACTCAAAGTTTATTTCTTCAGAAGTGATGCCATTCCAGGGGCTAGAGAGGTGGCCTAGTGGACAGGAGCACTTGCTCTGCAAGCATGAGAACCTGAGTTCCAGTCCCCAGCATTCACAGAAAAAGTTTCAGTTGGTGAGATGTCCTGGCAGGCACCCAAAGTCCTGCTCTGACCTCTGAATGCAGACATGGGTATGAGTACCTGCACACTCATACACACAAACACATGTACACACAACACACATGCACACATACAGATACGTATACACACATGAACATACAACATTCACATGTGCACACACATACACACATTTATTATCATTACTATCATGCTATCATCTCATATTACACAGTACCAATCCAAGCCAAGACACTGAAGATAACTGACTTCTTACCACTCAGATTTTTCATAATCCTCTTACAACAAACCTCCATGTCTAATGCTTGGAAATGAAGCATTCAAGCCCATGTTGATGGGCTAAGAAAGCATTGGGTTGTGTGGGGAGTGGGGGTTAGTTTGTTCTGGTTTATTGAGACACAAGTCTCATCTGTAACCTACACTGGCCTTAAAACTTGGAGCAACCCTCCTTCTTCGGCCTCCTAAATGCTGGTAATATATCTCTGAGACATGGGACTCAGCTCTTAACAATTAAATTTTTCCTTATTTTTTATCCTTGACTCTACTAATAACAGACTCTACTAATAACAGAGTCTAACAGACTCTACTAATAACAATGTCTTAGTTACTTTTCTATTGCTATGGCAAAACACCATGACCAAGGCAACTCACAAAAGAAAACATTAAAAATTAGGGGCTTATAGTTCAGACAGTGAACCCTTGAAAATCATGGCAGGGAGCATGGCAGCAGGCAGATATGATGCTGGAGCAATAGCTGAGAACTTACATGTAACCCATAAACACAAGAAAGAGAGAACTAACTGGGAATGGTGTAGACTTTTGAACCTCAAAGCCCACCCTCAGTGACATACCTCCTCCAAGGCCACACCTCCTAATCCTTCCCAAACAGTTCCACCAACTGGGGACCAAGTATTCAAATATATGAGCCTATGGAGGCCATTCTCATTCTAACCATCACAAGAGCCATGAGAATCTGTTACTAAAGACTAAAGTCCATACTCCCAAAATTCACATTTCCACCTGAAAATTCAACATCCTACTCTCATGCCCACAATTAACATTTAACTGCAAATATGTTTCAATAATCATAAGGGAGTTCTTTATGTTATACAAAATAAGACAGTGTCTAGGAATGTTCTCAATTATATACAACATGGACGGCATCCACCAGGTCCCAAGAACACAAATGGAGACTGGGTTATAGTTCAGTAGGTAGAATGCTGGCCTAGCATGCACAAAGCCCTGAATGGCATTCCCAACACTGCACAGTAGTGCAGATCTACAATCTCAGCACGAGAAGTAGAGGCAGAAGTCCAAGGTCATCTACAGAAACAAAACCAGTCTGAGCTACATGAGGTCCTGTCTAAAAAAAGTTTCCAATAAGAAAAAGAAAATCTTAAAAGGATCAAGTACACAAACGGTAATGATAAATATCACTATAAATATTACAAAATGCCTATAACATTCACTGTCCTGAGTATGCCCCATGCAACTGGAGCTCTTGACAATGCTTTTCACACCCTTTTTATGACAGCACGAATATGGGAATGCTTTCTCTCCTACCTACCACACACACCACTATAAACCATCAACACTAGATGCTGAGTGCAGTGGCACACAGATTCAGGCCTCCAAACAGCACCTGCATTTAACTTTGTTGTGAGTGACCAAACAGGTCCGGGACCATGGTCCACACATTTAAATCAAACTCACTATCCTGTCACTGAAATCTGCTCTGCACACAGCTTTCACTTTTAGAATTATCTACATCTTCAAAGTTCTGAAATGTCCCCTAAGACTCAGCATGAGTAGATAATCCTGGGTATGCAGCTCAATGGTAGAGGAAAAACACATTTGGGAGCGGGGGGGGGGGGGGGGGGGGGGGGGGGTGTTGAGACAGGGTTTCTCTGTATAGACCTGGCTGTCCTGGAACTTACTCTGTAGACCTAGCCTCAAGCTCAACTCATAGAGATCTGCCTGCCTCTGCCTCCCGAGTGCTAGAATTAAAGGCCTGAGCCACCACTGCCCGGTGAAAAACACATTTCTTGATGGAGAAAAACTCTGTGCAGAACATTACTAAAAGACACACAATGAAAGACAGTGCTCAGTCACCAGGGAAAGACTAAAGCTAAATAAATTCTCAAGTGATCATCCACCAGAATACTAAAATTGTGCAGACCGATGACATCAAACATTAGCAAGAATGCAGAACAATTCATACACAGTGATGAGCAATATAAAATGGTACAGTCACCCTGGAAAAGACTTTACAAGTTTGTTAAATAGACCACATTCCAAGCACACAACTCAGCAAACCCACACACAGGGGCTATCTAAGAGGTGGATGTACCTGTGGGTTTACAAAAGACTTATTCAGGGCTCATCACACATTCCTAACAACCAAAAGGTGAAGCCCAGGAGGGAAGGGAGCTGGGAGTGCAGCTCAGTGGTGGGGCACCTGCTTGGTATGCAGGTGGTTCGAGGTTCAATCCCCAACACCTCATTTCTCCTCTTTTAGTAAGCAGAGTGAAAAACTCTGATGGAATCACAAGAAATGGACAGATGGACAGCATGGTTGTTTCTCAGAAACACTGTGCAGAAAAACAAATGCCACACAGGAAATAATTCAGAAGGGACAGGAAACTCTACAACAGGCAAACGTAATCTACAGTGGGGTGTCCATGAGAACACTAATGATGAGTAGATGGAGCGAACCTAAGTTAATTGGGGACAGGGAATTCCTTGAATAATGTCATGTGTCAGGTGAGGCCAGAAGCATGATTCTGAGCCCCTGGAACTGGAGTTATAAGCAGTTGTGAGCAAATAAGGGGTGCTGAGGACCAAACCTCGGAAACAGTAAGCACTCTTAGCCACTGGGCCAATCTCTTGAGCCTCAGCATAGTAAAATTTTAGTGGACCAATCCAGGTGTCGGGTGTGCATGTTTTCACTATAAAAATGTTTCAACTTTGCTCTATATGCAAGTTTTTAGAAGTCCTTGTAATGGTACCAAAGCCTAAAGCCACTATAACCATGTGGGTATAACACACTCTCCTTCTGAAGACAGGGTTTTGCCAGCACCAGAACAGGCTAGCCTGGAACTCACTAACCTGCCTCTGCCTCTGCCTCTGCCTCTGGAGTGGTGGGTGGGGTCACAAGTGCATGCCACCACTCCCTGCTCAAAGCCTCCTCTCATTCTTCACGTGGCCACAAATCTCAAGCTAAGACCACCCTTTACTGTTCTTTATTATTTGAAGCGTATTCCAAGTGTTTGCACTGCCTCTGAACACACCTCCTTCAGATACTCGCCTGGGTCACTGCTCTACACTTCTGCTCGTTAGGCTCTGAGAACTGTCAAGCAGTGCCCTAAAGACCACCACCACCCAGCATCACACTGGGCACCATCAAGACACAGGCTGGCCTGGATAGAGAGCCGCCTGTCTCTGCCTCCCTAGTGCTGAGATTGAAGGCATGTGCCACTGCCACCACTGCCCATCCACTGGTCACCATCTAACACAGAACACACATTCACTAACCCTCTTCCCCATCTTCCAACCACCAAGAATAGAAATTCCAAAAACAGAATGGTTTTGTTTTGCTCAGTCTTGTTTTCCCAGCACCTTCAACACAGTCTGGCGAATAATGGACAATCAATAAATCTTTGCTAAGTGAATAAGTTAATGAATGAGTAGGGAAATATAAATGGCATGGCTTTACAAGAATGCAATCTGGCAAAACTAACAAGAGCCTTACTTGTATTGATCTCCCAAAATTACATAACCATACAGATATTTATCTCAATATTCCTGAAATTAAAATAACAAAATCAGAAATCTAAATGATGTTTCATTATAAAGAAAAGATTGTTTCTGGAGACATGGCCTTTTATAGCCCAAGGTGGCCTCAGACTTGCTATGTAGCTGAGGATGACCTTGAACTCCTGTTTCTCTTGCTTCCTCTTGAATGTTGGGATCACAGGCATGACCCATCCGATGTTGGGACATGTGGTTTTTTTAAGATAAGATGGCTCATAGAGCTCAATAAGTAACCATGGATGACTTAAACTCCTGATACCATCTCTACCGACCAAGCACTAAGATAACAGGTGTGAGTCACCTGACCCAGTCTATCATTTATATCTCAACTGACTATAACTTTGGGGAGGGGGTGCTAGGCAAGTGCTATACAATGGATTTGTGCCCTCAGCCTTTACATAACATTTCATTTAGATACAGGGCCTCTTTATGTTGCCCAGGCTAACCTAGATCTCATGATCCTCCTGTCCCAGCCAAACTATCATGCCCAGCATAACTGACAAAATCCTGTTCCTGAATTCATGCCCCTTTCTGATCAGAATCTCTTCTTCTATGATTTATACTTTAAGTTGTATGTTAATCTGTGTTTATTGAAGGCTCTCTCCTTCTAGCTCTATAACCACACAGACCATGTCTACTGGGTCCGTTGCTGGGTACCCCAAACATGTACTGCATAAAGTAAAACCATTTAAAATCCTCATAGCTCGCAGCACTAACTCAATCAATGCCTAAGACTAGGAGAAAAATGCCAAACAAGCAGATACGGAGCAAGACATAGTGACATATTCTAGAGGCAGAGGCAGGAGTATTGCCCATAGTTCTGGGCCATCCTGGGCTAAACAGTAAGACTCAGTCTCAAACCAGGGCAGGGAGGAGACAGGAAGGCAGCACACATACACTAACAAAATAAACACAACAAATAAATGTCCTTTTTTTTCTGTGTTTCCTTTGTTTTCAAACAAGGTCTCAGACAGTACTCAAACTAGCAATGTAGCCAAGGTTGGCCTTAAATTCCTTCCTGATCCTCCTGCCTCTATCTCCAAAGTGCTAGATTACAAGTGGGGGTCACGATCCAGCCATTTCTTCTTATCATATAGCAGACAAGCCAATAGAAGAGGCCTGACAGCTTGGGAAAGGGTCACATACAAAATGGCAGGAACAGCTGGTTGGTGGCACGAACTTTTAATCCCAGCACTGGGGAGGCAAAGGCAGGTGGAAGTTCGAGGGCCGCCAGAGTTGAATGGTAAGTCCGTGGTCCATAAAACTCACAAAACTGACAGAAACCAGCTAAAGAGACAGAACTGCTTAGTTCTGACACAGTGTGATTCTCACTAACTAGACCCTAGCCTCCTCTCACCAATACAGTTTAAATCAAGTTGAAGGGGCTAGGGAGACGGCTGCTCTTCCAGAGAAACTGGGTTCAATTCCCAGCACCCACTGGCAGCTCACAGCCATCTCTAACTCCAGTTCCAGGGTCTCTGATGCCCTGTTCTGGCCTCCACAGGCACCGAGCAAGTGCATGGTGCATAGTCATACATGCAGGCAAAACACCCATACCCATAAAATCCATTTTAAAACTAAAGTTTAAGCTGATTTTTGGTGGGGTCAGGGGGTAACTGAGAGAGAATCAGACCCAGGCCCTGTACTTGCTCTACCAGTACTCTACCACCAGGCAAGAACCTGGGTCTTATTTATACTCTTACTCAGAGACTCACATTTAGGATAATACCATCAAGTCAACAGAGTCAGGGGTACAGTTCAGTGGATGAATTCTTGCTAGCATCCATGAGGCCCTGAGTGTCCTAAAATATTTGATTAAAATCAACAAATGGAAGCTAGGCTATGCCTTTAATTCCAGCACTCGGGAGGCAGAGACAGGCATTTCTCTGTGAGTTTGAGGCCAACCTGGTCTACAAAGCGAGTTCCAGGGCAACACAGAGAAACCCTGTCTTGGGGTTGGGGAGAGGGTAATGGTAGTGATGTTTACACAAAAGAACCAGGGACCTACTGTCTGGATATGGTTTGAAAAGCGCTGTGAGCAGCATAAGCTCCCCACCATCTAGGCCAGGACTGCTGACCAAAAGCCTTCAGGGTCCCTGCTGAGCCGGTGTAGTAACAACTGAGACTATGCAAGTCCCCCCAGCCTTTCAGAAGGGGCAGGAGCTCCGCAGTAGAGCATATACATGCCTCAGAGACAGGGGGCCTCATCAACCTCCATACTGTGGGGAGAAAGGTTTACAAATGGAAACAAGAACTAAAGTACTGTCATAGTCTGTTTTCTGCTGTCCTGCTTGGGAAAGTACAGCTGTTGGGTTGGGCCGGGAACCTACAATCAGGCCGAGCTGGATTGACAATGTAATCCCATCCTCACAAGCAGTGCGACCTTCTCACCTAAGTAAGAGTAACTGACTTCACAGAAAATGTTACCTGGGATAATGTCCTAGAAGGACCCCAACAACTCCAAAAGCAAAACCAAAGAACACAGTGAGCTCACTTCTCCCTCTGCCTATGGCAATCAACCTCACCAGCATACAACTCGGCAGGGCAAGTCCAGCAAGAGATGATTCCTCCAGCCTCCCAAACACAATTGGAGGGAAAGAAAGAATAGATACTTTTAAGATATTGAAGACCGCACTTGGGAGGCAGAGGCAGGCGGATCTCTGTGAGTTCGAGGCCAGCCTGGTCTCCAAAGCGAGTTCCAGGAAAGGCGCAAAGCTACACAGAGAAACCCTGTCTCAAAAAACCAAAAAAAAAGATATTCAAGACCATACAAGCTACCTTTGAAACTATTCAAAGTAACACCTCTAATTATAACCAAAACAAGTGGGCGGTCAGAGCCACCTGAGTCCCATCAAAAGAATGTGCTCCATCCAGTCAACACCCTTAGGCCAGCCCAACCATCTTGTGAAAACCACTCCTTACAACCTGCCTGTAAACAAACAGCATGTGGAGCAAAATGCAGTCACTTCCCTATTAAAACAGAAAAGGTACACTAATGAAACCACCCCTCGATTCAACTGTGCGCTTCCTCTTGAGAGCTTACAAAACAAGGCAAAGCCCTGAAGACCTATACTAAAGCCAAGAGCGGAGCTGCCTGCACACAGGAACACTTCCCCATAGGAGTAAGGCGCGAGGATTTGTTCTCATTACTCAGGGGTTGGGTGAGCAAGAGAAAAGCTACTTGTCCTGGCAGCCAGCAGCACTCTGCAGCCACAAAATAAAGCCTCAACACTACATGTGTGCGCGCTATGACAGTCCTGTGACCAGAATGGAGCACCACAGTGCATAAATACACAATTTGTGACGTCTTTATTACATTTCTTGATTTGTTGGGCACTTGTCTGGAGGTCAGAGGCCAACTTGTGGGAGTTGGTTCTCTCCTTCCACCAGGAACTTGGGCTGTCAGGCTTGGCAGCAAGCACTTCTACCTGATGAGCCGTCTTGTTGGCCCATAAACAAAATTTTCAAGTCAAATGTTAAAGAAATACAAGTGTTGTGCTTTTGTTATAACATCATTTAAGCCAAATTCTAGTCTATAGAGCAGTGGTTCTCAACCTTCCCAATGCTGCCACCCTTTGACACCGTTCCTCAACGTCGTGGTGATCCCCCAACCACAAAATTATTTTCACTGCTACTGCATAACTAAATTTTACTACTGTTACAAACAGTAGTGTAAATATCTGATATGCAGCTATCTGATATGCAGCTATCTGATATGCAACCCCCAGACGGGTCACAACTCACAGTTGAGAACCACTGCTCTAGAGCATCGCAACTTCCATTAAATTTGAAGTAAGATACTGCTAATGAATGTCTTCATGAAAGATCACGTTAGCCGGGCGGGGGTGGCGCACACCTTTGATCCCAGCACTTGGGAGGCAGAGCCATTCGGATCTCTGTAAGTTCGAGGCCAGCCTGGTCTACAGAGTGAGATCCAGGACAGGCACCAGAACTACACAGAGAAACCCTGTCTCGAAAAAAAACCAAAAAAATAAAAATAAATTAAATTAAAATGCCAGGACTCTTCCAAACTCCATCTGTAGGTGACATAAATCCACTTGGAGGCTGAGGATCAAGTCTTGCTCTGTAGTCCTGGGCCACTTCTCATCTGACTTTATGTGTCTGTTTTCCCACCTGTATTACAGAGGCGATCACCTCTACCCTAAAGATCATATATATGAAAAGGAAAGGGGCTAGGAGGCTGGAGATGTCTAGTTCAGTAGGAGAGTTGTTGCCTACCACACATCTAGATATAATCCTCAGCATCACAAAAAGCTAACAGAAAAAATTTTTATTGATTGATTGATTGATTGATTGATTGATTGGTTACTGACAGGGCTGGAGAGAGCTCTAAGAGCACTTGCTACTTGCTGCTCTTCTAGAACCTAAGTTTTCATAGCTGGAGTTTTCTCCAGTCCTGCCCAGCACCACGGACCCCGCAATCACTTATAAAATAATCACTCAGAAACTTACATTATTTAAACTGCTCGGCCATTAGCTCAGGCCTACCATTGTCTTGCTCTTACACTTAACTCGGCCCATTTCTGTTAATCTATATGTCGCCACGAGTTCTGTGGCTTTACCTGTTGCCTTTACATGTTGCTCCCTGGTCGGCAGGCTGGCATGTCCCGTCCCCTACCCTTGCCCCCGGCTTCCACCTCTCAGCCTCTCTTCTGTGTTTGTCCTACCTATCCTATACTTCCGGCCTGGCTACTGGCCAATCAGTGTTTTATTTATCAATCAATCATAGTAACATATATTCACAACATACAGGACATCCCACAGCTGGGCAGCTTACAACCTCTAGCGCCAGTGAATCCAACATCCTCTTCTGGCCTCCTAAGACACCCACTGACACATGGCAGGCACCCATACACATAAGTAAAAAAGGAAAGAAAGAAAAAAAAAAACCAAAGTCTAAAACCATAAATTCACTCAACATTGGGTCACCTTTATCCCACAAAACAAGTCAGTGTGTCAGGGAGCAGTGAGGCAGTTGAGCAGGATTGCTATGAGTTCAAAGCCAACCTAAGGTACACAGTAAAAAATCCAATTTCAAAGGTGGGAGGGGGTGTCTCTACACAAACACTCAGGCATAAAATACAACTTTTGGAGCCAGGCTTAGTGGCCCACATTTGTGATCCCAGAACTGGAAACAAAGAGAAGGAAAACCCATGAGCCTGAGGTCAGGCGAGCCTCAAAGAGATTGACAAGATGACCAAGTATAGATAGCAAGGGCCATCTCAAAATACCAAAGCCACCAGGGCGTGATGTCAAACGCCTTTAATCCCAGAAATGGGGAGGCAGGGGCAGGTGGATCACTGTGAGTTCAAGGCCAGCCTGGTCTACAGAGTGGGTTCCAGGATAGCCAAAGACACACAGAGAAACCCTGTCTCAAAAAAAACGAAAACAGGCAAAAAAATAAATAAATAAAATAAATTAAATTTCTTAAAAAAGCCATAGATAGACAGACAGACAGGCAGGCAGGCAGGCAGACATATGTATACCTAAGTTCAAGTTCATTACACTGTTTTGTTGTTTTTCAGACAGCATCTCACTAAGTTGCCTAGACAGGCCCTGAACTTGCCATCCTCCTGCCTCAGCCTGATAAGAAACTGGATTACAAGCCTATAACATCTGGCCCCATAGTATAACACTTTAATATTAAAATGATGGACATTTAAAGTATTTGGATTAGGAAAGAGTGGTCATTAAAAAAAATCAAAACACTAGATGATACAGCTATTAAAGTCCATACAAGAGCTCCTTAGCAGTGACATTTATTACAAAACAAACAGCAGACTTCATAGCAACACTCTAGCTGCAAGAATACCTTAACACAAATAAAAGTGATTTTGTTTGTTTGTTTGTTTTTCTAGACAGGGTTTCCCTGTGTAGCTCTGGCTATCCTGGAACTCACTCTATAGACCAGGCTGTCCTCAAACTCACAGAAATGCCTCCCAAGGGCATGTGCCACCACCACTAGGCTGGATCTAAATTTTTGATGATTTTTATTTTACATGTATGAATATTTGCTTTCATGCATGTATGTCTGTGCACTACATACGTGCCTGGTGCCCTCAGAGGCCAGCAGAGAATGTCAGGTTCCCTGAAACTGGAGTTCCAGACAGTTGTGAGATTCATTGTGGTTGCTAGGAATTGAACATGGATCCTCTGGAAGAGCAGGCAGTGCTCTTAACCACTGAGCCATCTCTTCAGTCCCTAAAAGTTTTATTTTAATTCACCTGATACAAAATTCAAGGGGTACAAAATGGTAAAACTGCCCCCTTCTGTCGTTATCTTCTATTTCTCTTACATCCAGGCAATCAGATTTCTATTTTTTGAGGTACTATATATTTTAAAATTTTTTTTGAGACAGGTTCTCTCTACGTAGCCATTGCTGGCCTTAACCCAGAGATCCTCCTGCCTTTGTCTGTGCCTAAGGGTGTAGACCACTATGTTAGGCTCTTTTTGAAACTGTATTTATTATTTTTTATTTGTGCATGTATGTAGGCAAGATTGCATGTCTGCTAGCCTGTGCGTGTGACATTATGCAACTGTCAAAAGAGGACAATTTGCAGGAGTTAGTTCTCTGCTTCTATAGGGATTGGGGTGAAGGGGGGGACTGAACTCAAGTTGAGAGGTCTAGCAACAAACAGCTTTATCTACTGAGCCATCTTGTTGATCCATGTGAATGTTTTAACATATACAAAACAACTGATAGATTGTGCTGTGGAATAATCTTTCTGTACACTGTGTGAATTATGCTGTGATTGGTTTAATAAAGAAGCTGACCAGCCAGGATAAAGTTAGGTGGGAAAAACAGATTAAGGACACTGGGAAGAAGCAGAGCGGAGTCTACAGAGATGCAGAGAGACGCAAGATGAACATGCCATGTTGAAAGAAGGTACCGCCACATGGCAGAGGGTAGATAAGAAATATGGGTTAATTTAAAATGTAAGAGTTAGCTAATAACAAGCTGAGCTATCAACCAAGCATTTATAATTAGTATTAAGTCTCCGTGTTGGTTATTTGGGAACTGGTGGGAGGGTAAGAAAAGTCCACCTACAATATTGTTAATATTTTCTAATTATAAATCTTTTCCCCAAGTCTCAGTTTTCTCTTGTGTAAGTCAGAAAACACAGAAACAACCCCATTTAATAATATTACCCTAAACAAAACTGACACCTTCCATAAACCATGAGTCCCACAACTCCTGCTCAACCCCACTCGTCCTTTAGGGGTCCTGCCTGCCACTTGCCTTCCATTCCCACTGACCCTCCACGAGGTCTTAGTAATGTGTAGATACATCTGCAGAGCAATACATGTAAATACCTGGGCAGCAAGGAACCCCTTATGAATACTCACAGGGATGCCCCAGACTTGCATGCCGTCACTGTAGCCGATCATAACCAGCAGAGGGGGCTCATTTCCAGTGCTATGCAGTTCATGAAATTCTAGATTCCGTGATGTATCTGCATTAGGATTAACAAAAAAGCCAATAAAAAGACAGTATGAACAAAGCAAACTACTTATTTACCCCAATTGATGCAAAGACTCAGTGACAACAATGAAAGCAGGGAACGGGAAGGATAACTCAGTAATTAGGAGCACCTGCTGCTGGTCCAAGCTCGGTTCCCAGCACCTACATCAGGGGGCTGACAGCCTTCTGTAATCCAAGGCCTCGGACCTCGGGGGCATTGGATACACATACACAAACACCGGCCAATTTTTTCCTTTTTTTTGAATGCCGTTCATTGAAGGAGGGAGGAGGTCTTACAGGCTTACAGCACAATGGAAGAACCCCGGAGGGCAGAAGTTCGCTACTGATGTTTTACAATCTTGACATACACATAATTTAAAAAATCTTTTTTAAATTTTTTAAAGCAAAGGTCAGAGACCAATGTGGTATCTCTAGTCTGTAACCCCAGCAGGTAGGAGGCTGAAGCAGGAAGATCACCACAGCCAACCTGGGCTACACAGTATCTTCTACGCCAACCTAGCTACACAGTGACACCTTATCTCAAAAGAAAAAAAAGTTTTGTTTTGTTTTCTTTGTATTACTGGGGATTGATCTCTCACATATGCTAGGCAAGTGTGTTAATGCTGAGGTCTACAACTGCCAAGGCTAACTTTGCCAGGGTGGGCATAGATTGATTCACAGTAACATTTGTAAACAGCCAAAAGATAGAAACAATACAAATCTTCACCAAAAAAACCAATAGTCCTACTATGGTACAAAGATAGAATGGAATATCATCATCAAAGAAAAATGAATTACTCCAGACTACAGTGTACAGAGGACTCTCGCATAAAATACTGGATGTGGAATGTATCAAAATCTGAGGAGCTGGGGATACAGGGTAGTTAAGTGTCAGACTGCCTCACTTGACTAATCCCGGAGAAGTCAAGCCCCAGAGCCAAGAAAATGCCTTTGTGCACTGTCATTGGAAACCTGTAATAGTACAAGCACTAGAGCCAAGACTTAGTTCCTCAGAAAATTAAGACTGGAATTACCATATGGAATCCAGCAGCTTCCCTTCTGAGTATAAGCCAGATAGAACAGAGGCAGAGTCTTGAGACAGTTAGACACCAATGGTCACAGTGACGACTATTCACATCATTAAAAGCTGTAAGGGACCTTGTGGAGCAGGCCTGCACTACTACCTACTCAGGAGGCTGAGGAAGGATGCCTGTACAAGTTAAAAGCCAGCCTGGACTACAATGTGCGTTCAGGGCCAAAAGGCAATTTAGTGAGACCTTCCCTCAAAACAAAGTCAGTCCAGGGCTGAGGATGTAGCTCTGTTGGTAGAATACTTGGCTGGCACTCAAGAGGCCTAAGGTTCCATCCCTAGCACCCCAGAAAGTGGCCATGGTGGCAGGATATTCAGAGGGTCAAGGACCTTCAACTACTGTGATACAGTTTAAGGCTAGCCTGGGCCACACCTGCCTCAAAAACAAACAGCTTCTTCAGTTGGAACACACATGTAATCCGGGTACTAAAGAGGCACAGGAAGGTGAATCTCTGTGATTTACTGGCCAGCCTGGTCTACATACTGAGTTCCAGGCCATCCAGCAAATCCAGGAAATTTAGGAAGTAGAGGCATGAGGATCAGGAATTCAAGGCAACCCTGAACCAAGGAGTTCCACCTCAAAAAAATATATATATAAATAGATAGACAGATAGATAGATAGATAGATAGATAGATAGATAGATAGATAGATAGATAGATTCGATAAATAGAGAGCTGGGGGTATAGTTCATTGGTAGTATACCACATAGCATATATACTGCTCTTGGTTTAATGTCCAACATTAAAAAAAAATGGTATTACTCATGTAACTCAGGTTGCTGAAAAGACTGGGGAAAGAAAATTGTTTATTGTTTGAGGCCAGGAGTTCAAGGCTATCCTGAACAACCCTGGTTTAAAATAAAATAAAGTAGGCCGGGCGGTGGTGGCGCACGCCTTTAATCCTAGCACTCGGGAGGCAGAGCCAGGCGGATCTCTGTGAGTTCGAGGCCAGCCTGGGCTACCAAGTGAGTCCCAGGAAAGGCGCAAAGCTGCAGAGAAACCCTGTCTCGAAAAACCAAAAATAAATAAATAAATAAATAAAATAAAATAACGTAAATGGGAAATTCTGACATATGATCCAACATTGATGAATCCTGAACACAAATCTATTTCTACAGAATGTCTATATCGTCAGAGTCATAAAGAAAGTAGAGGGGCTGGAGAGATGGCTCAGAGCTTAATAGTACTGACTACTCTTCCAGAGAAGGGCGATTTTATTCCCAGCATCCACTGGTGGCTGACAACATCTGCCATTCTAATCCCAGGTAATCAGACTCCCTCTTCTGGCTTCCATGGTGCATAGACATGTAGGCAAAATACCCATACACATAAAAATATTTTTTTTTAAATAAGAAGGTCGGTTGTGGTGGTGCACACCTTTAATCCCAACACTCAGAAGGCACAGAAAGGACAATATCTGTGAGTTCTAGGACAGCCAGGACTATGCAGAGAAACCCTGTCTTAAAAGAGAATAGGATAGTATGGTGGTTAGAAGGACTGGGGATGAAGACACAGAACCTTTAATGAATATAGTTTATTTTCCAAGGCGAAAATGCTATATAGATGGATGATTACAAGTAATGGTTACACACTGTAGGGTGTTTAGTTTCTAGACAGGTCTTGCAACGTACTCCAGTCTCACCTCCAACTCAGGATCCTCCTGCCTCAGCATCATGGGCACTGGGATTATAAGCATATGCTATCACTCCCAGCTAAAGATGAATTTATTTTCAAAACTGAACAAAGTTAGTAGAAGCAAAAACGGCCTGACTGAACTTATGGTTCTCTTTCTAAAATCAGGTCAACCCCAAAAAGCACTTAATACACACATCCCAGAGAAGTCCGTCATACCGTTCAGATCTGCGTTCTCAAATCTGACCCAGACTATCTTCTCCTTCTCTTCTGTTAGGGGAGTCCCGCTGTAAGCCTGCGCAGCAAGCAGAAGTATTTTCATTAGGACACTGTAAGGCTCCAATACCACACAAGTTCAAACCAAAAGGTGATTCTAACTACCCCACCTCCTCCAGCCTCTCTGTCCCTCCCTGGGGCGAACAGCACATTCTGGAATGTCATTACTCCCAAAGAATGTTTGATAATATCAGTCAAAGATGAGATTTTAACTCAACACAGAACTGCAGAAACCCAAATACAGTGATCATAATAAACCCTCCATCAACCAACCACCTTCACTCATCTGTAAAAGTTACAGAATAACAAAACTCCACACATCTACAAGATAGTGCTTTTTCAGTCAGTTATCTAGCTTCCAGACACAAAGTATCATTTAAAACTTGGAAGCCTGTAAGAATTGGGAAGATACCCATGCATGGCTAAAAAAATGTTGGCAGCGCCCATCAGTGTACAAAAGAAGTCATCTCTCCACATAAAACACATTTTCATTTAAAATTCTTAGGAGGGCCGGAGATGTAGCTCAGCTGATCCAGTGCTTGTCTAGCGTGCATGAAGCCCTGGGCTTGATTCCCAGTGCTACACAAATCAAAGGTTCAACTTAGAGACAGGAAGATCTTCAAGATCATTCTTTTCTCTCTCTCTCTCTCTCTCTCTCTCTCTCACACACACACACACACACACACACATTTTTAAGATCATATAGAGTGGTGGTGGTTACTAAATCCAAAAATAAAAATGAGGCTGACTGGGAAGGTAACTTGAGGCCAGGAGTTCAATGCCAACCCAGGCAACTTGAAACTCCATCTCAAAAAAGGGGGTGGGGGATGGCTAGGCACATAACTTAGTAGATCACTTGCCAGAGATGAACAAGACCCTAGGTTCAATCCCTAGTAAGAGAAAAAAAATTTTTGTGTGCATGTGCATGTAGGTGTGTGTTTGTGTAAGTACACATTTGTGGAGGAAAACCTTGACTTCTTCAGGTGCCACCTTGCTTTTTGTGGTTTGTTTTGTTTTGTTTTTTTTAAGAGACAGGGTCTCTCATTAACCTTGAGCTCACCAATGGAGGGAAGGCTGGGCCAGCAAACCCTTGAGATAGATCCTCAGGTCTGCACTTCCCCAGTGCTGGGATTCTAAGTGTCTGCCATCATACCTGACCACCATGGGTCCTAGGGGTCAGACTCAGGTCCTCACGCTTGCAGGCCAAGCACTTTACCAAATGACCTATCTCCTATCTCCCCAGGCCTTGGTTTTTAATTTAAATATAATATCTATTACTTTATATACCCTTAATTTCAATTGGCTAGTTTATTAGATTTGCAGACAAGAGCTTCCTATGTAGCCCAAGCTGGTTCAGACTTGAGACCCTCCTGCCTCAATCTCCCAATGATGGGATTCCAGGCACAAGCTACCCAGCTGCAGCTGTCAACACACCAGGGAAAAGGGAACTTCAGTTGAGCAATTGCCCCACTAGACTGCCCTGTGAGCATGCCTGAGGTATTTTCTTGATTGCTAATTGATGGAAGAGGGTGCGGCCTACTGTGAGCAGGAAAGCCTGGACTGTAAGAAAGGTAGCTGAATGTAAGTCTGGAACAACTCAATAAGCAGCCTTCTTCCACGCTCCATGGCTCCTGCTTCCGTTTCTGCCTCCAGTTTCCTGCTGTGGCTTCCCTCAGGGAAAGACTTCAACCTGTAAGTCCCCAAGGTGGGTGGCCTTTGTTGTTGTTGTTGTTGTTGTTTTATGTTTTTGTTTTGTTTTGTTTTTTGAGACAGAGTTTCTCTTTGTAACAGCCCTGGCTGTCCTGGAACTAGCTCTGTAGACCAGGCTAGCCTAAAACTCACAGAGATCCACCTGCCTCTGCCTCTGCTTCTGCCTCCCGAGTGCTGGGATCTAAGGCATGCACCACCACCACCCACTCAGCTCCCAAGTTGCTTTTGGTCAGTGTTTTACCACACAGTAACAAAAAGCAAACTACAACCCCAGCTTTCACCTGAAGGGGAGGGGTCTGGCTTAGAGGAGGAGGAGTCCTGTGTGCAAGGTCTAGTTCAATCCTTGGCACCAAAACAACTTAGAGCTAAGGTGTGTAATTCAAGGACTCTGGAGGCAGAAAGGAAGATTCAGAGTTCGGGACCACTCTGGGACACACAGGGAAAGTCAGGCCTAGGGGTGTAGGCCTGTAAGCCCAGCTACTTACAAGGCTGAGGCAAACAGATCCCAAGTTTAAGGCCTCCCTGGGCTACAAAGTGAACTTACTTCCAGCATGGACAACTATCTTCAAGAAAAGAAAAAAGAGGGCCAGGGACCTGGGTCAGCAGATAAACAAACCTGCACAAAAGCTTGACAGCCTAAGTTTAATCCCAACAAACTATGTACAAAGCTGTTGCTCACTGACTGACATTTTACTGACTACGATTTTTACACTGAAAATATGAACACTTTTATACACAGAGAAATAGGTTTAGCACTTCTCTGTATTGCATTTAAAATAAGTTTTCCTAACTGAAATTAGCAGATCAAAGGGCACAGTTAAGGGTTCCTAGTAAGCAGTGTTATCAGTTCAACACAACTCCGTAACACCAAGAGAGCTACTATCTAGGGCAACAAACATCCTCCCTCTATACGGGACATTTGCAGACCCACAGAATACTTTCTAGACTCTATGAATTTGATTCCCAGAATAGGAGGGAGTTTGGAATATAATAACAAAAATTGCAACTCTCAGGGCTGGAGAGAGGGCTCAGTGGTTAAGAGTGCTGGCTGCTCTTCCAGAGGACCTGAGTTCAAGTCCAGCACCCACATAATGGCTCACAAAGTCAACTCCAGTCCCAGGGGATCCCACTGAGGACCTGGTGCATACACAGGCAAATCACTCACGCACATAAAAATAAATAATTTTTTCAAGACAGACAGGGTCTCTCTATTTAGTCCTGGTTGTCCTGAAACTCACTCTGTAGACCAAGATAGCCTGGAACTCAAGAGATCCTCCTTCCTATGCCTCCCGAGTGCTGGGATGAAAGGCATGCACCACCACCGCCCGGCTAAAATAAAAATTTTGAATGCCACTTTCCTGTTGCTGACTGAAGCACCACTACAGATCAAAGGTGGCAGAGAGGAAGGAGACTGTCCTCTGAATCAGTCAAACAGTAAATAAAGTGTCTATTTTTTTTAATTATTTCTGACACTGGAGACATGGTTTATCAGTTAAGAACACTTCCAGAGGACCCAAGTTTGGATCCAAGCATCTACATAGATCAGCTCACAATTTGCAGTAACTCCAACTGCAGCAGATCCTGGACCAACCCACACGTACAAACAAATAAATAATAAAGCTTGGAAGATGAGGATGAGTGTGTCAGCTCACACCTTTAACCCCAGCATTCAGGAGGCAGAGACAGGTGGATCTCGTTTCAGTTTGAAGCCAACCTAATTTACTAATGAGATCTTGTCTCAGAAAAAAAAGTAAGTTTTAGTCTTAAAACAGAAAAAGGGATTCAAACATTCAAAGGACAGTAAGACTGTTCACCAGGATCCTCAGAACACACAGGGGGATGCAGAAAAGCACCTCAAGTTGTCCTCTGACCTCCCTGCATACCCAAACATGTGATGCTCAGTGTTCAGACCCTGTGAGCAAGCCTTTGGGAGGTCCACCAGGTGGGGGTGCAAAAAATCTGAAGCCAGCCTGGAATACAAATGTTCTACGTCCAAAACAGAAAAGAGAAAGAAAAGGGAAGGAGGGGGAAATGACGCGGGGGGGGGGGGGGGGGACACACACGACACAACACCTAATAATTTTAGCTCCAATTGCCACAGCCACTTTGATAAAAGTCATTAATCTATCATTTGGATCTTCAGTCTCCTGAGAAGTGACTTAATATTTGCTTCTCTTTATTTGATGCTCTATACACAGCTTCCTTTAAGCCCTGACACAAGACCCACAGTGAGTACAATGAGCTGTCTTAGAAATAAGGACACTGATGTTCAGGGAATGATTGATGCAGTAATTTGCCCAGAGCTAATAACATGTCCGAATGAAGTGCAAAGCCAGATCTTCATCAAAGTTGTACTTTTTTTTTTTCTTTTTTCTTTTTGGCTTTTTAAGACAGGGTTTCTCTGTTCTGGCTGTCCTGGAACTCAATATGTAGACTAGGCCATCAAGTGCTGGGATTAAAGGTATGTGCCACCACCACCTGCATAAGGCTGTACTCTTAAATCACTAAGACACTCTCAGCCTGCTGCAACCCCACTATCCCTGTTTCCTACCAAATTCACTAAGGCTGCATTCCATTCTCCTTTATTCCTCAGATCAATGAGTCAAATGGTATCTGACTCATTAAATCTCTGTTGGCTGGCTTGTTTCTCTCACTCTTCAGCCCAGGAAAGCCTGGAACCCTCAATCATCATGCCTCAGCCTCCCCAGGTACAAGAACTAAAGGCATGTGAATCACACCCAGCTCCAGCCTCATGTAAACTGACTCTCTTCCTTCTACGTTACAATGGCACAGCAGGGTACTTTATACTTTTACTATGGTGGTGTTTATATTTGGCCATGTATTTTAGCTGGGTCTTAACTGTAAGAAGACCTGTGTCAATGAAGCAAGTTTTACTAAAGCTACAATCATGCCTGTTCCTTTACACAGAGTGCTGAGTGGCTGGAAAGAAAACCAGAGCTCTATAGAAGAGGTCTGCCAAGCTGCACAGCAGACCAGAGGCCTGGAGCACAGACTGAGAATCCCTTCAGGTCAGCTCAGCTCAGCTCAGCTCAGGGCCGGGCACATGCAGGGAACCCAGAACCCAGGTAAACGCTATCTGTTCAAGTTTCACCTTCAACTCAGACAGACAGCAAACAACACAGGAATTTCTGGCTGGATATCCTAATTCTTAGATCAATGCCTAAAAGTTTACTTCCATAGTACCTGCTCTGAATCATTTTCATAGCTGGTTTCATGGGTCATGACCTGTTATCCCCTCCCTGACATAGTAAGTTCAGAAAAACTAGAATTTCTGGCATTTCTCCACCAATTTTAGCTCCCTATTTTCCCTGTCCCGCTCCAACCCTTCACAGAGGGAAAAGTCCTCAAAGTTTCAGACCAAGCCTTTCTCCTCCAGCCCAAGAAAATAATAAACCTACCTCCTTGTTACACAGGGTTCCTAAGATGCCTACATAACATTTGATAAAGATGCCCTGCAAACAAAATACAGAAGTAAAAATTTGTTAAACCACTTTTCCATGGTATTTCAGCCTCATGTCAAGGCTGGGGGCTTAAGGAAGAACAAGCTGGCTTCCAGGTGCCCACCGCTCCCTCAGCCTGGCCAACATAGACATCAGATCCTCCACTGCCTCCAAAACCATGAGGCCATCCTACCCAGGCACCCTGTTTCCTTCATTCATTTCAACTAGCAATGCTTCCAAAGTCTCTCTCTTCTCTCTGCATCCCTCACAAATCAATTATTCAGTGTGCTACATGGCAACAGTGCTGATTTGTTGCTATTAATAATCTGTGCTTGTTTCAAGCAATTTGACTTATTAAGCAAGTGCCTCAGGAAAGGGGAGCATTTTTCCTCATGTGCACCACAGACCTCAATGCTGTGGCCTGTTTTCATTAAAAATGACTAAATATAATAAAGCAGTATCAACATTCCTTACTTGAAGAATACATTTTGCAAAACACAACTAAAAATCTAGGCCTTGGACCTTTCTGGGGTATGCTCGTAAACTTGGCACATGGATCCATGAAAAGTCCTCTCCAAAACACACAGGTGAAGTCACCATGGCAGTCAGGGACCACTGACATCCACGCGGGGAAAATAATCGAGGTTGCCCTGCAGTGGTCCCACCAGAACAGCACTTATCCATCCATGACCCACAGCTAACACCAGAGAGCCTGCTACAGACATGTTCAGACTCTATAACATGACAGCCTGCTACAGACATGGGCTAGACTCTAACATGAAAGCCTGCTACAGACTCCAACACAGATCCATTCTCTGAGAGACTGGCCTGGAAATTACTATTATGTTTAACAAGAAGCCCAAATAATATCTGAAGTAATAAATGTGGGCAGTAACACTAGCTGATTCCTTCAAGGCTGCTTGCTCTCTTAAAAAGAGCATCACATTTAGGCTGGGCAGAGGTGGCGCACGCCTTTAATCCCAGCACTCGGGAGGCAGAGACAGGCGGATCTCTGTGAGTTCAAGGCCACCCTTGTCTACAGAGTGAGATCCAGGAAAGGCACCAAAGCTACAGAGAGAAACCCTGTCTTAAAAAACAAACAAACAAAAAAATCAACTTTGCCGGCGGCGGTGGTGATGTATGCTTTCAGTCCTTGCACTCCGGAGGCAGAGCCAGGTGGATCTCTGTGAATTCAAGCCCAGCCTGATCTACAAAGTGAGTTCCAGGAAAGAAACAGTAAGGACCTTCATCTCTGACAAATCAGGACAAAAGGGCATACCTGATTTGCAAAAAGCAAAACACCACTTCTCAAAAGGAAAGAAATGACAATTTGTGCTAAATATAAACATATACATAAATAAATAATATTAAATTACCCCCTATTTAATACATAGTATACAATGCCTTTCCCATTCCACTCAGCCATCTCTGCAGGAGCAGGATATGGGTACATAAGTATGTGGGCTGGGCAGCAAACTCAGGGTCTCATAAATGCTTGGAAAACCGTCTATTGTTGAGCTACATCCCAAGCCCCAGACCTCTTTTTTATTTTTAAATTTCTTTTGTTCACGCACACTTGTGTTTATGTGCACTCCAACACATACGCACCCCACACCCAAGCCTGCTGCTCACCTCCCCACTCAGTCTGAGTTCCTTGATGAAGGGAAAGCTGGTATTCCCAGAGGGGAGAGTGGCCTGACCTGTCTGCCAACTTCCTAAGGCCAGGTGGGTGGCCCTCCTGCACAAGGCAGCCCACAGCTCTGCTCACTTGATTAGCGCTGGCAGCCATTTGGGAAAAGCTGAGACTTGAGACTATGGGAAGGAGGCACTGGGAGCCTGGCTTCCCCTGCAAGGCTCAACCAACAGTGCACCCCCACAGGCTGCAGTCTGGTAGAGAGCACGTGTAAACAGAGAAATCAGCTTTCTTCTTCTTTTCCTTTTTCTCTTCTTCTTCTTCTTCTTCTTCTTCTTCTTTTTCTTCTTCTTCTTCTTCTTCTTCTTCTTCCTCTTCCTCTTCCTCTTCCTCCTCCTCCTCCTCTTTCTTCTTTTCTTTTCTTTTCTTTTTTTTTTTTTTTGGTTTTTCGAGACAGGGTTTCTCTGTGTAGCTTTGCGCCTTTCCTGGATCTCACTCTGTAGACCAGGCTGGCCTCAAACTCACAAAGATCCGCCTGCCTCTGCCTCCCGAGTGCTGGGACTAAAGGCGTGCACCACCACCGCCCAGCTTCTTTTTCTTTTTTTAATTTTTTTTTTTTTTTTTTGAGATAGAATGTCTCTGTGTAACCCAGCTGTTCTGGAACTGGCTCTGTAGACCAGGCTGGCCTCGAACTCCACCTGCCTCTACCTCACGAGTACAGGGATTAAAAGGGTGCGACAGCAGTATCAGTTATATGCTGACTATTTACGAGTCCCTGACATTTCAAAATGAAAGAACTGTTTGTTGGGAATAATTTAGATTTAATTCATTTGGATTTAGCACAGTATGTATCAAAACAGGACTTTTAGAATAAGCGTCATGAGACTAAGACTTCTTGGGTCAAATCTGGTTCTGCAGCTGTCGGCATTATATGTGCAGCTATGATATGGTTCTGGAGTTCTTGTATCAAGAGTTCTGTAGCATGAATCTTTTTTTTTTTTTTTGAATGCCGAATGCCCTTTATTGAAGGAGGGAGGAGGTCTTAAATACAGGCTTACAGCACAATGGGAGAACCCCGGAGGGCAGAAGTTAGCTACCGATGTTTTACAATCTTGCATCTAAGCTGTTAACGCCCAATATGCAGGATACACAGACAAGGAACTTCCCTTAAGCATTCAGGAGGGTGGAACCAGGCAGGGAATTAGCATAGGGAGGATATCAAGGTCAAGGTCTGTAAGCAAGGCAACAGTTACCCAGACCTCTTACCTTAGACAAGAAAAATATTTAGGAGAGGAACCCTTAGGAACAGTTTGCCAATTTAACCCACTGGTGAAGCATGAGACCAGGCCTGGGGTTGATTCCTAGCACTGAGAGGAATCCAACGGAGAGTCCTGACTCACAACTCAAATCCCCCCGGATTCTGTTCAGGAAAAGCAAGTCCTAAGAGAATAACAAGTCCCTGCCATCACAAAAGTGAGCCACATCCCACAGCCACAGGCACAGCTCCGCCCTACTGACCCTCAGTGTGACAAAACAAGACTCTCTGAAACTACTCACTTAGTCAAGTTCAGGAAACAGGATTCCAGTGTCTCCTGACCCAAAAGCCAAAGTGACCATTTCTGTACTCACACTCGCTTACCTGTGGAACAACATCCTGCAGAAAAGTCACGACACTCTCCATGTAGGACTGCTCCCTGGCAAAGGAGAGAGGGATAAAAACTGTCAGAAAGGCTAATGCAGAACACAGAAAAGCTCAACCCACAAGGCCTAATAAATTCACTATCCCAGGAAAACAAGAGGAAGGAAAGCAGGCCAGCTCTCATCACCTGATCATTCTACTTCCCCATGTTCTCATCTCTTGAGTCTGCAGGCGTCTCTACCTGTCGAGGTTTCTATCACTGTAAAGCGTAAGTCTCGAGCTCCTAACTGAACAACGGTCACTTTGGAGGACTGATGGCAGCCGGCCTAAGGTAGGACTGGACGCTAATGCTAGAGAGAGCGACTCAGAATTTCCTGACCGTCTCTTTCAACAGGTGATGAACCTTGTCCCTGACCTCTGGTAGCATTTTCCTCCAGATGCAGGCATTAGAACAAGTGTTCAGTGCTGGGGAAATGGCTCAGTGGGCTGCTTGGGCCTGTTCAATCCCCAGAACCCACATAAAAAAAAAAAAAAAAAAAAAAAGCTGGGCAGGTGGTGCATGTATACAATCCCAGACTTATCAGTCACCCTGGCCTACTTGGCCAGTTCCAAGATAGTGCAACCCTGTCACAAAAAGAGGAGGGCAGTATGAAAGCCTGAGTGTGATGGCTCAACTGTAACCCTAGCACTTAGAAAAGTTGAAACAAGCCGGGCGGTGGTGGCGCACGCCTTTAGTCCCAGCACTCGGGAGGCAGAGGCAGGCGGATCTCTGTGAGTTCGAGGCCAGCCTGGTCTCCAAAGCGAGTTCCAGGAAAGGCGCAAAGCTACACAGAGAAACCCTGTCTCGAAAAAAAAAAAAAAAAAACAGAAAAGTTGAAACAAGAAGATCATGAGTCCCAGGCTAGCCTGGCCTATGGAATCGGACTTTGTATCAAAAAACTCAAACAAGCTAGCAGAAGTAGTGCATGACTTTAATCCCAGCACTCAGGAGGGAGGCAGAAGCTGGTGGATCTGTGAGTTTGAGGCCAGCCTGGTCTACATAGTGAGTTCCAGATTGACAGCCAGGGTTACACAGAGAAACCTCGTCTCAAAAAAACAAAATCAACAACAACAACAAAAAAAAGCAAGCATAAGGTGAGTTACAAAAGTGAGGAAGCGGGGCTGGGGAAACAGCTCAACAATAGAGAGCACTTCCTTAACATGTATGAAACCTTAGGTTCAATTTCCAACACCACGAAAAAGAAAAGAAAAACAGTGATGTTAAGGACACTAAACAAATGACATCTTTTGTTTTTGCAGTCCTAGGGATGGAACCAAAGCACCACACAGTGAGGAAAACGGCCTACTACTTAATGACAGCCCCAGCCCTGAAGACAGAGTCGGGATATGGATATCAGTAAGTGGAGAAAAAGATTTCTTCAAAATGCTAAAAATTTCTGAAAGATGTGAACAGATGCCACTGAAGACAACAGGGCTAATGACTGTGACAGCTCACACCTATAATCCCAGCACTAAAGAGTGACTGCCATGAGTTTGAGGCCAGTCCCAGCTAGAGGGAGATCCTGTTTCAAAGAACAAAATTGGCTTAGTTGGCCGAGTGCTTGGCTGGCATGCACCAAGTCCTAGGTTCCATCCCCAGCACTGCATGAACTAGGTGCACACTGGTTACACACATGTCAGCACTCTGAGGTGGAATAGGGGGCTGGAAGTTAGGGAAGGGCCAGGCTGAGATGAGACCCTACCTCAGAAGAAAAGAGAGAGTTTCCCTAAATTTTTCAAAAAAAAAAAAAAAAAGTGCCTTAGAGACAGAATCACTGCCAACTCTGCCAGGCTCACCTTCATCACTTACTCTTCAGCCACAGGCAGCTTCGATTCCTAGAACACACCACACTCTGCCCTGACACAGGTTCTTCCAAGGTCCCTTGTTCTGCTCAATTTCCACTAGTCCTTCCTTCGCCAGACTCCCAGCTCCAGTGGCTTCCTCAGGGCCCTTCCACGCACACTCCCTTCCTTCCTCTGACAAGGCTCAGATGGCATCCTTGTCTGTTTCCCCACTAGACTATAAGCTTCCTTAAAGGAAATACCCCATCTCTCATATCCACCTTCTACATCCAGAACCGGTCACCAGTACAAGTGGAAAGTCGATGCTCAAGTACTATTTGTCAAAAGAAGGCAGAATGCTGTGCCCAAGATTGTTTCCTAACCCTAAAATCATCTGTGTAACAAAAATCATTACTGTGGTTTGAACACCACATGGTGGAGTAGCAGGAATACTAAGTGAGAACACAGGCCCTGGAGATCCACTAGCTGGGCTCCATGCCGGCTCCCTGTCCTGGCTATTCCCAATGACGAGCTCTCTCCTCTCTGCTGTTCTCCTCACCTATAAAGGGAGATTAAAATAGTCACCTAACTCACAGCTAATAACATGTTTAACTAGATGCCAGAGCAAATATCACAAAGAATTTCAACTCTAGAGAGTACAGAAGAGGGAAAGGCAGTAGTATTATGATATCACTGAGTACATAGGCCTTTTTTAGTCTGAGAAGACTGTCTTTTGTAATACAATAAAGCACCCAAAGGAAATGATCTAAAATATTATTCCCTCTAAGCATTTTTTTTTTCTGAGGCATCATCTCGCTACATAGCCCAGACTGGCCTGGAACACTCTATCTAGTCCAAGCTGCCCTCAAACTCACTATACTCCTGCATCGGCCTCCCCAGTCCTAGGAACACAGGTCTGAGCCACTGCCCCATGTTTGCTAAGAGAATTTTAAGACACATAAACTATGGACTGCATTTGTAATCCCAGCACTATGGATGCAGAGGAAAGATGACGACTGTGAGTTTGAAGACAGTGTAACTACACAGTGAAACAGTTAAAAAAGAAAAGCCAGAGGAGCATATTGGCATGTGCTCTTAATTCCAGCTCTCGGGAGGCAGAAGCAGATCTCTGCCAGCCTGGTCTACATAGTAAGGTCCAGGACTGTCAGAGCTACACAGTGAGACCCTGTCTTGAAATACACAAAGCAAACAAACAAACAAAAAAATCAGGTGTCATCACACCTGCCTGTAATCCTAGCACTTGGACGGCTAAGGATGGACTGCTACTAATCTAAGGACAACCTGGGCTCAGAGTCAGTGCCAAGCCATCCAGGACAACATAGAAGAATCCTTTCTTAAAAACACTAAAACAAGGGTTGGGGATTTAGCTCAGTGGTTGAGCACTTGCCTAGCAAGCGCAAGACTCTGGGTTCAATCCTCAGCTTAAAAAAAAAAAAACAAAACTAAAACAAGGGCTGGACATGGTGATGCACGCCTTTAATCCCAGCAGTCAAGAAGGAGAGGTAGGTGGGCCTCTGTGAGGCCAGCATCATCTCTACAGCATATTCCAGGCCAGCTAAGGCTGCACAGAAACAACCTGTCAAAAAGAAACAGGGAGTGGACGCACAGGCTTGGAATCTCACCTTGAGAGACTCAGGAGTTCAAAGACAGTTCTGCTATATAGCAAGTGTAAGATAAACATGAGCCTGTCTCAAACCCCCCAAAAAAAGTAGTTTTCCTAATCCTTATGTTATGCTATTCTCTTCGCCAAAAAGGCACCCTTGAGTCTGAGTCCAAATTCTAGCCTTTAAAGATAAACTCAAAATGTTACCTTCTTCCAAAACTGTTTTAATTATATTCTATTTCATACACATGTATGTATATGAAATATATGTGTGTATGTATATGAAACACACACATATATATAGGCGCATACACAGCTGTGTCTGTGTGTCTAGGGGGCAGGGTGTGTGCACATGGAGGTCAGAGGACAACTTAGAGGAGCTGGTTCTCTCCTCCTATCGATGGGTCCCAGGGATAAAACCTGGATCCTCAGGATTGGTAACAAGCTCTCTCGCCCACTGAGCCATCCTGACAAGCCCCCAAATTGTTACCTTCTCATGAAGCCTTGTCACCACTAAAATATCCCTCTAAATATTCAGGCTATTTTGCTGGCATCTTTTCTTATGTAGTGATTACAATAATTTCAACTATGGATTTTTTTTTTTTTTTGGTTTTTCGAGACAGTTTTCTTCTGTGTAGTTTTGGTGCCTGTCCTGGATCTCACTCTGTAGGCCAAGCTGGCCTCGAACTCACAGAGATCCACCTGGTTCTGCCTCCCAAATGCTGGGTTTAAAGGCACGCGCCACTGCCCCCCTGCTCTCAACTATGTATTTCTTTAAACCACATTGATTTATAAACTCCTAGAAAGTATAGCTACCATGTCAAAGAATACCTAAAATATAGAAATGCCCTCTTTGTAGCACAACAAACAAAAGATACATTTTACATCACAATTTAATAATCATATACATAGGTATGAATATACCTCTGCACACACCAAAAGCCAACTTTCGCTTGTTTTATATGTATAATATAAACATTTGACGTGTTTATGTATGTCTGTGGTGTTGGAGATGGAGTCCAGAATTTGAGTAGGCTAGAACCCAACAATGACTTATATTCCCAATTCCTATTTCATTCTTTTTCAAATACTGATCATGACCCTCTAAACCAATTTAACAACTCACTAACTTGTGGAACCTGGAGTTTAAAAACACTGATTTTTAGATTTTACATTTTTGTTGATGCTGAGAATCAAACCCAGAGCCTCCCACAAGTTAGGCAAGTGCTCTACCCCTAAGATCATCCCAAGCATTCACACTGCTCTTCAGGGATTAGCAGTCACCCTCATGTACTCTATAATGTGTTGAGTATGTCAACTAAACCCACCAATTGTTCCTTTCACTTCATCTGCATGGCCAAAAAGTACAAAATGTTTATAAAAGCAAGAACTATCCAAACAGATACTCTGAATGGAAGTTGTTATTTAGAATGTTTTCTTACTGGGTGTGGTGGCACACACCTTGGATTCCAGCACTTTGGGAGTCAGAGACAAGCAGATCTCTGTGAGTTCAAGGCCATCCTGGTCTACATAGTTCCAGGACAAGCCAGGGATACACAGGGAAACCCTGATTTCGAAAAACCAAAAAGAATAATAATAATGTTTTCTTCAGCCATAGGGCTTTCTTTTCTAAAAGGTGCTTACGTGACAGCCTGAGGGCGAACCACAACTCCACCAGTACAACGACTGGGTCTCCTAGGAGAATCTGTAGCCATCGTGTCATTCATAAGACCTGTTTCCAGAACAAAAGAAAGAAATACATCATTGGAGTTGGGAAGCAGAGTTTTATGATTATTCACTAAAGATCCCTTTTCCAAGCTGTTATAAACTCTGAAGTTTCCTAGAAACTCACTATTTAGCTCTAGTTGGCCTGGAACTCCCAGAGACCTGAATGCCAAAGTGCTGGCATTATAGGTGTGTGCTACCTCACCCAGGAAGATTCTTTTGTTTTCTAAGATAGGCAGTGGTGGTGGTGCACACCTTTGATCCCAGCATCAGAAGGCAGAGGCAGGTGGATCTCTGTGAGTTAGAGGCCAGCCTAGTCTACACAGCAAGTTCCAGGACAGGCTCCAAAGACACAGAGAAAGATAAGAGAATAAGAACCAAATGGGAACTCTTAACACAGGATCACTTACAAAAACAAACAGAACCCAGTGTGGCAGAACACACCAGTAATCCCAGCACCTAGGAGGCCGAGGCAAGGGAATTGATGTGAGTTCTAGGGCAACACAAGCCAGAGGTACTTAGTTTAACTCTGTCTTAAAGATAAAAAAAAAAAAAAACTAGCCAGGGGGATGGTGATCCATGCCTATCACCCCAGCACCTGAGAGGTGAAGACAGGAAGAGCAGGAGTTCAAAGTCAACCCTAGCTACACAGCCACTTCCATAAAGGATGGCCCACGTGAGACAAAGACCACATGGAAGTGACATGGTATCATGCTACCCTCAAATAAATCTGTTGAGGACCAATGTGTAAAACTGTGTAGCCACATTTAAATACTTTTTAACCTCCAACTATTGGAACAGAATCGCCAGCCTGTAAACAAACACGTAATATAAACCCGTATGATGTCAGGAGCCCCTTGGCTTTTCCCAGTCTAAGGAAGTCCTGGTCTTTGACTATCTAATGAGCTTCCCAATCACTGAGGTGGTTTTAAGAGCATAAGTCTACCTGGTTAAGGTTAAAGTGGGGTTGACAACAGGACTAAAGATTTCTTACAGGGTTCAAGAAAGCCCACAGCCTGGAGGTAAACTGGAAAGAGCCTAAAAACACCACTTCTAAGTAGGGTGCACTCTACCACCTCCTATGCAAACTCCCACACTGTTGATCCCCACACTCCTAGACAACCCAAACACCCCTGTCCCAACTAGTCCAGGTAACCCTTTCTCAGGCAGTACCCTTCACCAGACCCTCAGCACTCTCTTTTTCATTCCACCCTTTCTTACCGAACCAGCCTCCCCACCTCTGTCCTTTAAGGGTCTTGTCACCTGAGGACAGCTCCTCGAAAGCCCCTCAGGCCCCACTCTCCTCAAAGCCAAGGGAACAGCCCTCCCCACTTCACCTCCAAAGCCCAGGCACCACTGCCCCCGGCCGCCCTCTGGCCTCTTGCCCAGCTCTCCTCCAGTTTCAACACCATTCCCCCACGTCAACTGGGGCTGGCCGAGCCCTGTCCCCTCATACTGCCTGTCCCTTTTCCTCTCCAAGCCTCCCCCACGCCAAGGACCCGCCAGCCTCCTCACCGGCCGCTCCGCCGGTAAACGCTGTTCTACAGCTCCAGGCTCACTGTTTGGAGTCTCCCTCGTGATTGACGTCTACCACTTCCTACCACACCTCGGCGGAACCACCGCACCAGCCAATCCCAGGAGCAAACTGGCCCCGGCGCGGCACCGCCCTTGGAGGTCAGCTTCGCCAACCAGCAAGTAGGAAAGAGGCGGACCCGCCTTCGGAGTCCATCCAATCCGCTGGGGCTGGAGGGAAAACACAACAGTATGGAAGTTCGGGTGAAGCGGGCGGGTCAGGTTCGGTTGCGAATGCAGGCGGCAGGGGAGAAAAGGCAGGCGTGTCAGCCGGCCTGGAAGAGGCGCCTCGGTGGCTTTTCTGTTTTAAGAAAATGCAGCCTGCTCCAGACACCTGCCGATCTCAGCCAGGAGTCTCCGGCGCGGAGCCCGAGGCCAGGGACACTGGTGTGTTTACATCGAATTCTCGCGACAGCTGATTCGAAGCTAAAAGCACGTGGACGTGGCAGCTGCCAATCACTTTTTCCTGGCCACTCAGACTGCCCTAGCCCGCCCTCCGCCCCGCCTGCGGCGATGTGTTTACCTTCCGGGAGTCTAGGCTGGCCGGTCCCTGGTCAGCCCGGCGGACGATGAGTACGTGTTTGAATAAGATCTGAATAAGGGGCCTATAAGAAATTTTGTTGGGGTCCTTAACGGTTACTGTCATAGATGTGGATGTTAGTGAACATCTAGAAATGGAGAGGCACCAGACTTTGGAGGGAACCTGTTGGGCAATACAGGGATCCATAGAGATTCTAATAGGGATGTCTGGGGCTTTGCAAGGTGGGCACTGGGAAGATCTTAAGGTCCTTGGAGTCTCAACAAGTCATACACCCGGAATTCTCACTTGAGAAACCCACACTCACACTCGTATCTGTGCTTTATCTTTCCCCTGAGCACGTTATTAACCCTGTGCCTAAATCTATGTTTAAAATCTCTTTTTAAGGGATTGGGGTAGCACATGCCTTTAATTCCAGTACTTGGGAAGCAGAGACCAGCCTGGTCTACATAGCAAGTTCCAAGCCAGTCCAGTGCCATCACTTTGAGACCTCCTCTCAAATGGCTGTATCATTACCCTCAAATGATAAGGGACTTCCTTATTGAGCTCTTCATAATGTAGAAACAAAAGGGGGGAAATGAGAACGTTTATGAATGAGAATGTTGCAGTTTTGACGTGGACCCCGGGGAAGCATACAGCTCAGTGGCTATGAGACTCCTAACTTAAATGTCTCAGTTGACCACAATGGGAGTAGGAAAGGATTTTTTTTTTCCTGTTGTGGTTTTAAGCAAGTGGTCTCTGGATGGGACTCTAGGGTTTCCTGAGATAGGCAGGGAATAGGCAGCTGCTGTTGCCATGTAATGAACAGGTTCAGTTCATCTTCTAGTTTAACTTCAGGGTCAAAAGACCTCTCAGGGCCTTCAAGATGACTGGGACGGTAAAGGTCCCTGCTGCCAAGCCTGACCACCTGAGTTCAGTGCCCAGGACTCAACATGGAAGAGGAGAACAAGTTGTCCTCTGACCCCGACACATATACCATAGCATGAAAGCGCCCATCCCCATCCCCAACCACCCCCACAAACCAATAAATAGTGATTTAAAAGAAATGTTAAAGATCTCTTGTCATTATACTTAGAAGTAAAAGCCAAGAGAATCAGATGTTTAAGACCATCCTTCGACACATTCGAGGCAGCCTCGAATACACAAGACATATATTCATAAGCATGTGCTCCCAGCAGACATAAGGAGACATGAACCTAGATGGTGCTGAAAAGGAGGTTTTCCAAATGAAGGCTGTCTTTTTTTTTAGCTGAGGACCGAACCCAGGGCCTTGTGTCATTTTAGTTGTTCCCCGGTCTCCCCTGTAATTCTTTTTGTTGTTGTTTTATTTATTATGTATACAGAAGAGGGAGCCAGATCTCATTACAGATGGTTGTGAGCCACCATGTGGTTGCTGGGAATTGAACTCAGGACCTCTGGAAGAACAGTCGGTGCTCTTAACCTCTGAGCCATCACTCCAGCCCCTTAATTCTTAAGCGAATGTGAGTGAGTGTGTGTGTGTGAACCTAGTAGGGGAGAGTGGTTGGAAAGTTCTGCAGGTGGAGGGGCTTGGGAGAGAGGTGAAGAGCCAGAGCTGGGAACAGAGTTACAGGGTAGGCGGCTAGTGGTAGAGAGCCTAGGGACTGAACTCTAGGTTGTGCAGGATGAAGACCAGACTGGGCCACATGAGACTTAGTCTCAGTAAACAAACACCATAGATTTAGCCTTGGTGACTTAACACCTGTAATCACAGTGCTCGGGAGGCTGAGGCATGACTGAATTGGATGCCACATTAGGCAACATAATGAATTTAAAGCCAGACTGTGCTATCTGGTGAGACACTGCCTCAAAAATAAAAAATAAAAAAGGAGAGGAAAAACCCAAACTAGACACTCCCAATTAACTTACTTTTGTTTTTTGGGGGGGTTTGTTTGTTTGTTTTTTGTTTTTGTTTTTTTTTTTGTTTTGTTTTGTTTTTTTGGTTTTTTGAGACAGGGTTTCTCTTCGTTGTTTTTGTGCCTGTCCTGGATCTCACTCTGTAAACCAGGCTGAACTCGAACTCACAGAGATCTGCCTGGCTCTGCCTCCCAGGTGCTGGGATTAAAGGTGTGCGCCACCACAGCTGGCTTTCACTTACTTTTGGTATCTGCTTTCATCATCAGTTTGAGATGATGTCGATAAGTAGTAAACTCTCATTAGCACTGTTCTATGATATAGCACCTGACTTTGGTTGGTCCCCGGGAGAATGAGGACCTCACTAAATAGCTTAGGATGAACTTGAACACCCAATCCTCTTGTCTCATCCTGCCCCAGATGCTAGGACTACAGGCAAGCATTATGCCACATCCAGATATTTTTCTTTTTTTTTTTTTTTTTTTTGGTTTTTCGAGACAGAGTTTCTCTGTGTAGCTTTGCGCCTTTTCCTGGAACTCACTTGGTAGCCCAGGCAGGCCTCGAACTCACAGAGATCCGCCTGGCTCTGCCTCCCGAGTGCTGGGATTAAAGGCGTGCGCCACCACCGCCCGGCTCAGATATTTTTCTTAACCAGGACTATGAAGTTCATTTTCAGAGAAAGAGAATTAGCTTTGTTCTGATTATTACCCAGTATTATTTTAACAAATTACTTGCTGGGCATGTGTAAGATTTTCTAGCGTGATAGACTACCTTTCAAATGACTACCGATGAAAAACCTAAAGTCCCCACTTGTTGTGGTATTGCATGCCTAAAATCCAGGATTGCAGAGGCTGAGACAATTTGGTAGCAAGTCTGAGTCTGGCCTACATTCCAAAACTGTCTCAAAGAACAAAATAAGTAAATGAATGAGAAACAAATGAAAATTTTAGAAAGACTATGATATAGCAAAGAAAAGTTAAATGAAATTAAAACGTAAGGATGTGGTGCTAGGAAAAGCTGGTAATAGCTAAAAAGATTCCTGAAGGATACAAAGCTACAGAGCCAAGTTCAGACAATCAAAAGAACTTAACTCAGCGACTCTCCAGGACTGCTTGGTGGCAGTTGTGAGGACACATGAAAAGTAGACCTAAACAGTGCTGGGTACAGGAGTGAAGAGACAGGCCAGTGAAGCCAACAAATTTACAGTTACCATGTTAACAAATATCAAGAGGGTCCTGTGACTCCATTTAAAAGCATTCCCGCTGGGCGGTGGTGGCGCACGCCTTTAATCCCAGCACTCGGGAGGCAGAGCCAGGCGGATCGCTGTGAGTTCGAGGCCAGCCTGGGCTACCAAGTGAGTTCCAGGAAAGGCGCAAAGCTACACAGAGAAACCCTGTCTCGAAAAACCAAAAAAAAAAAAAAAAAAGCATTCCCAAGGACATCCCACTGGACCCCACCTCCTAAAAGTTTTCAGTATTTCAACAGTCAATCTGTCAAGCAAAGTCAATCTTTTGTTTTGCTGGAGTTAGCTATCAAATGCAGAGCCTTGTGTCTGAAGAGATGGCTCATCAGTTAAGAGCACTGCTTGCTCTTCCAAAGGTCCTGAGTTCAATTTCCAGCAACCACATGGTGGCTTATGACCATCTGTAATGAGATCTGGTGCCCTCTTCTGGCCTGCAGAGATTCGTGCAGACAGAACACTGTATACATAATAAATAAATCTTTAAAAAAAAAAAGAGCCCTGGCTGATCTTCCAGAGGACTTTGATTTGGTTCCCAGCACCCACTTGGTGGCTCACAACTTGTAACTCCAGTTCCAAGAGATCTTTTCTAGCCTCTATGGGCACTAAACATATACATGGTGTACATACTTAGCTACAGGAAAAACAATCATATACATATTTTTGAAATACAGGGCCTTGCACCTGTTAAGCTCAATTACACTAAACCCCTAATCCTTTTACCTTTCCTGATCACAATTCCTGACCCACATTAATCTCTCTGATTTTGTTTTATCCATTATTGTTTTGAGACAGTCTCATGTATCTCAGGTTGGTCTATAACTTTGTAGCTGAGGATGACTTTGAACCCCTGATCCTCCTGCCTCTACCTCCTGAGTGCACGGTTACAGGCATATGCCAACATACCTGGTTTATGCATTGCTGGGGTCAAACCCAGGACTTCATATGTGTGAGACAAGCACTCCACCAACTCAGCCACATCCCCAGCCCTCCATGAGGCTTCCGGTTCCAAATTAATACTTTAAGAGTACAATTACACACACACACAGCATTTATATACTCTTGTACTATAGTATTTCCCTTTAGGTTTTATTGGATTACCAGAGAAAGGGGTCAGAGTTTTACTGAACACTTGCAAACTATAACTGAATCATATTGTTAGGTATTTAGTTTGTTTCTATGTGATCTATATTAAAATAAGAACTCAGAGTGCAAAAAATGTGTATTATATGTATTTCTAGTCAAGAAAGCGCAGATATATCACACAACTGACTGTTAGTACCTACTATTAAGAGTCACCAACAAAATGCCAGCAACATAAAGAGCAACAGTTCACTGATTTATTAGATGAACATACTCGTATAATCAATGAAAACTGTATGATATAAAATAATTTAGGAAATGTTGGGAATTAGCAGCACCATCTGTTATTGAAATAGCAAGAAAAACGTCACATATTTTAAGCAAACACTAGAAGAGGGTAACTATATGTCCTAATGCCACTGATCTGAGACAAATGATGGTGTTTTAGGCAAACACACCTCCTTCTATGCCAGAGATTTCAGTAAGCACATCAGATGTACTGTTCTAGAAAAATGCTACTGAAGTCAAGAGATACTGCATAGTATAAGTGGACAAGGAGACTAAAATCAGCTACGTTAGCGTGGCTCAATGCTTTTCCTATGAAATGTTTAGTTATGGATTATGAAATGAGAAATAAAATATTTTTAAAAGACACTAATGGTCCCTAGGAAACATTAAGTAGAGCACAGATCACTAGGAAAATACATCACTTTTCCAGTTTGCTTACTAATTTTCTTTAAAAAGTCATGTGTTCTTCACAAGTGGTGTATACAAGTGTGTAATAAGCATTTTAAAAAGTTTAATCACATTTAAAATCTTAGAGATTCTTCTGATTTTTCTTCGACATTAGCCCTGTTGTCATAATTACTGTGTGTTAGAATAAGAGACTGAACTGGTGTAAAGGGTACAAATTTACACACATTTTACAGCAAGTTATTCCCTACATCTACAAAATTCACATTTATGATACAGGCAAGTACAAGGCCAGGATAAAACTGTTAAATTCCAAAAAGTCTAACTGTATACTCTTTATTTTGTCCCCTTAAAAAAAGTTCAACTTCGGCACCAAATTTAAAAAGCCCTCACATCCTAGGTAGGGAGAAGCCCACTTCCCAGGTCCATCTCAGCACACACACACAGTTTTCCGGTGCTGCTGTAGGAGAGGATTTCCCATCTTCTTCTGACCCCTGAGTCTACGCCGCATGGTCAGTTTGACCGAGTGCCTGCGCTGGGATGCTGCGGGGAGGCTTGCCGCCTGGGCCCCACTACTTCGACTTAAGCCATTCCGTCGGTGCTTCTTCAGTAGCGGGCCAGAGTTGGATTCTTCCAATGTCCTTTTAAAATTGGCCGGAGGGGTCCTTTCAACCTCTTGAGCTTTCATCTGACCTGGAGTTGACATCTTTACATTTTTCTGGTCCATGATGGTATTTGTGGAATTGGTGGGCACGAGGCCAACAGACAGGGTATTAGTCAAAGTATCATGAATCCTTAAAGTCAGGGCTTTGGGACAGTTTTCTTCAAGTGCCTCTGAATCTTTTGAGGTCATCACTACAGTCTGGATACTCCCTCGAGCTATCTCAGCTGGAACCTCTAAAAATTTCTCTGAGAAGGCATTACTACGAACAAGGGCAGGTATATGATCCTTAGAGTTCAATCTTGGCCATGGATCTTCTTCCAGTGACTAGAAAAAGAAAAGGAAAAATAATTACCCTAAAACTCAATAAAGTGACACAGTAAGTTCTTATGACGTGGTTAAGAAGACAAAACCATGGAATGCACTCGGTTCCTTCAACATATATTTATTGCACCAGGTTGGGGGCAGGGGGGGTTTGCTGCAAAGAAAGTAATCAATCCAAAGGTATCAAAGGAGTCCCACCTTCATCACAACAGATGGAGAAGACTCATGTGTTCACAGTTATGTCTCAACTACAGCTTGGACCAAAAGATACTGCAAAGTTTCAAAACAGACCTCTTAGAATAGCCACAAGCACACACTGCCAAGCCATTCACACTGTGCCAGAGGCAGAAAAGAGCAAAATTGCTGCTTATTGATGTTTTAATTTCTTTACCCATAAATTTAATGAGGCGGGGTTTTTCTTTGTAGCTGTCCTAGATCTCACTATATAAACCAGGCTGGCCTTGAACTCAAAAGATCTGCCTGCTTCCATCTCCCCAGTGCTAAAATTAAAGGTGTGTGCCACCATTGCCAGCCCAAACTCTATACTTTCATTTATGTGCAGTAATAAAATTATTGAAGAAATTAATCGAATTATTTTACATAAAATCCCTTTTTTCCCCCATAAGCCCATGAAAAACTTATTTTAACAAGCCAGTAACAACATCCCAACTTTCTGATAAATCAAACAAGGCCAACCTACCTACATAAACACATTCTCAATTTTAATATATGATGACACAATTAGGGTGAAAAAGAGCAAATTCCTATTTAATGCACTAAAGACCTACAGGCTTACATTATTCTCATCATATAAACTTATATAATGTACAAATAACTTCTTTTTAAAAATTACATTTTGGGGCCAGTGAGATGGCTCAGCAGGGTAAAGCACTTGCTGCCAAGCCGGACAACCTGAGTTCAATTCTCCTGGACCCACATGGTGGAAGGAGAGAACCAATGCCCACAGACTGTCCTAGAATCTCCATACATGCACACTGCCATGGCATGCTATGTGTAAACACATATGTACACACAAAATAAATGAAATTAAAATTTTATGTTAACTACACTTTTCAAAAACGTGTGTGTGTGTGTGTGTGTGTAAGCACACACACACTACAATACATATGTGCAGAAGTCAAGGGGAAAGTTACATGTGTTCTCTCCTATTACGCAGCAGGTCCCAGGACTGAACTCAGGCAGCAAGCACTGTCATCAACCAAGCAATGTCCATGGCCCTAAGTGGCCTTTTTAGAAAAAAACTGGGGACAGTGTGTCATGTAATCCAAGCTGGACTTGAACTTGCTATATAAGTAAGGATGACCCTGAATTTCTGATTCTCCTGCCTCTACTTACTAGTGCTAGATTTCAGGAACAGGACAACGCTCAGATTTATATAGTACAAAGAACCAAGCCCAGGGTTTCATGTATGCTAGGAAAGCTCTCTGCAATTCCAGCTACATCCCCAGTTCTCAAAATGGCCTCTTGACAAAAATTTGTTAAAACTGGCTAGTTTAAACATTGGTGATGGAGGGATCTCACTATCAGTGAAAATTTTCTAAAGTTTTCTTTTTAAAATTTTTTTCCTTCCTAAATTATTTTTTTTTATAATTTATTTATTTTTTATTTTATGTGTATTGGTGTTTTGTCTGTGTGTAGGTCCCCTGGAACTGGAGTTACAGACAGTTGTGAGCTGCCATATGGGTGCTGGGAACTGAACCCGGGTCCTCTGGAAGAGCAGTCAGTGCTCTTAACCACTACGCCATCTCTCCAGCGCCCCTTCCTAAATCCTAATTTGTGACTATTATCCATGTAGAAAATGTAAAGTACAAAATTAAAGCAATATGTCATAATGAAAACTCAGATAGTAATTTGCCCATCCCACAAACATCAGACACCAGACATCAACTGACAAAACAAGTTACGAAGGGACCTTAGCTAAGAATGGCAATAGATAGGGCTGGAGAGATGGCTCAGAGGTTAAGAGCACTGGCTGCTCTACCAGAGGTCCTGAGTTCAATGCCCAGTAACCACATGGCAGCTCATAACCATCTACGATGAGATCTGGTGCCTTCTTCTGGCCTGGAGGCAGAACACTCACTGTATACATAATAAATAAATCTTTAACAACAACAAAAAAGAATGGCAGTAGACTTTTCTTTTTTGGAGACAGAGTCTCACTATGTAGCCTAAAGTCATCTCAAACTCTCCATACAGCCCTTGAACTTGAGATGGCCTATCCCAGCTTCCCAAACACAAGGATTACACATGTATGACATCATGCCAGGTTTGTGTGTAATAATATATGCTTATATACAGTATATGTGTGTGGACATTCCTGTGTGTGAGTGCAGGTGCTTGTGTGTCACCGCACAAGTGAAAGTCAGAGGGTAACCTTGGGTGTTGGTCTAGACTTACACTTTGTTCAAGATAAAGCCACTTTGTGGCCGGGCAGTGGTGGCGCACGCCTTTAATTCCAGCACTGGGGAGGCAGAGCCAGGCAGATCTCTGTGAGTTCCAGGACAGCCTGGGCTACAGAGAGTTCCAGGAAAGGCGCAAAGCTACACAGAGAAACCCTGTCTCAAAAAACCAAAACCAAA